>NW_027526460.1:59182556-59535056 GCF_048455015.1 Haemaphysalis longicornis | reverse complement strand
TGCACTCACCTTCCTCGCAGTTACTTCTTACCGACCGTTGCGCTAAAGTCTCCCATACCAATTGTGAACTGCAATGTTGCCTTTTTCTTTGCTGATTCGACGTCCTCAATGAAGCTGTTTACGGCTTCATCACAATAGCCTATTATTGGAGCATAGGCCTGTAGCATCTTTAACCTGCATCGCTTGGTTAGCTTGATCACCACAGCCGTAAACGCCGTCGCTGACGTGAAAAAACACTTCCACGTTTTCTCCTATTTCTCTGTGAATTAAAATCCCTTCCCTTGTTTTTTTCTTTTCTTGGGGTCCACTGTAGCACAGAATAAGCCGCTCCTGAGCTCCATGTACCGTCCTTCTGTTTTTCTAACTGGCCTTAACCCTGTTATATCTTACTTTATGTGCAACAGCTCCCCTAGCCGTACAGCTAAGCTTTGATAACTAGACAAGGTTCGCGCGTTGAACGTTGCCAGGGTCAAGTTCCAAAGGCAGCATCTCCGGACCCAGAGATTCTTAGCTCCCGCTGCTGTATCGCTGCTCTGACCGCCGCCTTGTACAAATGCTGCACAGTTGCGGAAGACTGATGGCCGAGAATTTAGTCGGTTAGTCATGGGAGGTGGCGGGTAAATACTCCACTATCTGCGGGATGGCCAGGTCCTTCTCTGGTGAGGGAGTGCTGTTTAAGTCTCTAAGAGGCTTCATAGCTTGATTGAAACTTTCTAGTGCAGCCCCTTACGTATCTGGGATGACGGTTACATCCGGAGCAGGCAGCACTCCACACCTGAATGGGTTGGGTAGAAAGAGGCAGACGAAAAAAAGTGAGAGAACGAGAGCGGTTGCACATGGATCACGTTGCCGCGGACGGCGTCAGTGATATTGAGCCAGTGTTTGTCAGTTTTGCTTTTGATACGCATGGTTCTGAAGAAATAAACAAGACACTGGCTTACTGATGAGATCCACTGACATCTAGCCACTGGAAGGGTAAACCACGGCAATGCTGAAGTGTATAGCTAGGGAAAAAAACATGCCCCGGTGTCTGTTCCTTTCATTGCCAATGTCGACGAAAGACGATAGTTGACAGCCGCCCCTGAAATGGAAATGCCTCCCTTCTCTTTCCGCTCACCTGACATCCTGTTCCGCTTCCGTCTCCTTCCTCCCAATATAACACGCGGCAGGTTTGCTCAACTGAATTTAAATTTACCGCGTTCCACGGCTCCAAGTCCGGTGACTCGATGCCAGCGCTGCTGCATGGCGGAGACGTGCGTGAATCCAGGCACCCTACTAGAGCGTCATAGAGCCAGGTTGCCGTACTCCACGAGCATTTCAAGCGGAACGTGAGACCTATGTATAGTGGGGCCTTTCGTTGTTGTTGCCATTTGATATTTTAAATGCCGCCAATCGCTATAGTAGCGTGGGCAATAGCAAGTGACAGTTTTCTGCATTTGATGTGGTATTTTATTTGCTATCGGAAAAACCAAGGGTCCATGATGTTTTCAATAAAAGAACAATGCAAATACTCTTTATGTGTTGATTCTTTGTTTTTATTTGCGTAATATCCTGTTCTTGATGAACAATGTTGACAAGTATGAACATTGACACCGGACACGTTTAAAGTTGGCTGTGGGTGTAAAAGACTACTATGCAGCTTGTGTTACACTTTGGCCGTATGGCTGAATCGAGTCACAGACACGCCCTGCCCGGTGCCCGCAATGAGGATGCACTGAGACTCTAGAGCATGCTCTTTTTGAATGTCACGTGGCCGCCACATTCTGTGTGTTACTTTAGCAGAATGTTTGAGCTTAGGCTGGGAGCCCAAACGAAATCGAGAGACCTGTGCGCCAGCTTTCTGCTGTGTGTGGGGGCCTTCGTTGTTTGGCTCCAGCGAAATGTAGCCGCCTTGCAGGCACAACCGCAGCGTGCCATGTATCCGCTGTTGTGGCACGATCGTAAATGGCCATAGAGCACCTCCAGCATGAGCTGGTAGCGCTGGAGGAAGAATCCTTCCTCCTGCGCTGGTCGAATCGCTTCGTCAAGGTCGCCAATTTCAGTAACGAGAGACCGTAGGACGTTTCCACAGCGTAGGTTTAATGAAAAAGGAACAGCAGAAAAGCTAGATGATGATTGTTGCACGCTCCACGAGGCAAGGCGGCTTCTTCCTCACTTCTATTGGGCATTGTACGGGAGATCCGCTGATGATGATCTTCAACAGGTTCCCGCCCGCCGAAAATGGCTGAATGGCTGGAATATGCAGCCTCATTTGAAGCAGTTTTGAAGCGGATACATGTGTTTTGTTGATCTTCGTAGCAACTCCTTGCCGCTTGATCGCAGAAGACATGATCTTATTCTTCCATCGCTACCAGTACACGTCCGTTCTTTCTGGCACATCCTCCAAAATGTCCTGGGGCCTTTGTCTTTGATGAGTACGACGTCGCCTTCCGATAACTGTTGGCTGCTTGCAGCGCTGGCTCGTACCGTTGATCCAAGCTCCTTTAAGTATTCATCGCGCCACCTCGCCCATCACTTTTGCGTGATGCGACAACGGCTCCTCCATGCTTCTTCATTGTGGCGGCTGTGTTGCTTGCCAGGGAAGTCATGAATCTGCAGCTTGCCGCCAATTATTTCCGCTGGTGTTAATGAAAGTGGCTCGTCGGGCTCGCCGTATACGTATGTCAGTGGACGATTGTTTAGAGCTCCTTCCACCTCTGTTAGCACAGTCCTTAGCTCCCCAAGAGATGTGATTCTCTTGGCAATTACCTTGCGTATGCATGTTTTCATGCTTCGTATGAGGCGTTCATAGAAACCGCCCCACCAAGGCGCACACTCCGCAATGGCCTTCCACTTGATCTTGTGCATCCTGGTGAAACTGGTCACTGGATTATTCATTGAAGGCCGTTTGAAGGTCTTGGCATTATCAGAGTATATGACCTCTGGGAGTCCTCTTCGAGCTACAAATCGTCGAAACGCTTGTAGGAAACTGGTTGTGGTCATGTCGTCTGTCAATTCTAAGTGAACTCCTCTTGTCACTGCACAGGTGAAAATAAGGACATATTGTTGGACTTGTTGGCCTTTGTACGTTGCGTACAGTTTTCCGGTGAAGCCTACTCCAATAACTTCGAATGATTTCGCTTCGCTTACCCGACCCGCTGGCAGTGGAGGTACTGGCTGTTCTAAGTGTCTTGCGTTGTGTCTTTTGCGTGTTATGAATTTGTTGATGATCCGCTTCACCGCCTGCCGTCCTTGTACGACCCAGAACTTGGTACGAAGTCTTGTGAGAGTCTCCTGAACACCACCGTGCAGCACCAAGATTTGAACGTGCCGGATTAGAAGCTCGGTAAATCGTGCCTCCTTTGGGAGTACTATGACATGGCGATTTTTTAAAGCGCTGAACTGTAGTCGCCCTTTGTGTCGTATGATGTCTGCGTCATCCAAGTACACTTCCTTTTCATTCAGCTGAAAACCTCCGTTCTGACTGCTGCCTATGCTGGTTAGGAAAGGCTTAAAACACTTCTGAGTTTCCTTAATCCAGTACTCCTCGGCCTTAGTTATTTCCTCTGCTGTTAGTGCGCCTTTTATACGTCTCCTTTTCGTATTTTTAATGAAACGAAACATCCAGGCTGTCACCCGTAGTAGCTTGTTGTAAGAGCCATAGCTTTCTATGTTGAGTATTGATGATGCAGCTGGCTCTGCTGAAAGTTCGTTGCAATGTACCGTCTCTCGCTCGCCCTCAGTGCTGATGTTCACGTTGTCTTCGGTGCTCAGACGCTGTTCTTCGGATTTAAAGAAGCTCTGACCGTGCCACCACGTTTTTGACTATTAGAGACTTTGCGCTGATTCCGCGTGTGAGCATGTCTGCGGGGTTTTCTTCCCCCATGACAAACGCGAAACTGCGTTGGTTTGTTCCGTCGCGTATCTTCTCGTTCTTGTTTGACCTGTTTGTCAGCTGGACGAGGTTCTCCGTTGCAGTGTCATTATTGGTTTTCCTGTTGATGTTTTCCTTCCACGGCGCGTTCACCTTAAAGCGTCCATTTTCTTTCAACACTTTCTCTTCGAACTCTTGGGCAACCATGCTACCTTTGTCCATCTGGCTACTTGCTTCGATGCCGATTGCTTCTAAGCTCCCAAATCTTTCCAGCTCCGTCTTCAACTCGACGTTACTTGCCTCAACCTTGAGTACCATCACCGCCTGTGCCTCTTTCAGTCTGATCCTACTATCGCTGACTGGTCCATGCACTATCCAGCCAAGTGTGGTCTCGGCTGCGACCAGTCGGTTCTCGATATGTCGTATTTTTCCCGTGACGAACTCCCAGTAGTAATCTGAACCGATGAGAAGTCCATTTGTCCCAACGTCCTTAGTTTCAAATTCGTCGTCCGCCAATTTTAGCTTGAGTTCCCGCATCTTGTCTCTGATGTTTCTGTCGGGTGCTGGGAGATGGCTGTGTGAGATGCTGCCTATTTTAAGGGCTTCGACAGCTATAACTGACTCCTTTTCTCGACTCTTTACCATCACCTTCACGACGTCCATGCAATGAAATTTTTCGTTCTCTCCAAAGGATCCAATTCTTAGCTTTTCTTAGCAATTCTTATCAATTCTAAGCAATTCTTAGCTCCGATCTTTTCCGCCAGAGATGTTGTAATGAATGTCCTTTGACTACCACTGTCAAGCAGTACTCGACAGATGGCTTCTGATGCGTCTCCTTGCACCCAAGCTGTTGCTGTCGGCAGCAACACGCAGTTTCTAGTCGGGTTCCCCACTGATTGCATCAGGGACGTTGCTGTTTGCTGTACTGTGGTCGATTGCTGTCTCTTTTTGTTGTCTTTTCTCTTGCATATTGATGTTGCATGGCGGCCTTTGCATCTCTTGCAAAACACACTTGCTTTTCAAATCCTCGCCGTATGATTTGGTCGAGTACATCTGAAGCATGACCTGTTTTTGGTTAGCAGCTTCTTTTTCTCTTCCATAGGTAGGCTTCGCTTGCAGTCTTCAGTCAGGTGGTTAGATTGCTTGCAGAACAAGCAGGCCTTGTGTGCATAGCTGTAGAAACTAGCGGTCGTGCTGTACGGTTTTTTGTTCTCCTGTTTAGGTCCCGTACCTGCTGTCTCCTGCTCCCGCTGAGCTTCCTCGCGTAAGCACACCTGTTACTGTAGAAATTCTATCATTCGTTGCAGCGCATCGGCACTTTTCTTTCCCGTTGGTGATGTTTCTTCCCTGTTAGCCGTCGACCTGTTTTCAGATGCCTCCTTTGTCTTGTACTGGATCAAAAGGTCTGCTGGCATAGCATTCTTTAGTCCTGGCATTCATATTGGCGCATAGCACTCTGTGTTCACTCCGAGAGCCTGTAGTGCCAGTGTGTGTATCTGCACCTTTTGGAAAAGCTTTCGCAGGCCTTCCGTATGATAGAATGATGGTACCTTGTCGAGTCGTAACAGCTCTTTCATGTGCAGGTCCACCAACTGCACAGGTCTCCCAAATGTCTCTTTTAGAATCTTGATAGCTTGTTCATAGTTACTTTCGGCCGAGAACTGAAGTCATTCAATCGCTGCGGCTGCTTTGCCGGTTAGTGTCGACATGAGGTAGTTGAACATCTGTCCATTGCTCATATTAGGCCTCAAGTGAACTGCTGATTCATATTGCGTCCAAAATCTTGTCCATTCAAGGGAATTTCCACTGAACTTAATCATTTCTAATTTCGGCAGCTTCACAAGCTCCGTGGAGTCTTGCGCACCGTGCGTTGCATGACTCACCGATCCGATTCTCTGTGCTTGCGCTTGAGCTGACAGTATGCCTTCCGTAGCCTCCTTTAAATAGTTCTCGATCTTTGAAGAGGTGGCTGCAAGTTTCAAGTGGTATTCTATCACTCTCTGGAATTCACTTTCTTCCACTTCATCCGTTAAATAACCTTCCATCTGCTCGTTGCACTTCGTTAGGCTTGATGCTATAGCCTTTATCTGGGCTTGCGTGGCAATCAGATGCTTTCTGTCGGCTCGTTGCTGCATTTGAGCCTCCGCCGCATTAATCAGCTGCGTGACGTGCGTTCGCAACGCCTTTCTCTTCTTCGCGACGACTTCTTTGCTCATTTTCATTTCCAAAGTGGAAATTCCGCTTACGTTCGGGAATCCGTTGGCTCCGGGGGTGTTCGGCCTGCTGCGATCTTCTCGTCTTCACCAGGCTGCTTCGCTGCTCCTCGGCTGTTGTCTTCACTGCTGCGCGATGGCAGGTTGTCTTCTCTGGGTTGCGGGGAGTTGTATCCTGGTCACGGCACCATCTTTAGTAACGAGAGACCACAGGACGTTTCCACAACGTAGGTTTAATGAAAAAGGAACAGCAGAAAATCTAGATGATGATTGTTGCACGCTCCACGAGGCAAGGCGTCTTCTTCCTCACTTCTATTGGGCATTGTACGGGAGATCCGCTGATGATGATCTTCAACACCAATAACACCGGGTAGTAGTGTATAGTGCCTTATTATTAAGGTTTAGCACTTGCGTGTTCTCTAGGGAACGGAGTCGTTTATTCAGAGGCCGGGCGCAGTATAGGCAGCCTGGCTGAGCATGCCTTCATGCATGGACGTAGACATGACTGCTGAGTTGAATTGATGCGTGTGAACTGTTGTGGATTTTATGTTGACTTCCACGCGTGAATTCTCGTGTCTGGACCTTGTGCCGTGGACATTATTCTAGATAGCCTCCGGTGCGGTGGACTTTGTTTTTTTGTAAACTTTTCTGATGGTCACTTCGTTTCCTCTGTAGCATATTGCGTATATCCTGTGCCCTGTAGGCTCGTGCCGCGGCATCTAGCTGCAGCTAGTTTTAATAAATTCTCTTTTCGACAGACAGACATACAGACAGACCAAAATTTCCGCGTTTAAGTAGCTCAAGAAAGCCTATCGTCTTTAAAAAATGGGCAGTTATAACGTCAGCTTGCCGAAAACGCCTCTGATGTTGTATGAGGCTCCTTCCTCGCCTTTGTAACATTATTCTGAGCCGGAGACTACTTATCGTGTGCTGCGATATTAACGGTGACTTTTTGGCACGTATGCGAAAGCCTGGAAACACTGGGACCACTTGTGCGAATACTTTATTTCCGTATTTTCTACACAAAAACTGATTCCTATTTTAGGTAGCCCTTGCTCGGGCGGTTACAGGAAGTGGTTGCCTAGTTATTCAAATTTCAGCGATGGTACCTTTGTTCCATGGCCACATCCTATTCCCACCCCGGTATGGGAGCAGCGTTTCTGACATACCGCTGAACTCATTTATAGTTTTCTCTTCGTAAGTTAGTGTCCGATGATGCGGAAGGTCGTCTTTAGTTTTCCCAATAATATTTCACCTCTGCCTAGCGAATAATTTCCTTTAATTCAAATTTATCCCCGCGGGATGGGCTTGTTAGGCTTGATGGTTACTGTGGATTATTTATATCGCGTTTCCACGAGCGCTGTTATTATACTGCCTTTTCTTGTTTTTACGTTCCTGTGCGATGTAGCGAAAGGGAGTTCTGTAACCTATTTTAACTTTTTAAAGACCTCAACAGGAGAATTACTTGCTTATTTCCGATTTTGCATAGACGTCCCAGCCAAATACGGCCACGGTGGCTGTTTTGTTTACATTTGGGATTTTGGCTGTAACTTAGCCTAAAACGCACCCACTGAGTTGTTTTTATTGTCAAAATATTGAAACAGTCCCACGATAACGCGTGTATGGCTTTTAAGGTGCCACCAACATATTGAGGAAGTTAGCTAGGTTTTTTTGACCTTGGCACCAGGTGTTACACACCACGGGAATCCCGCGTCGAAGAAAAGAAAACGTTTATATCTGTAAGACTATTGGGGCTAGGAGGTGGAAATTTTGTACAAGATGCTGTTGAGGTTAATGAAAGAGTTGTGCGAAAGGAGTACAACCTACATGGCAGATTTTCTGTCGCAAAATTGAAAATTTGCGCAGCTCTGTCTAAACACGTCCACCATGACGCGAAGCTTCTTGAAGTGACCCAAGAAAAAAATTTATGACTAAATTCAACCATCTGTGTTGTGCAGAAAAAGCAAGCCCGGAAACCATGATTACAAGTGTGAAACCTACATTACAATATGAATGTTTGAGCTTAGCGCTCTAAATTACGTATTCAAAGATTTTTACGTGTTCAGGGATCTTTCCGCACACAAAGTTTTCCCTCCACACTGGGGGTGGAGAGAAAACTTTGTATTGTGAAAAGAAACGACGATACGGTAAAATTGCTCAGACACCTCAGAACGTCTTTATATGTAGTCATGCAAAATCATTTTATATTCTTGAGTGTCCTCCGTCAAACCCAATAAGTGTGAGAGTTGGTTGCTAAAGCAGTGAAACCAGAATAAAGGAAGATGACACACTGGACGGGCGCAGTCGCGACCGGCGCCGAGACAACGGGACGCGACAGCGTTTGGGCTCGAACTGGATTTGTATTCCTGCAGCGCGAGCGCACGTGAGCGTGCGCCTCGTAGTTCAGCGTCGTTGCCGTCATCGACTCGGCGCGGCGGACCCCCGCCACTAAAGCGGTGATGTGCAACGCAGGTACGTCTTAAACGCCGAGCGTAGTCCGAGTACGGAGAGTGGAAGGAGAAAGGCCTAATGTTTCCTTGGCGCATGGGTGGTGAGAGTTGCCTCGAGTTGGCGATGTAAACGTTCCACCATCCCGTTAGCAGACGGATGGTAGGAGGTGGTGTGAGTATGGCATACTCCCAAGATGGCAGTGGGAGCGTTGAACACGGATGATTGGAATGGACGACCGCGATCAGTGGTGACAACAGCAGGGTAGCCGAAACGGGACACCCAACCGCCAACAAATCCTTTGGCGACTGTTTTCGCCGTGATATCAGAGATCGGGATTAGCTCAGACCAGCGCGTGAAGTGGCCCACGCACGGCAACAAGTAGGTGCGCATCGCGACGGTGGCAGGGTCCCGATCAGGTCAATGTGCACGTGCGCAAAAAGGCTGCCCGGTGGATGGAATGGCGAGGCAGGAGTTACTGTGTGCCTTGTTACCTTGACACATTGGTACTGGAGGCAGGTGCGTGCCCAAAGGGGGACATCGGCATTCATGGAGGGCGAGAACCACCGAGCTGTGACGAGGTGTTGAGTTGCTCGGATTCCGGGGTGACTCTTTCCTTGCAGCGCGTCGAAAACGGCTCGACAAAACTCCGATGGAACATAAGGTTGGGAGATGCTGGTTGATGCCTCGCATGTGATTGTGCCTTCGGTAAACGGCAATGCCGCATCTGTGAGAGTCACAATGGAGGTGTCAGAGTGGCGTTGCTGGCTCTGAGTGTCTTGTTGCTGTGCAGAAGCAAGCTATTCCAAGAAAATTGGTTGGGGGGAAGGTGAAAGGGCTTCGACGCGAGACAGCGCGTCAGAAGCTGTGCTGATCGGGCCGCTGACATGGGAGATCGAGAGTAAACTCTGAGACGAAAGAGATGTGTCGGATCTCACGCGAAGAGTACGAGCTGTGCTTGCACTGGAAGGCGAATGTCAGGAATTGTGATCTGTAAAGATGTACATGTCCCTGCCTTCCAGGAAATGCCGGAAATGTTTGATGGCAAGGTAGACAGCAAGTAGCGCACGGCCGAAGGTTCTGTACCTTGTCTCAGCAGGTTTCAGCTTCTAGGAGTAGAAACCAAGTGGTTGCCAACCGGAGACGAACTGCTCAACCACAGCGCCGACAGCCACGCTGGAGGCGTCGGTGATAAGACGAAGTTGAGCGTTAGCAATAGGGTGTAAAAGCAAGTCGTCATCGGAGAGGGCGTTTTACGCAGCATAAAAGGCGGACGCTGCTTGCTCGCTTTACTCGAAGTGCTCTGAAGGTCCTGTCGTGGTGGCCAGTAGATTAGTGAGAGGCTGGAGCAGTTCGGTTCATTTGGGAATGAACCATCCGTAGAAGTTTAGCAGGCGCAAGAACTATCTCAGATTCTTAATTGAGGTGGGCTGCGGAAAGTTCTGGATTGCCTTCACCTCCGTGTCGAGAGGTCTGATGCCCTGTGGAGTGACCAAGAGGCCCAGGAACTCGATGGCCTGCACGCCGAAGACGTACCTTTTTGGGGTTTATGACGAACCCATATTCGTCAAGCCGAGTGAAAAGGGCTCGCAAGTGCACTTCATGCTCGGATGGTGATGAGCTTGCAATCAATAGGTCGTCAAGGTAGGCAAAGACAAAATCTAAACCACGGGTAACCTCGTCGATGGCACGTTGATAGGTCTGCACGGCATTACGTAAGCGGACGGGCAGGCGGACATATTTGAATAGACCGAATGGGGTAATGATGGCAGTCTGCGGAATTTCTGCTGGATCTACAGGTATCTGTTGATAGTCTTTGACCAAGTTCACCTTGCTGAATATATTGCAGCCCGCCAGATTCGCGGTGAAGTTCTGCAAATGCGGGAGCAGGTACCGGGCCGGCATGGTGATCGCGTTGAGGGCACGGTAGTCACCGCATGGCCTCCATTCACCAGGGTTCTTTATGGGTACCATATGCTGGGCTGACGCGTAGTTGCTTGAGGATGGACGGACAATTCTCAGTTCTAGCATGGGCTTGAACTCTCGACGAGCTATGGCGTAACGCAATCCGGCGAGACGACGCGCTCGACCGAAGACAAGAGGTCCCTTCTTGGCGATGTGGTGGGTGATGGTGTGCTTCACCGGGGACTGCCCCGTGTGGGGTCTTGTAATCGCAGGAAAATCTGCAAGTATCTTCTCGTACACGGAAGATGGCACAAAAGCTCGAAGTCCGGTCGCCGTTGCAGTGGAGAGAACGCCACGTACAGAAAGGGTCGTCGTCATGTCCGCGAGGCGTCGAGAGTGCACGTCCACGTCCAGGCTGTAGAAACCCAGGAAACCAGCACCGAGAGTGGGCTGCTTGATGTCGCCAATTGTGAAAAGCCACTGAAAGGTGCGACGTAGGCCAAAATTAACTGTGAGCGACCGCTGGCCGCAAGTGTTGATCGGCTAGTTGTTGACGGCGATTAACGGGGAGGTCATTTCTCTGCGTCATCGGTCTAGCGAAGAGGCCGGTATAACGCTGACCTCGGCTCCCGTATCGACCAAGAAGCGGTGGCCCGCAACCTTGTCGGTGATGTAGAAGAGGCGGCTGACTGCGTGACCGGGTTCACTTGCCGTCGCCAGTGTCCGGCATCCTAGATTCCCGTCCATGAGCAAGGCTGGCTGTATTTCCGGGCGGCAGCGCCGAAGGTACGATGGTAGCAACAGACGCCCGAAGGGCCAGGCTCAACGAGCGTTACGAAGGAGTGATGTTAAGAACGGGACGGGTACTGGGAGTGTGTCACAGATTTGAAAAGTAATTTAGTGGCCGATGTCTCGGACGGGAGGAGCGACAAACAACTCCACCCTGGATTCGAATAGAGGATGTGGTTCGGACCTGCTATCCGGCGACAGGTCCACGCCTGATTGGCCGCTGGCGTGAGGCACGAGGCGGGGCACGGGATAACAGTCTCAAAACAAGGCAGATTTACTTTATCCACATACACAGGAATTTCAGAACAGACACAAAGAAGGTTTGACAACTTAATACCACACTTCAGTTGACACCCCCTCGGGGTCAGAGCTGCCAAGAGACCGACATTGAGCTCATTGATGAGAATGAATGAAATGGTACTCGCCATTACGAGCCCAAGAAGGAGGCGACAGTAAATGAAGGGGATAGTAGAGTGTACAATAGGCGGGGTTGGAGGCTTCCCCCAACTGCTAACAAAGGCCCGTGAAGAACACATACATCGCGGTGCACTGAAGGAGGCGGATAAGGAGCCCGTGCAGTCCACTTAGAGAAATACAACCGAGAAGGCGAGTAGAAAGAGTCCGAAGAAGGGTGGAGAAGGGGAGAACATCTTAGTTGCGGTCCGGCTGATGGTCTCGCCAGGGTGATGGAGGCTGTCGGTCGTCTGTGGTGGGGTGCCGCTCATCAGCGACGCAATTTGGGCAAAATTCGGCCACGCACTTTCACCTCCCAGAGTTCACCGCCGTCGTCGCTCGGCCTCGCCAGCACATCCCTCAAGGCCGAAGCCGCGTCCCGGCCGTCCGTCCCGCCACCGCCTGTTCTTAGCCCATTCTCTCCGCAAACCCCGCGCTGCACCACGCACACAGTCCACCGGGCCGCGCGTCTTCCGAGAATTCGCGGGGCGCAGCCGTCCGTAGGCCGTGGCACTCTCACCCACCTCTCTCCCCGAAACACACGGCCAGCCGACCCGGGTGTGACCATGGCGGCGAAAACATTCCTTCGGTACGCGGTACGCCTCCTCTCAGCCCAAAAATTGCGAGTGGCAAGAAAACCCGTCAAGGAGGGACATGAATTTCGCGACAGAGTATCGTCGGTCACGGGATGCACGTCGGCGTCGGTGAAAGATAATGGCTGATTTCATCAATGCTGCTCTCAAGTCGACCAAGCGTGGAGTCGTCCCTTGAGGTGGAGGGCGTATCGGCGACTGCGGCGATGCTTGGGTACCGGGAATAGTCCGCGATGTGCTCAGGCAGTTTCGCGAGTTGGTCAAGTGGCATGCCAGCGGCTGCTGCAAGTAGCCATACCAAGTTCTGTGGGAGGCGTTGAAGGAAGGGCTTCCCAAGAAGTGAATTGTTGAGGTCTTGGCCATGATCACCAAATAGCTGCCGCATGCGATGTAGCAGCTGCGAGGGTCGCCTATCGCCGATCTCCTCGGTGTTCAGAAGCTCGGTGTTCAGTGTTCAGCCTTGAGTTGGTCGTACGGCGCATTAGGATGTGGGGCATCGAGGATGTCGGCAAGCTCGTCCGCGATGCTGACTGGCAAAGACGCCACAACGCTGTAGTATTTCGTTGCCACGCCAGTGATGCAATGCAAACGACAGCGCACTTCGACCTGCGTGAACCATGTTCGTGGGTTCCGAGTCCAAAACGGCGGTAGTGCTGTACACAGCCACAGTTGCAGCCTGAGCAGGCCGAGCTGCTTCGTAGGCCGCCGGAGCTGTTTCATGGGCGGGTGGAGCTGCTTCGTGGTCACCGCCGGGCTGTACTTAGCCCGCAGAATCCGGCGAGAAGAGGCGAGTTTGGTTCACGTCACCAATTCATGTCGCGACCGGCGCAGAGACAACCAGCCGCGACATCGTTCGGGCCCAAACTGGTTTCACCTCCTTCTAAACACCCCCCCCCCTTCTTAGGCCACTGGCCACCCCTTTTCTTAATAAAGATTTATACATACATACATTCCTCTATTGCGAGCGCCCGTGAGCGTGCGCCCCGTGTTGCCGCTTTCGTCGTCGTCGTCGTCGTCGTCTCGGCGCGGCGGAGCCGCGCCGCTACAAGGTTATTTACTTAGCATTTTCACACTCTTTCGATCACATGAGAATTGCGTGCACGAATATTGCTATGCCTGCGGGGAAGACAGCGCTTCATCGTTTGATTTAGTTTACTCCAATCCTTATATATTTTATTTTTCGCCGTGTTCGAGTAGTAGTTGTATACACGAGCCTTTCGAAAATGGTGGCGCATGTGCTGTCCTAAGCTAGCACCTTAAGAGTTGCACAGTGCTCTCGGAGCCCCTTATTTCCCACCCTTACCGGTGTATTTGTTGTTCATTGTACCAATTTCTAAAGGAAAGTACAACCACGGGCAGAATGCCTAGTTTCCAGTGACAAACATGACAAATTGGCCGCAATAACGACTACGATTACTCCCCCTTTTCTTTACGTGTAATAATTATTTATTTCACAGAAAGCACTTGTAAACGTCGAAGAATGGCCGTATGCTAACAATAGGGATTTTTTACGAAAGGAGTAACAGTACTGAAAGCACCTGTCTTTCTGTTTCATTGTAACTGTCACAACAAAAATTTACTAAGATGATTCGCTACGAGGCCGCTATTATTACGCCGCATTAGTTACTTCAAACGAAAGTTGCAATCTTTACAAAATTACCCCGTACGTTGTAAACACAAGCTCCTGTGCGGAAGAAATATGATTACAGAAAACCCCTTTTTTTGTTGTTGTATAGAAGCTTTCGCAAAAAGATTATATGATGATTGGCCTATCATTTCAAAGATTACTATTTACTTTTCAAAATATAAATGTCACAATAAAAGAGACGGTGGCTGCATTCAAAATGTTGTGCCAACTCTATGTCGTGTGCTAAGGAAACTCGCTGGTCGTCCACCTTTACAGAGCGGCATAATGGATTATTTTTTTATGATATTCTGCGATAAAATAAGAGAGATAGCCGCTTTCTGTAACTCCAATTTTATTGTTGATGAGCAAGCAGATCGATCACGGGAATGTCTAACTTTTGCTATTACCGGGCTGTTACCGTATATGTGAAATGTTGAGATCAGGGGAATTCGTGTGCGTTTAAAACTTGCCCTTGAAAAGCCTAATTATGCACCCAAACACTAGGATTAATGTTAGGGCCTTCGTAGTGGCCAATTGTCTGCTGCGCCATTGTCCTCTAGGTACCCCCAAAAACATCACTTACATGCTTGGCGCTTTTCTTCTGGCGCAGGAAAAATGGACTGAACCTTCGCGATGTGACGTTCTGCTGTAAAGTAGTTTGTAATCGCCAATGTCCACGCCTGATCACTTATTGTGGCTGCCCACCGGGCTTGAGGTAAATTTTAAAATATATATACGTAATTTTCATTACTTGTGTTTGTTCAAATATAAACCGAATTCTCTTCTCAATACAGCCAATACTCTTATCGGTAGTAGCGAGAAAGAAAAAAAAACTAATTAGTAGATATAACGAAAAAAAAACACGAACAAACAGGTTGCAGTCCAGTCTGACTTTGATGGAAGAGATTTAAATGAAAGCTATGCAGCTATTTCTATTTAGTATTCTGCAGCGAATTAGGAAATTCTTTATTTTCTATACCCCCAAATAACATGAATATTTCTGAATAAACGGATATAAATACCTACACTACGCAACTCCTAATAGGCATTTGAATCCAGTTCCTCACTAAGTGTGAACTGCTTCCTCCCGCTTATTCCGATCACGGCAGACTGTTTAACCGCATAACTGTGATCCTGGGTGGCCATTTTGCCGATACCTGTACAGAAATGGGTTCACACCGTTCCCCTTCGAGAATTCAAAAAGAATTTGAACCCTTGTATCGAAGCATCTGACCGGTATGCGAAGCGTTTATGCTCATAATCATGCGTTGTTAGGTAGGTAGCCTAATATAACCGGTGATTATCAACTGCTCCCTTTACAATTTTCGCCATTACAGCACCCGTGCTTTAAATGTTCCGCAAATAGGACTTCCGAGACTTACTAGGGGCTATAAGGATGACTGCCGTGAAGGAAATTACCGTAATAAAGGCAGAAATGTAAAATAGGGTTTCAAAGTTCGCCCATCTACCAAAACAAGCCTGGGTTGATTTTGGCCCCAATAAAATTGGATACATACCACTGTATGCAAATAAATTGGAAATGAGGGTTTCTGAGCTTGTCCTAATTTTTATGTACCCGTAATTAATGAAGAAAATGGATCCAAGTATTGCGGTCCTATTGGTTTCAACGAAAGTTTCTTTTTGGAGGACCCTCTATAATTTATTAAGAATCGATTGTAACCGGGTTCAATATCAACAGCTGGCAACGTTTGGGTAGCCTTTAGATGAGGAATGGTTTACCAAGATTTTGCAGATTAACAATTGCAATTGTTGTAAAAGTTCAACAGGTAAGCGTAACATCCAGAGAAAATTACGCACGTATTTGCTTTATGGATCTGTGATTTTATATTAGATATTCTTCAGGTCACTAAAACAAAAATAACAGCTTCTTCTTTCATCTACAGCACTCCAGAGCGCTCTATATCATGCACCACCTTAGAGAGCGAAGCGAGCCCCAAAAATCCTTTTCGGTAATTCTAGGCACAGCAGAGAGTGCTAGACTCCTGTGGAAATGAGCTAAGAAAATAGAACGTGCACATACGCACCCAGAAAATTTATGTCCAAGCCTGTCTCCTGACGCCATTGGCGTAGCACGAAGTTAAAGAAGTCTCTTGGATTTTTGTACTGTGAAGATTTCGACTGTTACTTTTGATTGAATATTTTTATTCACGTATATAATAAACAAACAACGCCAGAATCCAACAACGCGAACTATCTCAGGGGATCCCGATGAAAACAGCATTGCCCAAAGCGAGGCCGTTCTGTCCTCACGGATGAATAAAAATTTTATTAAGAGGTCTCCACAGGTTACCGAAGCGTTTCATTTCTATGTCAATTGTGACCTACTAAGCCAAAGAACGGCAATTAATTCAGCCTTTTAGGCACTATATTTTTGTCCCTGCAGTAACTGCGGCTTTTTGAAAAGAAAGAAGATCAATTTTTGAAATATAGCGAACAGGAACTAAAGAGGTGCTTGCACTGAAGGTGCAAAAGAATTAAACATATGTGTAAAAATTCAGTTTGGGCTTTCATTCATATACGAAATGTATTCAAATGCAAAATATCTTCTGTCTATTCTCAATTCACACCTGTATACTTATACCATAGTCCCAAACATGACCAGCGGCCAAATAGTACTATCATATGGGAAGAACTAAGAAGGCGAAGGTCGACCGCTTATTGTTATGCCGAAACCTTTGCTTTTGTGTAGTCTTACTTGCCGCTTCTCTGTTGAACGATTACCTTTTTCTTCATATTTAGGCTTTTCTGTTTTGTTTTTTGCATCTCCGCCACTTTCAAATGAATCGACTTGAGGGCAATCGGTTCTGTGCTATTGGGTTAGGAAAAAAGCAGGCCTCTTTAACGCAATGCGCGAAGATAATACTAATTCATTACTGTACAATAAACAAGTCATGCCTTCTCGATAGCAGCGAATATTTTTCGGCAAATGTGGTGTGGCACGAGGGGAATGAGCCCTCCGGTCAACAATATCTGCCGATGATTGAATTGCCCAGATTTATGGCACCTGATATTAAGATGGTAAATCCTCTTAAACATAGCCTGATTAATTATGTATATCAGTGTGCAATCCAGTAGCTCCGAAAAAGGCTATATTAACATGTTAATGGAATTTGAGTAAGCGCACAAATCAGGTGCCTTTTAATATCAAATATTAGAAAAAATGAGCACGTTCTCGTTGGTTTCGCCAAATTTCTTCGTCGGTTTCACTCTTCTAAAAATGCGCAACTGATCTTAAGCCGTGGCCCACCAATATATTTGTCTAACTGATATTAGGGTATGGCCTATATACAACCGTTCCTTAATTTTCTGATTTCCGAAATAAAATTGGTTTTTTTAGTTTCTGGAACTGCATAGACACTACAGCGATGTCGCAAACCTAAAATTCAACACGGCAATCCGGGAATGCAGTTACAAAACTTCCTTAGCGCGGTTACAGTTTATGAACACAAGATGAAGCACTATTTCTTCCGAGTTTCACCCAGACTCTGGAATGAGCTTCTGCTTGGTTAACGCTAGGATGTTAGTCATTCTTTCTGGTCGAGCGATATACACGTTACCTTGGTAACGGAGCTTGTGATGATCTAGTGTATATCGCAACACAGAACTGTGATGACAACAAACCATCGTACATCTTGTTTGACGCAATCAGTGCTGTCTATGCTTTTGCAGTGTGGCAGCACGCCACTCTCGTGCGAAATGTGCAGTAGAATACCTCTACTTTTCTTCCCAACAACAATTGGGTTGTTTTTAGAGAACAGTTGTTGGTTCTAGGCGACGAATGCAATTCTTTTTCCTGTCTTCCTTATTTTCATAGTTTTAAAGTGGAGGCATTCTTTCCTTAAGACTTTCGCAGTTCGGATGGGGGACAAATGTACTTTTCCTTAATACTATATCCCACTAGGCCTCATCTTTAAGGTCGTCTTTTGTTGACCGCAGAGAGAAATGTGCCGCAGAAAATGCTGCTTGCAAAAACTACCCACATGAGACTGATGGAGCAATGCATGTTTACATGATTATTTGCACTACTTTGGATCCTTACTGTGCTGCAGACATCATTCATAGAAAGAGTGAGAGAGAAGGCTCTTTATTGAAAAAGCAGAGAGGTTCGCCGGCGTTTACAGTCACCTACGTGCTTTTCTGCTGAGGTGAGGGGATGGGGAAAGAAAAGGCCCAAGAAAGAGCTGGGCAGGAAACAAACAAAAAAAACTGTCGTGGACTTTGCGCGATAAGGGACTTTCACAAATTTGGTTTTTGGTCTGAGCTTGGGCTACGTAATTTACAATTTTGAATGCAGGCCAATGTCATCCAAATAAGAGAAAAGACTACGTTCAGCTTCGGGCTCCTTGGAAATACAAATCCATCGTCCTAAAATATTCTTGAGAGTTATTGGTGCTTGTTCCAGATGTTCAATGTTTTCAAATAAGTGGGATCGCGGTTTCAAGCAGGCGGCACATTCTAATAAATTGTGTACAACTGTTTTCACGCAAGGACAATTACCGCAGTGCTGATTTCGCGTCGCTCCAAGGCGAAATATGTAACTGTGTATGCGTAGTTCAGCCATGGACGACGATACAACGTCTCCAGTTTACGAGGGAGCAGTCTCGGGAGTCTCGACGTCAATTCTGTGTCAATAGTGAGCAGAAAGCAGCGGGTATTTCGCATGTTATCCCATAGATGGTTGCTTTCAGTCACTGCAAAGTGCTGAGCCATGGCGAAAGCGTCTGTTTTCGTAAATCGTCGTGGTGCTTGATAGTTAAAGTGGCATACAGGACGCTCAAGTTGATTTCGACACTACCAGTGTGTACCCTAGAACGGCACTGTAGCAAAGTACATTAAGAGCGACATATAAAAGTAAGGGAAGAAATGTTCGCAATCCAAATTATAACTTATATCTTGCATGCTCATTATTATGTGACTAGAAATAATGAGTCGTTCTGGGGAGAGACTTGGAATCGAAATGACGAGATCAGCCACCAAAAACCGGTTTGATAGTGAAAGACAAATATTTGACAAAGCGAAGAACATTGACAATAATTAAAATAGTTTTCGGTTCGTTTCTTCTGAGTAACGCCTCAGGTAAGTTTGTATTTAAATAAATAAATAAAAATATCACAAAAATTGCTGCAGCTTGCCCTAGAGGTGCAGTGCTGGAGAAAGAGCAGAGCTAGGGATCGACCTAGCATCGCTACGGACTGACAGCGGGTCTCAGAAAAAAAGGAGCAGACGGACCCCAGCAGTGCGAAGCGGTTTTGGATGGCACTGTAAAGCAAAGACCATCAAAGTATGCACAACATTTTACTAAGTAGCAATCATCGTCCTCCTGATCGTCGTCGTCTTCCCACGGCACTACCGCGCAGGGCAAATCCTCGTGTAGCGGGTGCTGCATGGATTGTGAAGGAATGATTTGATGACAGATAACAGATGACAGGAATGACTGATTCGTAGTCATTGTCTTCAGTGTGCGTAAACGATGACGAGTCTGGTAAGCCGTCTTATCCCCATCCACACCATAAGCTGTCTACACAGTGGAAGCTTATGCCGGAGAACACAGTCTGATGGGTTCTTCACAATAATCCGAACTTCTTCTGAGAGCCTTCCCGGCAAACCACACCGTCCAGCTACTCCCACTCCAGACATTACGCTCACGTTACAAGACCGCGTTACCGCCATTGTACAGTGCATACGTATTCTTGGACTCCACATTCGACAATGAGGCTACAATACGGACACCATCATAGCCCTTTCAGGAAGTTCCCTACAAATGGGGCGCGTTATCTCGCGGATCGCGCACCGCCCCCATGAACTTAAAGGGCTGCAGAAGAGAATTTCAAAAAACAATTGTTGTGGCATTGCTTTATGGTTTACTTGACGCTGAATTTGAGAAACATGATTATTTTATGTGTAAAACAACCAAACCACCTTTTCTCATCAAAACAAACTACCCCGTCGGGGGGCCTTGTCAAAGACCTGGCTACATTTCGCGATTGGCCGGCGATAGCTGACTTCATATGCGGAAGCGCTCGCCCTATGCTGACCGCTGAAGAGATAGCTCTCTTCCCGTTCAGACACGGGAAGAAAACGCATTAAATCTTTCCTTATAATAAAAGAGCTTGAGGGAAGTATAAAACCCGACAAGTTCTGTCGCAGTGACCTTTAGAAAGAGTTTTTGCCCCATCGACGAATTGCCTACTTCGTATGCAGAAAAGTCGTGCAGATATTCGATCGCCGCTTTCATTAGCAGCGCTAATCCAAATTAATAACATAATCTTTCGAGACACCAGCCTCTCTTTTCTCGCATGTTGAACTTTGTTCTTACATGCGGGAAGGCGGTTATAAGCAATGTGCAGCGGCCTGCGTCGATTTATGCGCGCAGGCAGCAGCGATGCAGGCGACGCTGGTCGCAGCGTCTCGCGGATGTGCGGAGGTGCTGTTGCCGGGTTGCTCCGTGGCCAGACAGCGGAACGTTAGGCGTGGGGTGGCGTGCTGCACATACGCAGATTTAAAATTGGAGAGCTGAGTGTTGGGGCCCCCGAAAAATTAGGAGAACCCAAACGCAACATGGTCGCGCACAACGAGTCTCCGAATGGCGTCTTCCCCAACAGCTCGATGTTGAGAATTTTAGGCTTAGCTTCGAGACATATATTTGGCCGCTGCTATCTCTTCAATTGAATTAACGGCTCACATTATGTTTGAAAGGGGCATTTGACAATATCTCGCATTTATCCATCCTATCCTGTTTAAATCATACAGAAGGCGGCCACCGCACGTACCCATACGTTGCCGACTTCCTAACTCACGCACCGCTATTATCACGGTAGGCAACGTTCGATCTGAGCCCATCGCACTGGGGGATCTGGGCACACCTCAAGGTTCCGTTCTCCCCCCACTTCTCTTCAATTTGGTGCTCCTCTACGTAGCCCATCAATTTTGCGCCATTCTCCACGCGCATAACGCGCCTTACGCCGATAATATCACAATATGGACAGACACAGACTCCATGGGAAACATCAAAGGCGCCCTTCAACAAGCGACCTGCGTCATTACCAGACGTGCCTTCTCAGTCAGGCTTCAATGTTCACCATAAAAAATCGGACGGTATCATCGTTCGTAAACATAGCCGTCCCTCTCACACGGAACCCATCAGAACTTCCCCCGATTGCCCAGCTCCTCACATAGGATTTTACGCTTTATCACCCAGGCCAACACACGTAATCATCAAACTTTACTGAAACTCTCAAAGGCGCTTCACCAAGTCTCCAACATGCTTTGACGCCTTTCTAACCGCTGCCGTGGACACGAAATAGAAAGGTCTCATCCAAATGGTCCAGGCTCTGTTGATTTCAGGAATAACGTGCGTCACACCTTACTTTAACTTCACCACAGTGGCACGGAAACCATTTCATGATTAATCCGAAAACCTTTTAAACATGTATTAAATCTACCCACGAACACATCAACGTCCCGTCTCCTACAACTTGGCCTCCACAATAGGGTAGCCGAGCTTATCGAAGGCCACCTATCAAGCCAGCGACTCCGTTAAACTCAAACACGTGCAGGACGAGATGTCTTAAACAGTCTCCATATCGCATTCCGCTATCCACTGCCTCTCAGCACCTCCCTGACTATTAAGTCACATCCGGGTTTGCCGCTGATCCAAAATATGCACCCGGACCTCCATCCCGGCTTCCGACAAGGCCGAAGAGAAGCGCATCAGAATATTTATGAAATGTAATAGATGTCACCTACGCGGATGCCAGTACCTACCCTAATGGTCAACACAAAGTAACCACAGTCACCAAAAAGAGCGCCATTATCACTTCTGCACCAATCAAGACACCGCTAACCTGGGGTGCTGAAGACTGTCTTAGGCCGCATACATACGAAGCTCCCATACGAAGCACCCAAGCTGCCTGCACAAGCTTCTATGCGATTAGGGTGACTTACGTTACTCGCCATATCAACCCCGCCGCAAAGCCAATATCATTTCGACTCCCGGCCATTCCTCACTGACGGGCAAGCACTTTGCTCATCAGCAAGCCGGCGCCCTCTCCCTCTAGGCTTCCCAGGAGATCACATCCCCGATGCCGACCGTCACAGACCTAAACATAACTCAGTATTACTAATCCGACAGACTACACTTTCCTCCCCCTCATTCTGCACTCTCCAAGGAAGAAGAATCGCCACTCCAAAGACTACAAGCTAATACCTTTCCTCACCAGTGCGCAAGCATCGCATCGTATATTTCCAAGTATACACATTGCTGAATGCCATTTCGGTACACAGCCCGGAAATCTACCACATACTGTAATACCGTTTGAGCCCAATCCCAAACTTCCCGCTCTCCGATCCCCTCTCCCCACCGCTGAGCTGTGGGTGAACCTGGTGATCAGCGGCAATCTGGACGTCTAACAACTCCTAGCATCCGGAGCGAAGGCTGTCTCCTCAACTCACAGCACAGATTCCTAGGGGAACTACTCCCACTTCAGCAAGCTCGAATAAACGCTATATATTTAAAAATATATATATATAAAAATATATATATATATATATATATATATATATATATATATATATATATATATATATATATATATATATATATATATATATAAGCGACGGAGCACCCGTCGCCTTCGACGAACTCACCGCGCCCCCCTGTAACAAGATCCCTGTCTTCCGCGCGGTCTGACTGCTCTGCGGTTCGCCGCTGGCTGCCGAGAGAGTGCCTTTCTCTGTCGCCATGTCGCGTGCGGTCAAGAAGCAAGGTATAATTATCACCGGTTTCCTGGTAAAAGCAATGCCTCTCCGCTTAATGGTCTGTCCTGGGTTAACCAACGAAACAAGTGCCGGGCAACGACCGCGTCCTTAGTTACTGCACCACCGCCCCGCTCTTCCAATCTGTGCACACGCGTTATCTGTATTTTCTTTGTAAGTTTAGTTTTCTTCACAGCCGCAGCGGGCCGATAAAAAAATGTGCTCTCGCTCCCGTCCCCCACCCGTGCCGTTTTCTCACTAAACTTACCCCCACTCCTGGTTTTTTTCTTGGCTTTGTTTTCCCGTTTCTTTTCCTTCTCCCTCTCAGCACCAAGCGCCGCAAGTGCCGTGGTGTTACCGGATTTGTTACCTTCTCTGGCTCATTCTGTTCCTTGAAGAGGGAGAGGAAAAGAGAAATCCCTCTCATGCATTGTGCATAAGGGTTCAATGTGCATTGTAAGATTATCCGAAAAGAAGGAAGTTGCACTTCCGAAACTGTTGTACTAATTTCTAATAAAGAAGTTAACCGCAAGGTTTTTGATATATTTTACCTCTATATAAATATTCAAGTGCGAGGGGCAATCCTTAATAGTTTTACAAATTTCTCGATTTAACGAAATATTTGGCCGGGTTCCTGGTGACTTCGTGAAATTGAGTTTTAACTGTAACTATTAAAACGCGTCAAACCAATGAATTTTCTGTGTGCGGGTACCTACTTTCTACTAATACTCCTGGCGCTACATTCGTAATTTAATATTCATGTTTCTGGGAATGAAAGTTCAAACTATAATGTCGGGAACCTTGAAAAAATGGAAGCTTGGTTCATTATGACAAAATTGAAATAGACGTAATGAAGAGCTCAATTGCGAATGGCCCCGCATATTCACACACACACACACACACACACACACACACACACACACACACACACACACACACACACACACACACACACACACACACACACACACACACACACACACACTCACACGCACACACGCACGCACGCACGCACGCACGCACCCACGCACGCACGCACGCACGCACGCACGCACGCACGCACGCACGCACGCACACACACACACACACACACACACACACACACACACACACACACACTGTTCAAGACCCATGCATGCAGTTCCTCTTCGCCTACGACATTCGAAGTGCATACTTCGTATTTTTTAGGTGTTATTCTTTATTCTACCTTACTCTCATGCCATGTTGTGTCAGGCAGACAAACTATGATAAAACAAGAAATGTTGACCACCTGTCTCTTAAGCTGATGAATAAATTTCACTGTGAGAAAATACGGAGTGTGCCGAAGCACTTGTTAACAGCTGTGATTGCGAAAGCAAAAAAAACGCCTGATTTATTACCACAGAGTGTATCTTCACGAAGGCATGCTGACGACGCAGCCAAAGAGAATAAGCACCTGCGGGCAGGTAGCATCACAAATAGGAGATCACTGAGTGGGCACGTGAAAATTTCAGTTAGTTGTGCTGACGCCGCAACCAAATAGTTTCTAGTAATTCGCCGTGACCTTCTGACGGAACGTGTCATCTTTATTGACCAGTACTCGCGAGAGAGTATGCAAGGACATTGGACGGGTTTGTTAACTTCACAACCAAGTAGGAAGCGGCTATTGTCCTTTTACGGCAACTCTAACTGTAACTGGGTTATTCTCCCGTGTGGGTCTGTTTTTATGATTATACACAAAGTTAACTTGAGGAGACAATAATGTTGAGTCTGACTTCCACGGGAGCTGTGAAGGTCAGTGGCAAGCGTATACCCTCCCAATTTTTTAATCATATCATAGGAGCGATGACCGAAAAGCATGTCAGCGCCTTATCATGGTGTCCAGGGCAGAAATAGGGTACGCGGGTGTCATAAAGCCCTTTCCTGTGCTAGCATTGCCTGCTAGGATGTTTATAGGAACCAGATATTTTGTGAAGAACATGCGCATCTCTAATGAGCATTTGATGTTTCTCTGGTGCCACTTAGCCACATTCATTAGGAGCGTTTAAACTGCATAGGTACTTTTGGTGGCTAGTGAAACTGCTGTCGCGGACAAGAAAAGCAGGTGGTTTCGTGGTCTAAGGTGGTCTAAGAAGACCAGCGTAGCAGACGGCACTCCTACAGCAGACAGTTTGGCCACTGTTTCGCTGTTCGTCGGTTTCGCCGCTGGACACGATGATAAGGCGCTAACATGCCGATCCGTCTTCGCTCACCTGATATTATTAGGTTTTTTTTTTTTTTTGGGGGGGGGGGTGCCCCTCCGTGGGCAAGAGGTATGTGTACATTCCCCTTTGCGTTATTTATACTTGCACGCAAAAAAAAAAATCGTGTTTTGTAGTTACTATCTGCAGTGTGATCACTTGACGACTTCATTTTCCCCTGCAAACGTTGAACTCAGTGAAATGTTTAGAGTATATAGTTTTATGAATATTAAGGTTACGATAGCACCGATAGTACATGAAAGGAATAGTAAAAATAAAAATAGTCAAATACTACGCCCATTTATTGGCCGCAGACTTGTGAACAAACTTTTTCACGCACTTAGGGAGCATTTCGACAACAAAAGGAAAATAAACACGGGAGGAAGTATGAATGTACAAGACCAAAAACGTGTGCCAAAATATTTCCCTATAAGGGAAACAAAATATACGGGCGGTAATCACAGTTCCTTCTACGGCCCTTGCGCTTGCACCAAGACTCCTATTTTGAGGCGCGTTTCTGTTGATTACCCCGGTTAGTTGAAACCCTTTGCGCCGCAGCATTTCCGGCCATTCCACTATCCCTTGTTTCACGCCGCTTTCCTCGACAATTCCCTTCTGTACACTGTCGCCGGGTTTCCGTCCGTGGCTAACAATAACAGATGACCACGGGTGTGTGGGACATGACACTAAATCTGCTGGCCCCCTACATGCGGCAAAGAGGCGGCTTTCTGACGTTAAGATGTGGCATATGTTTCACCTGGAGACGACATTGCTGCCAGGAGGACTTGGTATTATTCCCTAGCCGTACACAGGTCGGGCGGTTTATTGCCTCCAATGATTACAAGAAAAGGGTAAATTTCCTAAGAAAAACGACAAAATATAAAGAAGACTCAGGCTCGCAATTTCAGAGTCGTGGAGAGCCGCTTTTTTTCCGGTTGTGTTTCTTCGAGCGCAGCCCTAAAAGGACGACTCGGAGGGCTCATCAGATGACTTTATTATGCTAAATCAGACCGCTTGTCCTGGCACTGACATCAAGAAATGAAGAGACAATTGCGTGCGTTATTTTCTTGTGACGTCCAAGCTAATTATGTCCAAGGCAATGACAACGTTGAAACAAGAACAACCGTTTATGCATTTGCACCCTTATAACCCCAGTACAAAATAGCCATTCACAAACATGGCGATGCCATGTTTACGTTGCAATGTCTTCCGTAGAGAGTTTAATGAGGTATTCTGTTCCTGTAAATATCAGTCTGTTGCATTGTAAACTGAATAGAACGCAACATGGGTCTCGTAAAGAGTATCTAAACAGCGGTCTTTCAGAATACCTAAATTAATTGGTGGGTAGACAAAACATTGCAATTTCTTATCTGAAAAAATACGCAGATTAAGTGTCGCGCTTGAGAGTGCTAGATTGCCCCTGGATTGAATAGAAAAACTTAATATTACGAGTGAAACCACTTTACCCCCTGGTAGACTCTTCTTGCAGCACATTGAGTAAACTATTTGCCCATGTAATGACAAACTTCTGGTGCTTAAATGAGTTCTCCAATGCTGCGGCAAAACTCGCACTACAAAAGAAGTAACTGAATACACCGTTGTAAATAACTTTTTTACTTTCAGTTCCTCTCAAGCACAAAACTCACGCAATATTTCCGTGCTTTCGGAAGCAGCCGGTACATTAAAGGGCAGCTTTGAAAACAGAAAAGCTCTAGTTTTAGCGACTGCCAACTGAACCGTAGTTTCACTCCTTCAAAAGCGGGAGTCTTCGTGACAAGGGGGGCACTCATTTTTAATGAATAGAATTTAAAGAAAATTTCGCTTTAAAAGCTGTCAAGAAGAGCAAAAAATGTTATAGGACATAAAAGGAGGTTGCCCTCGGCTATTTTGCAGTAACCGGGCTACGTTCGTTTACGGGCTTTCAAAAATCCAGTCAAAAGTGTGTACGCCTAAGCAACCACTCTCGAATGCTTCTACCTGCTATGCGAGAACCTGGAGCCCACTGTTTACGAGTGACGACCAGTCGAAACCAATCTTTCGTAGTTCTTTAAGAATAGGTTTGCATAGTCGAAAGCGTCGAGCATCTTGCCTACACAGGTGCTGGACATTCGTGGAGCTTTATGGAAGGTTATAAAACCGAGCCAACTTTACGCCTCCTGCACCGTGATGGCTGAGCAGCCGTGATGCAGATATAAACATGTCTAGCAGCCCGAATACGTAGTTCCCACAATAGTGATAAGAACGCCGCAATCCTCTGCAAGTTGAAAGTAAGCAGTATAACATGTAATTCAGTGTACATGAGATTGTATGGCCACCGTAGTGATAAAAATTGCAGTCGCTTTGGTGGCCAAATGTTGTCCCCACGTTTTGTGTGTATTAAGTTCAAAGAGCGGCGTTAGGAAAACGCAACCCTCGAAGAAGTAGACACACGAGTGACCAAGACAACTGAGTGCTTTTTTTTACATGAAAACGGAGGTAACATTCGTATCCGCACAACCTATTAAAGCGAAGCTTTCACATTCTCACTGATAATGTCCGTACACGAAAACACACTGCAGGAAAGCCACCTTTTTCTGACTATCATGATGATTGTTGATGCAGTGTTGAAAACATGCAGCAGAGGGAAGAGATGATGCAGGCATGCAACGGCGTGACGTATATAGGCCTAGAATCATCTCCATAGGTGACGTTTGACAGTTATTACGCACGGGTCCACGTACGATGAAAATGACATTGCTGCACATGCTGAAAAGTTGTTAGCTGCGTGAAATTAGGCATAACGTCGCATTTTGAGGTTCCGGAGGTTATGCATAACGTCAAATTTCGAGGTTCAATTCCGTGTGCGCAAAGCAGCAGGTACGGCTGCTTTGCGCCGTACCTGCTGCTAACCTGCTGCGTACCTGCTGCTAACCTAACCCGAAACGTTAGGCTTACGGAGTGCATACCCGAGAGTTGCCACCGTTATTCTAGAAAAGTCGCGCATACCTCCAGAGTGGCAAATACTCTCAGGTTGGGAGTGGCCAACCCATAAATCCCTCAAGAGAAAGATTTTTCAACCATCGTCGTCGTTATAGACAAGACTTTTGCGGGGTCCGCCTGTTTCCTGCGACCCGCGCGCCTGCATGCGGGCATTACTTGGGGACTGAGGAGCGAGCAGATGACGCCGCAGGCACAAGCTGTTGCTCTGTGTCGTGCGTGGATATTCGACGTCCAAGCGGCATCGAAAGTCGGTAAGTGTCATTTATCCGGCGCGCCAGCAGCGAGAAGTTTAACAGTGCTTTAAGGAAAACGTTTAAAGCGCCCGATAGCTGTCAAGTTTTCTCATCAATTCCGTTTCCGATCCAATAAGGCGGCAGGCTTTGCCCTGATGGGCGTTGCCTGTGAGGCTACGTTTCGCCGTGTCAGCAGGACGCCCGACTTTTTATCACCAACTGATGTTTATTTTCTTTATTCTGGGCAGGTTTCTGTTATGGCATTAACTTAGCGATATTCAGAAGCTAGTCATCAGGGCGTCATCACGCCGTTGCTGGCTGCACCAACAATCACCGCAAGTAGAAAGTGCTCATGCGAGAAACGTGTAAAGTGCACCACGACAAAAGAAGAGTCGGCATGTGCGGAGTCTATTCGATGCATAAATTTTCCTGCGTCCTTTGAATGCCACTGCGAAAGGGTCGTCGCCCCAATTCGGAGACTTCGAACCTAGCAAATTGGTGAGAGTAAGTATGGTCGTACGTTGCTTTTGGCCCCTTATGCTCAATCATTATCGCACGTTTTTGTTCTCTGGAGGTATGTTCTGTTTATTTCATCGACGGAAAGCCGACAAAAATGAACCCGGCACCGATGCTGCAGCTCGGGTACACGAAAGAGTTGAGTCGAAAGCGAAATAGGAGCATCGCGGAGGCGGAGCACGGCGGTCGTGTCGGGAAATAGCTTTTCGTGGTTACCACCCGCGGCTGAAATGCAAAAGTTCTGTTAATCATGTAAACGGCCAGGGAATCTTGGTGTATCTAATAAGTTGTACCTCGTTTGGAAGCAGCAGCAGGAGATAGTTATGCAGTGGCAAACATTGTTTGGAAAATACACATCAATTAGGAAAGTACACATCAATTGGTAATGAAAAGTCAGGCGTCCTGCTGGCACGGCGAAACGTAGCCTCTCAGGCATGCAACCCCCGTCAGGAGAAAGCGCGCGTCGGTTGGCAGCGCCGCCTTCGCGGGTTGAGAACGGACTTTTATGGCAAAAACTGACAGCTCTAGGACGCTTTGAACGTTTCCCTTTTCCTTTAAGCGTTTTCCCTGCGTCACCTTTCTGCGCATTGTCGTGCTCAAACGTCCTGGGAGGAATTTCAAACTTCAAATGCCTCTGCAACCGACGACTACTTTTTACTGACCTCTACCCGTCTAATGATGTCAACCTCCGTCACTAAATAGAAATTCCACGCGAAGCGGTGGCTCAGTGGCAAAGGCGCTGTGCTGCTCAGCACGAGGCCGTGGCTTCGATTCCCGGCCGCGGCGGCCGCTTTTCTGATGGAGGCGAAAAGCAAAAACGCCCGTGTGTACGAGATTTCGGCGCACGTTAAAGATCCCCAGGTGGTCAAAATTAATCCTAAGCCCTCCACTACGGCGCGCCTCATCGCCTGCGTTGCATAGGCGCGTTAAACCCTACAATCAATCAATTAAATCGAAATTCTTCCGTTATTTTTACGTCGTCGAGTACGAAGACACCCAGATGCGAACAGAACAAACAAGCACAACACCGGAAAGTCTATATTTCTGCAGAAGCGCCGCTGTGGTCACAATGCCTCTTATCCGTTTGCCTTTACCCTTTCGCATCTAATCACATCGGGCGTTTTCGTTGTGATGAGGCTATCCCAGTTATAGCGCATCGAGCAAGTCGAGCACGGCAAGTGTGGAGCATACAGTTTCTTAATAAGTAATAAAGACCACCCAAGTTAAGCGATGCGGAAGAAGTCATGATCATCTCCAAAACCTGCTCAGGAGAAGCGCACTTGCAGGGGCACTTGCGGCGCGGAGTTCGATATATAGAATGTGACGGTCAACGAGAGTTCGATGCACGCGTAGAAATGTGCTATACTTTTGCATGGTATTTCCAAGGGGATGTTGGGACAATTCGATAAATGCAATAATTCGGTATATCCAGGTTCGGTGTTTCAGGTATCGACTGTATTATGTTTTTGGTTTAAGCCACTGTGCTTCGTCGCATGTAAAGCTGGAAGGCCATGGGAAACTCCGCGTAACGGGAACTGGAGGGAAGTGGTAAATAATAAATGTTTCGTATGGGTTAATTCATTGGAATCCAAAGGGAGATAAACATTGTCAATATTATGCACCCGCAAACCTAACCCAGTTGCCTGTTCGCGGCACGTTAGCGGTGTTTTGCGGGCATCGCGTGGTTTGTGACGGATACCTCACGTGGCCTACCAGTACAACTGCGGCCACGATAGCCGAGATGGCGGCGACGTTTTTTATAGGCGAAGAGGGTTTGTATTTGTTTATTTAATGAGCAGGTAAGCGCCGTTTTTGTTCTTGGTGTTATCGAAATAGAGCAAAAATACTACCGTCGTGTTAAGTTTAAATTCGAATGGGCAAGTAGTTCGGTCGGAAAAAATTGGAGCAGCTTGGAACTAGTGGCGTGAAGACAGGGCAAGCAGCGAAGCTGGCGGCCCTACTTCCCTTGTTCTTGGTTTGGCTTGGTTTATGCATGGTTATGCTTGGAGATTCGGACAAATACTCTTTGCTGATATGCTTCGAAGTTCGGTCAAGTTTTCCGCGTAGTGTCGCCGTTATCCCCCCCCCCCACTAGTCGCCCAAGAGCAATGAACACTCGGTCAATAAAGTATGTATGTAAATTGTGTTTCATTTTCGGTTTGAGTCATTTCTTTCGTCGTCGTTGTCCGATGGCACAACTACACAGGGCAAAGCTTCATCGAGAACACCTTCACCCCGATAAACATCGACCTCTTCTTGATCTGTCCAAGGTAAAGCCTGTCCATTAGCAAGGAGGGCCTCGGTTGAGTTGTGGTCCACTTCGTCTACAAACGTATAACACGGGTCGATTTCCAACCTCTTTCTTGTTATTCCAGCTAGGGTTCTTGCTCATCTGAATAAATAACACCTGGAGCGCCATCTCTGCGTCATGGTTGGGATCCGGGGTCACAACTCGGCCTAAGTAGATATATTCGGTTACCACTTCCACTACCTCGCCCTCTATTCCAAACTGCTGTGCTGTTCCGAGGTTATTTATCATTTCTTTGGTTTTCTGCCTATTAAATTTCAGGCCCACGGTTATACTCTGTTCGTCCAGTGCGGAAAGCATGCATTGCAATTCGTCCCAAAGTTACTTAGCAAGACAACGTCATCAGCAAATCTGAGGTTACTGAGGTATTCTCCATTAACCCTTACTCCAACCTGTTCCCAATGCAACCTTCTGAATACTTCTTGTAAACATGCTGTGAATAACATTGGAGAGATTGTGTCTCCTTGTCTGACGCCCTTCCTTATAGGTATTCTACTGCTCTCCTTATGGAGGATGATGGTAGCTGCGGACCCATTGTAGATATCCTCTAGTATTCTTACATAATGCTCATCTACCTCCTGGTTCCGTAATGCCTGAATGACAACTAGGGTTTTGACCGAGTCAAATGCTTTCTCATAATCTATGAAGGCTATATATAGGGGTTCAGTTTACTCAGCGCACTTCTCTATCACCTGATTGATCATTTGAGTATAGTCCATTGTTGAATAACCTTTACGGAACCCTGCTTGTCCTTTATGTTGACTGAAATGCAAGGTTGCCCAGAAATTCTGTTAGCGATTACCTTGGTAAATACCTTGTAGACGACTGACAGTAAGCTGATCGGCCTGTAGTTTTTCAAAACCTTCATGTTACCTTTCTTATGGATTAGGATGATGTTCGTGTTCTTCCAAGATTCCGGTATACTTGCGGTCATTAGGAATTGCGTATACAGGTATGCCAGTTTTTCAAGTACAATTTCTCCGCCATCCTTCAAGAGGTCTGCTGTTATCTGATCCTCATAGGTGCTTTGCCCCCTTTCATTTTTTTCAAAGCCTTCCTTACTTCTTCGGTCGTTACTGGTGGGATGTCTATCTCCTCTGAACTACTTTCTCGTTCGGCATTATCTTGGATGTCCCGGCTACTCTACAGATGCCTATAGAACTCCTCGGCTACTGTGACTATATTATCCAATTTGTGATGATATTACCTTGCTTGTCTTTAAGTGCATACATCTGATTTTTCCCTACGCCAAGACGCCTCTGCACTGCTTTCAGGCTAAATCCGTTCTTTACTGGGGCAGAAATAATTAGAAGGATCAGAATGGGGTGGACTGCATACGGCAGACACTCTCAGATAATGAATAGCAGCCGACCATTGCCCCTGAAGAGGAAAGTGTATGACAGCTGCATCTCACAGGTACTCACCTGCGGGGCAGAAACTTGGAGGCTCACTAAGAGGCATCAACCTAAATTGAGAACGTTTCATCGGGAAATGGAGCGGAAAATGATAGGTGTAACGTTAAGGGAGAAGAAGAGAGCGGAGTGGGTCTGATAACAAACGCGTGTTAAGGACATAGTAGAAATTAAGAAGAAGAAATGAACGTGGGAAGGGCATGTAATGCGAAGGGAAGATAACCGTTGGTCATTAAGGGTAATAGAGTGGATCCCTAGAGAAGACAAGCGTTGCAGGGGGCAGCAGAAAGTTAGATTGGCAGATGGGATCAAGAAGTTTGCGGGGATAAATTGGTCACAGTCGGCACAGCATCGGGGTAAGTGGAGAATAATGGGAGAGGCCTTTGCCCTGCATTGGGTGTAGGTAGGCTGGTGGTAATGGTGGTGATGATGATGATGATGATGACTATGATGAAGCGGCATGCGAAGCATTTGACGCTAGCAAAGTGGAGTTTACCCAAGAGGCACGCGTTTCCCAACCCGCGCTTGTGCCAATTGTATCGCGCCTCCCAGAAGTGGCAACACGGGTCCCGCCAAGCGAGGGCAGACTACCTACAGCAAATGGTGCCGGCGCGCACGATGACGTTATCACTAGGTGAAGTTTACCTAGGCAAGTTCGCTAGCTTAACCGCCAGCTTAAACAGTAGCATCCCTGGTTAATTCCTTGTAACACAGTAATGGAATGCTGAAGTATGGTGTTTTGTTAGTGCATATTTGATATGCAACCTGGCAAAGGACGTTATGCGCTCGGGACCAAGAATGACTTTTATTAATTCTACGTAAGACTAGGTGATAAAAATTAGTCTTAAAATTATTAATGCTAAAGTATTCGTTTACTATCTTTGTCAAGAATTTATAGTTCACAGCAGAGAAAATGACTGACGGTAAACACAAAAAGAACTGCCTGGTCAAGAATGATATAAGGTGAATGGAAGCTATAAGTGTCGCCACACTACTCCGGGGAGCTTTAAGGAAGAAATCGAATAGCTGAATTAAAATTAAAACTGTCTTCAATATACGCTGTGAAGGTGGTTGGAAAGCAAAGCTTTAAAAGACACCCACAACATTTGCCCATGCGACGTCACTTGAATTCACGCACGCGGATCTACAAAGAGAGAAATCATAGATTCTGCCAACTGTTATCTGGAATTCGCGGGGCCAGCATCCCGAACACAGCAGCAGCGTCGGCCACAGCCGGGCTATAGCGGCGGACGCCTCCTCTGTAGCCCGGCCGTGACTCGGGAGAAAGAAAACAGAGAGGAGCGTCTTTCGAAGGGTGAGACAGAAGAACCTAGCCATTGTGGTGTGCTAGCTTGGGGCTACACCACCGCGCGACACAAGTGCTGACACCGAAGCATTAGTGATTGCCACTTATAGCGATTTAATCTGGTCAGTTTAGTAAGTTTGAGAATTGCGAGAAAACTTAGAGAACTTTTATAATCGCTATTCATCAGAACCCGTTGCTACTTCCGGATTTTGTAATACCTCTTAAAACTTTATTCACCACCGGAGCCGGTCAATATAGAAACACCTGGAGTATGCGCCGGATGCACCACAGTAAGAGTATGGCAAGTACGCATATGGGTCAATAACTGAAACACTCGAAAAAAGATTTCTCATAGTTAAACAGGACCACCAATGTATCGCTGATACAGTTATCGCCTTTTTGCTTTATATAGAAAGGTTCTAAGAGTTCTGGTACTGTCGCCCGTCTGCTCCTATCTAGAAGCTCCATCTCACCCAGAAGTGGCTCACACTTGCAGGCATCGCAATGCGCGGACAAACCCGCAAGTTCGTTATTATTTACCGACAATTGATGTTCTCGTGCTCGGTCGTTGGTACATCGGCTGGTCTGGCCAACATAGCCTTCCCCACATTTAAGTGGAATCTGATATACGACGCCTATAGCGCAGTCCACAAATGGCCTAGTATGCTTCTTGTCGCATCCTTGCTTTTTGCGCCCTTTGGAAGAAGTGCGGGCGCAAAGTCGGGCCAGCTTACGTGGCGCCGAAAACACAATCGGAATCCCGTGCCTGTCGGCCACCTTCTTGAGGTGATGGGCGACTTTGTGGATATACGGCACCACTTCGGGTTTTGCCGTACTTTGCGCTGGCTGATGCGTTCTTCTACAGGTGCCTCCTTTAACCTCCTTGAGGAGTGCCTCAGCGACCGAGTTCAAAACCGTACAAGGGAAGCCGGATAAAAGCAGCCTTTCAATTTGTTTATCAAAGCTAGCCGGCATAGAGTGGGGACACGACTTGGAGAGAGCCGATTCCAGGCACGAGTGAGCGATTGCTCTGTTCACTGTCTTGGACTGCGCCGAGTGAAAAAGGAGGAGCCCTTTCTATGCCCGTAGGGAATAACGCCAGCAGACATGCTTGGCATCTAAACTGAGGTTAATATCTAAAAACTGCAGCGAGTTCTGTAAAAGAATCTCGTGCGTAAAAACTAAACCCTTCCCTTGACTTTATTTTAGCCGCTTTTCGGAGCCATTCGGCGTCATCATTCATGACGACATATTAGAATGAACATGGGCACGATTCTCAAACGTTGCCCTAAAAGCGATCTTTGGTATCTGTTACCGGCCACCGGACTGCGAACCTTCCTTTTGTAACATCCTCTCGCATCCACTCACCCATAATAAAGAGAAGTTTTCGGAAGCTGTATATTTCTTTTCGGAGGTTTTAATTTTCCTTAAACAAATTGGCCTTTACTTTCAGTACCCAGTTCTTCCCCGTGCAACGAATCCAAGCTATTTCTTGAACTCACGCTAGATTTTAACTTACACCAAGCTATATAACATACCCCACGAGAGGCGATAGCACTCTAGATCTTCTAACATCAAGCCCAGATGACATTAAGCGCATAACTGTTCTCCCCTGGCCTCAGCGACCATAATCTGCTCCACATTTGCTTATCGCTACCCCTAATAAGAAGGTCACCGATAGAAAACTTCATTACTGACTACAAACGAGCAGGCTTCGGCGCTATTTACAGCAAACTTGGTTCTTTCCTCGACAGCTTTCGTGAATTACACCAAACCTGCACAGTAAATGCCACCTGGCACATATTCAAAAACGCAATACTGGACCCAGAGAAACAGTACATCCCAACAATCCGCATAAAATTAGATTCACACATTCATTCGTTCAACAAACAAGAGAAAGTCTCCTAAATAACAAAACGACTTCATCTGATCGCAAATCAAAGCAGTAACAAAGAAACGTGACAAAAGTATCACTTGTGCTCCAAGAAATACATTGAGGAACCACCAAACGCTAGACATATTTTTCGGGCGACTGGCTACAAATCCTTCGCTCAAACCCGACCAAATGTTAGCGCATGCTCGGTCGCAAAAGTCAAAGTAACAACATAGAACTTACATACTCAGATGGGGAACCAATGGCCACAAAGGACGTGACAACCGCCTTAAACGACTACATTTGTGAGTTCTCCACCTCCAACACCGCCCAGTTAACGCCACTACCTACCCATTCCCCCTCCGCTGTATCATCTAATATAGCAATTCACCTGTGAAGGAATCGCTACACTAATCAAAGCTCTTAAAACATCTTCAGCGCCAGGATGTGTCCGAATAACGCCCAAATTTTTAGTAAACACCATCACAGTGGTGAGTAAGATGCTTTGCCTCATCTCCGCTCACTCGATGAAAAAGGCGAATTCCCAGACAACTGGAAGGTAGCAAAGATTGTTGCAATATTCAAAACAGAAAGCGCATTATACCAGCAAACTACCGCCTGATTTCCTGACTCGTATCTCTTCTAAATTACTGGAACCAATTATATTTTCCCATATTGCGACTCACCTCGAATCAATACATTTCTTTTATGACCAGCAGCATGGCTTTCGAAAGCACTTCTCATGCGAGACCCCACCAGCTAAATTTACCCACGACCTCTTCCACACATAGATGATAACCTTCAGATAGATGCTATATTTTTGAACTTTTCGAAAGCTTTTGATGGCTTACCCCATAACCTGTTACTCTTTAAACTTTCTTCACTCGGTATTGATTCCTGGACAGAACACTTCCTCACTAACCCCAAGCAGTACACGTCTGCGAATAATATGACTCCTCCAAAACTAACGTATCATCAGGCGTCCCTCAGTGCACAGGCCTATCACCTCTTCTATTTTTAATAATCATAAACGATCTTCCATCTAACATACAAACAGAACTTCCCGCATTTGCAAACGATTGTAATATATACTCCGCCATTCAAAACACCGAAAACAGAACTAAACTAGAGCAAGACCTCGGCACAGTTGCATAATGGTGCCAATATTTTTTGATGCCTTTAACTCTTACTAAATGTAAATCAATGTCAGTTTTCTGAAACCGCGCTACTGTTCATCGCCCCTACTTCATCAATTCGCTTCCTCTGGACACGGCCACGTCATACAAATATCTGGGAGTGCACCTGTACCCGTATCTACCATTCGCGCCTTACGTGCATTCCATCTGCTCAGAAGCTTTGCGTACACTTGGATTCCTTCATCGTAATTTAAAATCTGTATCTCTCGACATTATAAAACTAGCATACCTGAAATACGTGCGCCCAAAGCTCGAATATGCATCGTTCAGTTGGAATACATCCCAGGCGTATCTCATCAACCAACTAGAACCAGTACAGAACCGCGCAGATCGTCTTATAACCTCTCAGCTTTGTAGAGAAACCAGCGTCACCCCTTTAAAACAAAAACTCAACCTGCCGCCTCTCGTGTCCCGTCGCATCATCTCATGTTTATGCCTCCTGCACACTTTCTTTTTCTGCCCACAGTCAAGGCACTAACTTCTAAAGCCGCCGAACAGAACTTCTCCCCACACTAATCATTCAAAACCTATTGCACAAATTAACGGCCATACATTCGCGATGAACGACTCCTTCTTCCCCCATGCAATTAAACTGTGGAATCACCTCCACGACAACATTGCTGTTATACCTGACCGGACATCATTCCAGCAAAAGCTGGAAACCCAGGTTGATTCGAGTCAATAACCAAACACTACAGCGATAGTGCATCAGCGTACATTATGTAATTATTTTTACCAAATAGTTCCTGTTCTTGAATCTAATACCCAGAGAAAGTTTTCGTAAATTGTTTGGTTGTTCGTTATTATTGCGCGCTGCTGAACAGCGTACCTCAGCGTGCGTCAGCATCCACTGCAGCCACCCGCGCCGGCACTTCCGCGTGCGAACATGACGGCAGGGGCGCGCGTAATAGCGCGTCAGAGAATTAGCTCTGCGAACCCTTCCTGCGCTGGATGGTAAAATCGTAGCGCTGAAGAGCAAGCACCCAATGCGCGCGAGACGACCAGCAGGATTCTGCAAACTCTGCAGCTACGTTAATGCCATGTGGTCTGTCTGAATTATGAAACAGGCAGCGTATGGTGTCTCATGTCAAATTTCTTCAGGCACATGTCAAATTTCTTCAGTGAAAACATGATTGCTAGACACTCACGTTCTGTTACCCTGTAATAGCGCTCAGCCGGAGTGAGCGTATGGCTAGCAATTGCGATCGGACGGAGAGCACCGCCCTCACTCCTGCATCAGCACTGCACCCAGTCCATAGTCGCGAGCATCGGTCTGCCAGACAAATTGTTTGTTGATGTCCGGTATCTTTAACGCCGTTGTTTCCGTGATTGCGCGAGACAGTGCTTAAAAAGCTTGCTGTTCAGCCTCTTCCCATTGCAATGTCACGACTTTCCGTAGAAGCTGGTTCAGCGGAAGTGACACCTCTGCACAATGAGGGACGAAGCTACGGTAAAAGGCTATCATGCCCAAGAAGCGCTGCAAGCTCTTTACGTCACGCGGGCACGGATACTCTGTGATACCCTTCAGTATGGCATCATTAGGACGACACTCCGTTGTCTATAACAAAGCCGAGCAAGTAAACCTTGCGTGACGCGAGTAAACCTTTTTGGAATTGATGGGGAGACCGGTGCTTTTCATGCGGTCAAGCACATCTCTGAGATGCACGAGATGCTCCTCTAAGGTGCCGGAAAAGATGACGACGTCATCCATATAGGCCATCGCGTACTTATAACGTATATCGTCAAGTATGATGTCCATCAATCTTTGAAACAAGCTCGGAGAGTTCTTCAGCCCAAACGGCATGCGCACGAACTCGAAAAGACCCCTGTAGCATGTAAAGGCGGTTTTAGGAATATCATCCGGGTGCATTTCAATTTGCAACAAGCCGTGTGAGCAATCTAGAGTGGTAACCACGCGTCCACCACCAAGCGAGGAAATGATGGATTCCACGGCAGGAAAAGGATAAGCGTCTCTCACAGTTACGCCGTTGATACAACGGTAGTCCACGCAGAGACGCACACTACCATCTTTTTTTTGACCCCAACACGACCGGAGATGCGTGAGCGCTCTGCGTCGGCCGCACAACCCCCATGTTCAGTATCTCCTCAAGGGCGACATCCGGATGCTGAGCGGCCGTAGATTGCTGTTCCAAGGAGTAGCGTCTCCCGTGTCAATACGATGTTGGAGGACGGTTCTCCGCCGAGGGGCCTCCGTGAACATTTCAGCAAACGGCTCCAGCACATAGGCGAGCTGCTCCCTCTCATATTCAATGCAAGGACACTCCTCAAGCAACTACCTGATTCGCTCCGGCAACACCAATTTTGTTGCGACTGCGGCTGACCTTGGTACGGTGCAGATATGCGTTGACGCCACAAACGTATCAATTTTGCATCATTGCCCAATCTGTAACCACCACCCGCCAAGTCAAGCAGTAGGCCCTCGCGAATACTGAAATCCCTGCCCAACATTATGGGCACCGCCAAGCCCTGGTAGTACGTAAAGCGGTGGCGACACCTTCTGCTTGCATAAGAAATGCGCAAGCGCACAGCACCACGCGCTTGAGCAACAGCACCATGGGCCACTTGCAAACGGCTCCTGCATTTGCGCAACTTGACACCACGTGCTCCTAAAAGTTCAAATACGGTATCACCAATGAGCGACAAACTGCCGCCAGTGTCAAACAATGCATAAACATCCGTTCCAAGCACGTGAATAGATACATGTGGTGCTATGGTATGTGCGCACGCTTCAACACAGGAAGCAGTGGGTAAAAAACACCAGCCTTTGCCACCAGCCAATTATGCGGCCCTCGGCGATGGGTTAGTCTTCATCATTGCCTCTGGCTGCATTGCCTCATCTCGATGCCTATTTGTATTTCGGCGACCAGCCATCACATGAGGACACTCACGACGAACGTGTCCCGGCTGTCCACATTGGTGACAGCCACCAGCTTCATTTCCCTCAGACACGTAGCCTCGCGACCGCCCCATCTCGAAAACTGAACGAGAAGGACCTCTGGGGTTCAGGGGATTTCGTTGCCGACCCCAAAGGGAGAGGCTCGGTTCGGGGAGCGGTGAGCCTGTCAGTAAAGAGGGCCTGTTCTCCCAACGCAGGAACCCTGGCTCAAACAGCTACGGGGAGTTCCCGCAATAGGCTGCAGCATCCAGTGGTCTTCTTCTCTCCAACTGTCTGTCGCAAAGGGCAGAAGGATCTAGTGCACGAGGGAATTCAAGCCCCCACTGCCGTACGCGGTTGTCGACTTCACTCTGGCGTAGTCTCAAAGGTGTCTCTCCATGCACAAGCTAGCTCAATCGCCGCCCCTACTGGCGGAGGGGGTACATAATTCAGCTCCCATATGAGAGCTTCCTCGATTGCCCGAGCTAATCGTGCCATCTCCTCTAGGCTGGAGTACTCAAGACCGCGTAAGTAAGGTCGAAAGCGGGGGTGGCATGGTCGTAAGACGTGCATCACCATTTCTGTATCAGACGCACCGGGATAGCTCGTTTGAAGAGCGCCTGGATAGTTTGAATGTATTGGAGCAAGCCCTCACGCAGGTGCTGCTTACGTGCCTCCAACTCACGGCGGATGCGGTAGTCGTAGTCGAGAGGCGGGACCTCCTTGCGGAAGCACGCCTCGAAGTCGGCACAAGACGCGAACGGAGCCTGATGACGCCGACAGCGACCGGCGGATCCCTCCAGAGCAACCGGCAGGAGGCGGGCAAGGACGAACTCGTCCTAGGGACCCGACGCCGCCTTGTATATGGTGAGGTCGCACAGGAAGTCCGCCACTGTATTGCGTTGATCGTAGCCCGCGAACCGTGGCACCGCAATGCTCGGCTGGAACAATGGCCCGTGCTCGGACCTACCGCGTCCTAGCCCGAGACCTACCAGCCGGTTCATGAGGTTCTCGCAGACTTCCATGATCGGGCGGAGCACGCCGACGAGCCCAGCCGCGTCCGCATCCCTTGCGGGCTCGCGCGGAGTAACCATGGGGCTCCGATGGGCAGCGGTTCCGCGGCCGGACATGTCCCGGGTACAAAATGCTCTCACGCGCCGCGAAGCGAGCACATGAAGAAAAAATAGTTATAAACAACACAAGCCAATAAAAAGGCGCCTCAAAGTATGAGGAGGGCTACCGCAAAATCGCGAGAGCAAATAAAAAACACCAATGTAATTAGCCCCGCAAAACGTCCACCCGGAACATCAAAACAAGAAAGAAGACCACGATGTCCTTCCCAGGAACCATGGCCAGCCCCACGTTCAGGGCGCCAAATGTGGTACCGGGGTCCTAGCACCCGACCGCTGCCCCCAAGAAAAACACCGTGTCCCAGAAAACCACACCTTTAGTGAGACCCGAGCCCGTCTTCACACACGTCCGAGCCCGTCTTCACGCACATCTGATTTCCGCGAAGCCTAGGCACGCACTGCCACAACGCCTTATCTTCCTCTTCGTGCACACAACGATCCTGTGGTATTTACCACTACCTCTTTTGACCACCAATATATATATATATATATATATATATATATATATAGGAAGCAATAAAACTTGGAAGATGCTAGGGCACACAAGAAAAGAAAACTTTGAACAAGGTAGCGACCACGGTTGTTACCAACAGATGCACCAACAAGCACTTTGTAGATAAAAGATAATCTAGATTGTGAGACCGCGCTCCAAAACCGTAATAATAGCGCCCAGTTTGCCTTGGTCAAACTTACCGAACGCGCCGCCGAACTGCAGGGGTTACATGAGAACCCTGCAATTACGACAACGGCACCACGGCACAGGTAGCCCAATTTTGCTTTAGGTGCCACCGAGTAACCCAGGATACCTTGCCATCGTCTAAGTAACGCGGGGGCGGATAACCCCCAGCTAAACTGGGCCAATGAAGTCTGCCCACTCAGTCACTCGAGTCCCCAATGCCCTGTTACTGTACTCGTCCGCTTTCTCCAACATTATCCAGTCATTGTCTTTTGGCCTCTCCTCTCCGCGTACCCTTCCCTTTCGCGTTTATCGTGTAACTGTATTCGCCCTATGCCTTCTTTATTACTCCGCTAGGGTCGTCGTACCGATTACCAGCCTTTCTCTGGTGTTGTAGACTATACTTCAGTTGACCGATGAGAACCTCCCTTTGATCTCATTGCTTACGTACTATATTCGCCGCAGTTATCGCATACAGCAACCACCGAAAAGCCCGCCATCAGAAAAGTAAACTCACTTTACTCGATAGGTGAAACGGTCTTGTTTTCGAGGTTGTGGTCATCACTTAAACCAGGACCTCGTGATTAGAATCTAACCAAAAACACATGGAAGAGCGGCCGCCCACAGTGAATCATTACGGGCATTGCATTAGATCGCATTATATCGCATTATATCACATTAGATGGCATTACATTAGATTAAAATTACATTACATTACATTACCTTGCGAAATCAACGTACCCATCAAATATTCTTACATACGTACTCGAGGGGATCGGCCAGTGACGAAGGCAGCTCCCGCCAGAATTACAAGCCTGATTCACTAATTCCATTCGGCTGCTGCATCAAGAAAGCTTTCCAGATGAGCTATCTGCGCGGTTCGATTGGAAATAAGAGCTTCGAAATAACAACTTAAGAGAAATGTTTGGGGTGTGGTGCCTACAAGTTTTTGCAACCACACCCTCTGGGAACAACATCGATGCTTCAATGTTTGCCGCAAGTGTGTTAATATCGACGCTCTGTACAGCAAGCTTTAGAAAACGTGATTGCACAGATTTTCTGCCTGCGTTAAGGTGGGTAAGGTTGGAGATATTGTCACGGTTTACTGAAAAATGCACGTTAGGTAAGCAACGATTTTCTTTAAACGAGAATTTTTTGTATTCGCTTCATATCCCTTGCATTTCAAGTTTCAGCAGGACAACGGTAGAGGTTCCTTCTAAAATTATTCGTCCTGATATTAGGGAAGTGCACTTTTAGCTTTCCGAACCTTCGGAGTCTAATAGCATTGCAGATTCCAGTTTTCGCCTATCCTCACCACGTCATGAGATTAGAGAAGTGCACTTTTACCTTTACGAACCTTCGGAGTGTAATAGCATTGCATATTCCAGCTTTTCCCTATCCTCAGCAAGTTAGCTTAAAAACGAATGCGGGCACGCAATCTCCTTGAACCAAGGAAGCCTCTTCCTGAGAGGGCTGGCATATGCAATTAGTTCCGCCCCTGCGCACTTGACGAACGCTCTAAGCTCCCGCAGTGTGAGGGAGGATTTCAGCAACGCTTTCTCAAGGTTCATTGATGTGCTTGCGGCACATAGGGTACATTTTGTCGGGAGCGCGTTAAAAGGAGAACCTGCCGCCCTGGTAATTTATGCATGGTTAACCAGCCCCGACATTTCTGCGACCCAGCGCACCCGGCAACTTTTCCCTACGTCGCTCCAGTATTCCTGCTGATGTTCTATCGGTAAAGGTAATTGTGATAGATTTCGCGATCTGTCTCATGCATGACTGTGCGGTTCATATATAATTCTTTTATGTAGTCTTGGAAAATATTATCATGCATTCAGCAACCCCTGAACAATCTATGTAAGCTTGGCGGAAATCAAACTTCAAAAATACTACCTGTAACAGAGAAGCTTCTAAAGGTAGGCCCTTACGACAGTTTTTGCTGGTATCGTGGCACGGTTTCTCTGAGGCAGTTTCTTCTTTCAAACAAAAACCGGTTGCCAGTATAGAAATGATCCATTAAAAGTAAAGGAAGTTGGTAGGGCCTTCTCAATTTGTTATCAGACGGCTTATATGGTTCCCGAAAAAATGTCTTCCCAGCAACGCAGATGTGTTAGAGGTGAAGCTCACTTTAAGGGAATCGGTAAAACTTGGTCTTTGCTAGCTGGCTTTATATACAGTTTGTTGCACATTGAAGCATGGCCATCTACACATAGAGTATGATTACGGAAAACGGCTGTTGCGTAATCGATTGTACCTCAAAACAAATTAATTGAAAAATAGCCGCTTAGATGCCTCTATTATTACGCCGGGTTTCATTTGCTTGTCATTGTTAGTTGAAGGTGACATGGTAAGCGATACAGAATTTTAGTTCCTGTCAGTGCATGGCTTTCTGTGCGGAGAGAAAGAGAAAGAGAGAGAGAGAGAAAAACTGTATTGAATAACAGCCAGTAATCCTAGATGTCGGCCATTAGCCTTTGGGATCTAGTAGCGTCTCCGACCGGCGGAATGGCCCATACTTGATCTGCTAGGTCGGAGGTGAGCAATACGGTCTCCCATTTCTATACACCAGCGATGTTGCGAGCTTATGTTGTCGCCTGTGCTACGGGTCAATCCATACAGCAAAACGGCTGTTACTGATTTTTACCCGTACTACCAAAAAAACAAATTACAAGCCGCTAAGGCGACCCAAATGTTACGGAGAACAAAGAAGCAGCCCATAATTAGAATATTCGTAAAAGCAACGAGCAGTTTCTCTGCTTACTGCTTAAGTACGTTCTTACTGGTTAAAGCAGGGATTGGCTTTTTTAAACTGCAGGGACGGTATTTGCTTAGGTAGAATAAATTTGTATTGCAGGCTAAAAGAGGTGGTGGTACAATGTCAAGAAGAGCCTTTTTATCCAACACAGCACGGTGGTAAGAAGTGTTAACTGTAAAACGTGTGTTCGATTTGCTATAGGCGTACTATAGGCGAGAGTTTGTTCTTTGATGAATCGCCTTTCCTGTTGTTTGCGAAGCCGCTTTGCTGTAGGATATTTTTTATATAGTAGCCGGAACTACGGCTTACATACCTCCGCACCGAGCTGATATGATAGAAGTGCAGCGACTTTCAAATACACCTTGCTGCTGAGGTCGATTTCAAGACATTTTAAACTCCGTAAGCAAACGTTTTGTAGTTGAGTGTGAACTATTAAAAAGGGACACCATACACTGAAAACTTATCAGTTTTCTGCTTTTGATGTCGGTACTGCATTACAGAGATCAACGCAACTAGTGCGCGTGGGATAATTTCGGTTGGTTTTTATCCTATTTGCATTGCTTCGACGTGTTTGAAGCGGTGGGGTTTTATTGCTTACATAGTCGGGAAAGCAGGTGGGTAAACAATACCTTGTGCATGTATTAAACAAAGTCCTAAGAACAAAAAGCGGAAGCGTTTTAAGGGAATACACAAAAAAACCCAACAAAGGTGAATTAAGTAACAAAAGCTTGATCAGGGCTAGTTGGTTGAACATACTGAATAAATTTGAGGGGCTAAGCAACGGGGACCAGAAGAAACACGCCTTGTCTGTGTCTACGTGTTTCTTCTGGTCCCCGTTGCTTAGCGCCGGAAATTTATTCAAAGATAAATTATACGTGCAAGTGGTGCGGTTGAAAATTCGCTCATAAAGAGCCAAAGGGAGAACAATTGTACCAACATAAGTGCTTCTGGGCTGGAACACACTTGATTGCCCAAAAACCCAAAACTCTTAATACGTTCAGCTACCGTAGCAATCAGAGTATTGTAAGAGGAAGATTTATATGGCTCATCAGAGTTTTGTGACTGCAATATTTTTACTTCGTTCTAAGTTTCTCCCGGCGGAAATATACTCTGCACTTCTCTATTGTCATCTTTCTATTTCAGTGCTGCAAGGATAATCATCATCATCATCAGCAGCACCAGCAGCAGCCTACCTACGCCCACTGCTGGGTCAAGGCCTTTCCCATAGATCTCCAATTATCGCGGTCCTCTGCTACCTGCAAGCAATTTATCTCCGCACACTTGTTGATCTCATCCGCCCATCTGATTTTCTACCACCCCTTGCCACGCTTGCCTTGTGTAGGGATGCACTGTTACCCTTCACGACCAACGGTTATCTTGCCTTGGAATTATATGCCACCCATTTCTTCTTCTTAATTTGTACTAATATGTCCTTTACACTCATTTGTTCCCTGATCCACTCCGCTCTCTTCTTGTACAATAACGTTACACGTATCATCTTCCGTTCCATTGCTCGCTGAGTTGTCCTAAATTTAAGTTGAACCCTTTTAGTGAGCCTCCAAGTTTCTAGCCCGTACGTGGGTATCAATAAAATTGAGCTGTCATACACTCTATTCTTCAGGGACAATGGTAGGCTGCCATTCAATATCTGAGAATGGCTACCGAATGTACTCTACCTTATTCTTATCCTGCTACATCTTTCTTCTGCAAGGGTAATTTATGCCAAACGCAATGTAAAAACGCCAATGTAAAATAAATTCACATGTTGCTTCACATGTAACTTTACAACTAGCTTCAGAACTTACGAAGTCACCTCGAAAGCCAATGTAAAGTGAAATATTTACGGTACTTGCTCCGTTACCTCATTTTTCCGGTAAAATTCTGTTAGTTAAACACGTATCATTTTTTTCGGTTTCGGTTTATAAAAAATAATGCTGAAGGGGTCAATTTTGTCCTAGAAGGGTGTTGCCATCCTGTGTATGAAATAGAAAGGAAAATCCATAAAGCTTCTTTCGAGTTACATGACCCCTTTTTGTTTAGATTTTGTAAAGATACTCCTTATACAACGTGTAGCACGGTGTTTACATGAAAAATGATGCTTTTTCTGCAGAAGCTTCGGTTTACTACGTTTACCTCAACTTGTTGAAAACCAGTTTATTTGGCAGATATAATAAAACAGATATTGTTCTCTTTAGGTGACGACAAACTGCATTATATTTGCAAAGCGGATACTCTTAAAATAACTCTTTTTCCCATTTACGGAACAAAAATGTTCCCGTTTCAGGAATAAGCCAAGCTTCCTCCCCTGTTTGCAACTCATTAGGCTGCATTTTGAAGGTCGAACCCTCGCCGAACTGTCGCCATGTCTTGTTTCCACGAGCCATTGCCAGAGGAGTGGCCCTAAAGGCATCCCAATCGAAATTCCTACGGAAGAACTCTTTCCCCGCACTTGACGTAAGCGTGGGTGACTCCGGAGACGCCCATGGGAAATAACTGTACGGAGTACACTTATTTCCCGCTAATTAGTTTTCCGCGCCTCTAAAAACTAATTTCAACGGACGACATTGCAGGAACGTTTCATTTACCCTGCACCACACATACGTAAGCGCGATAGACCAGTCAGGCAAAACCAACTGGTCCCGGGGATGCTCAGCCGCAACCAAATTATCAAATTCCCCCTTCTGACAAAGCTTCCCCATTTCTAGGCAAGCAATATTTTACAATGATCACTTTATGTTGAACATTTGACAACGCAATTGCAAAAAGAAATTCATGTAAAAAAGTCATGATTACTAGTTCTTGGCTGGCCGTTTCATTAAAACTTCAAAGTCTAAGGACTACCCGAGAAACGCACTTCGCCTGTGCCTCGAAATCCGTCATTGTGTCCCCTCAAAGTCATCTGCTAGGCAATAACATTTATTATTGACAGCTTCAGCCGAGTGTTCCAATTTACACTTCGAAACTTTCCATCTCCAAACCCGAAGGCGACCATGCTTGAAGCTGGTTATTATGACCAGAATGTGAGGGTGGTACGATTCTGTAACACCTTGTTTTCAGTTGGGTGGCAGTCAAATATATCTTTCAGCTATCACAGCGCAGCTGTCAGCCATTTCTTAGGTCTGCTGTTTGCCGTACTTCACGCAGGTGTCGGCGCAAGTTCCCAGACCCAACAATAGAGGTCGCCGTGGTCTCGCCGCTGGCGGCCTCGCAGAAACCGCTTCCTACATGCACCGATAGAAGGAGCCGTGGTGTCGCAGGGGTGAGTTCTTATCTCATAGGCAGGGAGAAGAAGGGAAGGGAGCCTCCCGCCGCTGAAGTTTGCTGCCGATTTCCTTAAACAAATGCTAAAAGTTCCGTAGCGGCGGCACTGCCGTTCTCTGGTGAGTGTCCGTTTACATAAAAGTCGACAAAGGAGATGAACAGATTCGCTTTAGGTTTACTTTTCTACCGAATTTAGGTTCAATCTTTTTAAATATTCAGCTTACTTTTGTAGAGGATCTGGTTGTCTCTTCTCGCCGTCGTCTTATAGAGTCAGATTATTAAAACACCGGGACACTCGCTTTCCAGCGCCTCGCGTTAGAGGTTAACGCGTACTAAAAAAATTGTATAATGCATATTACCAGTTCAAAATAAACTAACAGGATTTCATCATTCCTGGAACCTTCCCTGTCCGCTTTGGCAATCGTCATGCACATACTTACCTGGTGCCGGGGCTGCACTGATAATCGAGGACAAGCTTCAGGGCGAGGTCCGGGCATTGTACTGCGCTTGCGTTGACCCCTGTCACTACCTCAAACTGGGGCAGATGGGGCATGCAAATTGCTCAAATCAGGTTCAACGCAAGGGAGGGCGCCACCACCTCAGCATGCGCACGGTGGCTCCTCCCACCGGAGTTTCCTAGGCGCCCAATCAGCGCGCGCCGTGTGACGAGAGAGAGACTCACAATCTTTGAATACACCTATACGCTGCATCTTTCGCCCCTCTCCAGGTTTCCCGTTATTAATGATGGGCCGTTTTTTTTTCATTATTCTTGGCCTACTCTAATAAGGAGCAGTGCTTCCCACGCCTTTCTCCCGTGTGGCTTAGAACAACCCCTCCAAATAAATGTTCGTTTGTTTGTGCTTCAGTGCATTATCAGTGCATAACGCTGATAAGTAACAATCTGCAACGAGCTTTGAATAAGGGGTTGTGAGAATTTCCGTGATGAGAATTGTGTTTAAGATTTATAAACCATATACACTGTGACAAATATTTTTCGTTTTTCGCTGGTATTTTTGCGTCTCATTCTAAAGCGTGTACTGTATAATCAATACTTTTTTGGCCGAATTGGCCTTAGTGGCAAGGTACACCTCGGAGCATAACTGTTTCATCTGCGGTTGCGTGAACGAGCTGCGGAAAGTACTTCTAATAATCACACCCATAACGAAATATTAGCCGCTTGAAATTGGTGGCTAGTCATTTTCTAGGTGTCTGTAATATTCGAAGGCCATTCTCCTCTTTTTTTACAGTTTAAAAACTTCGGCCGTCAATGTAATTTGGTCGCTCGTCCTAGATTGGAGCACACGACCTGAGTAGCACGGTACTGCATTTTTTTGCTGTGTTCGTTTCATAACGAATCTAAATTCTCAGTTCACACGATGCCCTTCTTGACAAGCAGTAATATTATAGCGCTTATTATAACGGCGGCATAAAACTTCAAATATCGCGTTTATAAACAAGATGCCTTTGCCACACAACGATTGTCTTGATTACATAAAGAACAAGTAAGTCGACATGCAGTTTTAAACTTCAGTTGTCAGGATTATTTTCGTTCCCAGGAGAAAAATATAATCTAGAGAAATGATATACACACTTTTCAGTAACCTGTGCTGTAAATATCTGCAAATAGTGTGATCCCGGAAAAAACGGATCTTCAGATCAATTACAGGAAATATGTATCATCAATTTTATTGTTCATTCCAAGGTACCCGCCTAGGTAAAAATCATATTTTAAACCTCAGTATGAACAAAAAAGTTTACATTACATTGGTTTCTTGGCTCATCTGACTTCGTAATACCGTACGTGTCAGTGGTTTTCATCACCGACCATGCATGATGGCGTAGAGATAATTTTAGATTTTTCGACACTAGTATTTACCATTCTGTCACCGACCGAAGCGCGGTCGGTGGCACGTCGACCGAAGCGCGGGTACTTTTATGCGCCTGGAGGGAGAAAGCCTTGCCTTAGGTATTCAAAAGTTGAACGGCTTCTTTTAATATATATTTAGGACCATTATATTGTGTAAGCGACTAAATTATACAAAAATGTGCAATAAGGCAATAACCACGGCATTTTGCTTTATCTTAGTGCCTAAAATTACAATTCCTAAATTTGCTTTGGGCGACGTTTTGGTTTACACGCGCACACAGCCCAAACAGGGGCGGGAATGATTCCCCTCCGGCGTAGATACGGTTATCATTTAGGTAAACGTGCTTCTGATTCTGACGCTCAGGCGGACCGTCTAAAACGGTCAACTAAAACTCTATAGAAAAACACGTATGATTCTGGAAACGTTCAGGTTACGCAAAAGGTTTTATATCGCGAGTCAAGGCGACCTTGCAAACAAATATTATGCAAGTTACAAAAACCATAGCAGTAATGCTGCCGAACGACGGCTGTATTATCAGCGGTTGCGCTGAAGCCTTCGCCCATGCCCGCCCACTCTGATTACCGGCCGCCTTCGCTCATTACCGCTAATTGTATTCGCGCTGACCAGCCTGCCCGTCTCATCAATCTTCTTCTCTGTGCAGCCGCGTAGGTTGATAATCCGGGATAACGCGAACCCGATTACGGCGACGAAAGTTTTAACGTGAAGCTTCAAGCTCGAGTTCGCCCATTATTGTTTTTCTTTCAGTAAAACGTCAACGTCGCGCCTGTAAAAATCTTGACACACCTCGCGTGCGCTACAGCTCAATCACCTCATTCTTTTTTTTCTGTTCCCTTGTAGGTGTGCTTTTCTGACGTATTTTACTTTGTTCAACTGAAATTGAATTAGGTGGCCTGCTAGGGAAGGGAGCAAAAATACAGTTCGCACTGGTAAGTCTGGCTATCTGCAAAGTAATCAGGTAAATTTTCAGTTATAAAATAATGCACTGCGAAACGTTTGTAGCCCTTCTTAATCTGGTTTCACCAATTGTATTAGCTAGAATATACTATCTGGTTCATAGGGCATAGCTTGCAACAATCCTCAGTTCTTTTCACCAACACGTCAGAATTTCGAAGCGGACATATTCTACGCGATTGAATGGAGCATAGGGTTCGATTCTTGATTCACAGTGACAACTGGCAGTAGGATGAAAACAGCCGTGCCTGTGGAAGGGCCGTGAATGGTGCGTTCAAGGGAGCTAGAAGGAGGTGGGTAACGGTAGTAGAGCTTCAGCACCAGTCTCTCGCTAAAACGAGGGTGTAAACATTCTGTTGCGAGCTGAAAAGTCGCAATAGTAGAGTAAATACACAGTATACCAGTGTGATGGGAGACTTTACAGATAAGAACACGGTGACAATTAGTCAACTACGCAGTGGCCAAGTTTAGAACAGGTAGCAGTAACAGCGTCAGTAGAACACGCTAGTTTTGAAGTGAGAAACACCCTAAGCATTACCATGCATCGTTACTCAAAGGAAGGAATGTTAAAGTTACATGAAGAACTTCAACGTTCAGAACAAAACAGAATTCGACTTCATTCTCAGTGCTAATCAGTGCATAGAAGGGGCTCTCTCTCCACCTATAACCTGACATCACTCAGTGGCAATCAATAAAGTTATTCCGCCCTTTCCAGTGGGGAGCACGATGCGGATGTCCTGGCAAGGTGCACAAAGCGATTCAGCGACGCAGAATAAGGCCGGCTCTGCAAATACAAAGAAGATAAAACCAGCAATATTATTCACTTCTACCCTTCGAAGAGACCGCACCGTTGGTATCTGCCGTGTTCGGGTAAAGCTATATTGGTGATTTCCTATAAGGGTGTCGCGACCTCAACGTCAGAGACTGAGTAGACAGAAATAAGTTTTAAAACAGAAAACAGAGCAGCTACGCCAATCAAAGAACAGGTCCCTGTTTGTGCACAAGTGGCCACCGAATAGCGCTCGGTGTTGCGCAATGTCGGGGGGGGGGGGGCGGAAGGGGAGACAGACGTCGCGCGGGCAGAAGAGTATAAACGACTCGGGTACGGGGCGGCGGTGTAAGAAGAGGAACCAATAAGCGGGTTGTAAACTTACTTCCTCTTGAGATGGCAATGCTTCATAATGCAAGACACAATGTAAGAAGGCCAGCTTACAAAGTCCAAGCAACACCGATTCCTAAAGTCTGCTTAACCTCTAACCAAAAATGCATTGCTTAAAATACATCCTTCCAGGTGCAATATAGACCATTCCATATCAATATACGAAGGAACCACGATCTTTTGTTTAATTTCAATATTTTTTCTACCTGCCGCAAATTGTTGCTTCGGGCTGGGTCTGCAGCCGGATATGATCTGCTGGATCCCCGCCAGAAACAGATCGGCTGTAAAAAAAAAATCGCTCTATAATCAGTTCGATACATAGCGCAAGTTTCGGACTACAACTTTAAAAATATTCCCGGATTCAACTATTGAGCGTGAAGAGAGCGTAGTCATGGTGAACGGCCAGCTAACCTTGGAGAGTAAAAGGTGGCCTTACTAGAAAAATAACTTTAACACGAAACAGCGTTTCAAGAAAGAAACAAACTTTCATTTCTCAAGGCAAATAGCCGAGCAGGTTGTGCAAAAACCAGGTTGAAGAGGGAGAGAAACTGTCGCACCAAGAAAATGGCCAAATGATAAAGCCTGCCACTGTGACAGCGGCAGCACCACCAAATGGAAAGCGAATGCGTCCAACAAATTGATGAGGGCTCAATCACAACGGGCCCCACTACCCAAAGACTTCAAAAAGTAACCACGGCACTGTGGGGGACGGAGGATACAACGAAGAAGGAGCGCCAGAAGGACACGGCAAGGTCGGGTAAGAGCATGCCACGGGTGAGAGTGCCAGGACGTCGCTGTCGTTGATGAAGCCTGAGCCGGAGCGGCCGAGGTCGCAGCGGTCCAGTCATCTTCGCGCACCGCTAACACACGCTTTGGCGGCCCCGGCCGAGACGGGCGAGTGTCAACAGGCAGCGCCATCATTCTGTCCATTTCCAGCCGGACCAGCCGGACGCTGGTCTTCTTTCGCTGCACGTTTTGTAGTGCTGTGAAGCCCGGGAAACGAGGCATGGGCGGACCCACGTTTGACGCCGCCGCGGTTCCGATGCACGCAAGGCTTGGATACTTTCGCACTGCTTGATCCTGGAAGCATTTCCCTCAACCAGCGCCTCTTTCGGCTCGTGCGCAAGCTGCCCTCGCGCCCTACGTATTCGAAACGCCAGTGTATTTCTTCACCGACAGGTGCCATGAACGTTCTTTGCGTTCGCCGAGATGTCCTTCGAGCGACCGTTTGCAGGGCGATGACTCTGCTAGACGCCTTGCTGCGTGTGGGGCAGCAACGGCGATAGACCGACAGAATCTTCTCGACCTCATCTTGTGTGACCAGGTGAGACTGCATAAATTCGACGCTCAAGTTCAGTAGAGCCTAAAGAATGAAGAGCTTGATGCTGACATTTTCGACTCGATCGATTACGACGAGCGTGTCTGACCCTTGAGAACGCGCGTACGCTTCGCCCTAAGCTAGGCGTCATCTGCAAGCCCCCTCCCTCAACCTCAGGCGACCCTATGTTTTACAGGGAGCACAACTTCGACTATCTGCTCGTTTCCTGAGGAGGCCCGGTGGACGTTTTCTGAGGAGGCCTTGCGAATAATGGTCCCGGGTGACGTGCCGCCTGTCCGGCCAATGACTGGTGCGGGTGTACTAGAACAGCACAACGCCGCAGAGGTGGTGTGGCATTTCAGGACGCCAAGCAAGACCCCGAGGTGCTCAGCCAGAGATGGAAGCTCCAACAACTGCGAAACCCTGCGGCTTCCAGGACTGCCGTTTCGGAGAAGCCTCAAGGGCTATCCCGACACCACGGCGCCGCTGACGCGACTGTTGTTACGGAAACGGCTCCACGCCCCTACGATCACTCAAGCTTCGCCAACGTGGCTTCTGCTTTGGAGAGGTCTCAGTGGCATCAGACAGACGCTGGTGTCACAGACGCGATTCTTACTTCGGAGGCGTAACAACGGCCCTTCCGCAAATCGGGCATCGCTCACTTGATTTCTACTCCGGCGACGTCTGACCGGCCCTGCCGCGACCCTAGCGTCGACGATGCGACTCTCTTTGTGGAGCGTCCGAGCTGTCCTGTTGTGACCCTTTTGCTACCAACAAGGGTCTCGCAGTGAAACTATCTCATTAGCCCTCATGCAACTTCATTGGACCCGACGGCGGGAACGTGGCTCGTTCAGAAGGTGGCTCCGCTTGGGACGACGGCGAAGGACCTGCTCCTCAGGAGCTTCGTAAGCGACCTTCTGCGCCAGTGGCGACCTGCGTCCACGCCTATCCAGTCCTCTTGGAGAAGCATTCACTCCGCGAGTCAGGCGGTCTGCTTTGATGGTGATGGCCCTTTATTTGCCAAGCACCAGTGGATTATCACCGCATCTGTCGGCCATGTGCACGCGTCTGACGAGAGCTAAGTGTTCTACACCAAGGGGACCGACGTTGAGTTTCAACATATTGTTTTCTCCGTAGAGGCGGGACCAAACATTAGCTCAGGGAGAGTGCCACTGCACTCGCTGTATGAGTTCTGGCAACGTGGTTGCCCTCACCAGCTGTTCCCCTTCGATCCAAGCCCCTCCCTCGTGGCGACAATCCTGGAGCACGGTCGCTCTCGCATAGTGACCATTTCAGTCTGCAGTTTGACCCCTGTCGGTCATTTCGACCTTCGATAGCCAGAAACCTGTTGCTGCTTGTCAAGCTGGGCATGAACTCCTGCTGTGTAACCTGGTCTACGTCTAACTGCAGCCCGCACGGCGTAGCCACTGCGTGTTGGAGCATCGCCTGATTACACAACCGGGTACGATTGAACGCCAGTAGTTGTAAACAGTGCCTGTGACGTTAGATTTAATCATAGGAGCGACCTGGCGGGCCATGTCAGGGATGAGCAAAGTATGACATGTTGGGGTATACGAGCGCCGTGATACGGTAGAGCCATGTCGCTTTCTTGCGCGACGTTTCCCGTGCACTTCGAGAATCATGCAAGCAGGTCGGAGTTGGGAATAAAAACTTGTTGAGGGTGTCAAAAATGTTCATTACTGTCGTTGAATTAAACAAATTTAATGTTTTGAGGAAAATATTATTTCCAACTCACACAGCCATAGTTAAGTGCATATTGGCTGTGCTACGAGGAATATCGGATGCCCAGCTGAATTTCAGGAGTACTAAAAAATGGGCATGTATTGAAGTCGGAGTTATGCAGGATATTGTACCGAGCTTCAAAGCTCATTTGTATCCTTGTGGTAAGTAAATTTCTGCCAATGAATACCTGCACGTAGGCTGCGGCTCCAGGCAAGGTTATAGAGCATAAAAAAGTCAAGACTCAGTTTTCAAATTTAGGTAAAAGAAAGAAGAGTGCTTGAATTCTAGCCATTGTCACAGCACTGCAGAGGGAAGTTGTCCAATGCAATACAACCAACCAGCTAAACTACTTTGAATTAAAAGCATATCCGCCCCCCCCCTCCAATTTGGTCCACAAATTGGGCTATGTACTCTTTTACAGAGGAGCTGAAAATGATGTTTTATGCAAAGAAAAAGGCTGCAAAAGGCACTGCAATTTCAAGGCAAGGCATTCCAGATGGCCCGTGCTCAAAAAGGACACGAAAGGCCACAACCCTTGCGATGACATCTATGTTGCAACTTCGGAAGCCGTTTTCTCATAACTTTTTTGCCACCTACGTCTCTTGTTCCAGTGATTTCTTCGTAACCGCTAGGTCTATTTTTGATTCTGTTCTTTGCGTCACATTCCTTGATAAACAGTTCAGGTCGGCACACTCTTCACTTTTCAGGTGTACTTTTAAAGCAAAGCTTTTTACCTCTACCCCCCAAGGGTTCTTTCGCGACCGTTGGTGTCACCAGAAAACTCCCGCGAACAAATAAAAGAATTTACTGGCACCGCGGGGAATCGAACCTCGATCTAATAGACTAACAAAGCGAGAGCCCGTTGTCTTACAGATTTAGCTACTAGCCCACGTGAAGACTGCGGAGACGGGTGGTGTACTCACCAAGCACATCTACGGGTTTTCCCCCTGCGTTCTCTCTGAATGCCACGTGAAAGCGTCACGCGACCACTCACGCCCGTCTAGCGGCCCTGTGCGCACCTTGCTCATGTGCTAAGAGGTACAAAAATTAAATTAAGCTCACACCAATGCATGACATCTCATGACATCTCACTTCTAGTACGCCAATGTGCTAAAGCCTGTGGCCTCCAGTGTTCACGTAAACAATCACAACTCCTTGTCGTCCGCCCTCACGCCAAACCAAGGAATACATTCAAATACTCCTTGATGGCCAGGCCATCACTTCACGCCTCAGCATCAAGATCCTAGGCCTACATCTCGAGGCTAACACCAAGAGTGACGTCTCCTTGCAGCACCTCAAAAACAGCAATAATCAAATCATACACATGATCAGGCGAGTTGCCACCAGGAAGCGAGGCCTAAAAAATCCGGTACCTTTCGATTAATTGAAGCTTTTGTCCTATCGAGAGTTGCTTACGTCAACCCCCTGTCTTCTTCTCGACAATAAAGATATAGAGATGCTTTATATAATGATTAGAAAGGCGGTCTAGCAGGCCATTGGTCTTCTCATGTGTGCGTCCACACAGAGGCTGCTTAGCACGGGGCTCCACAACACTGTGGAAGAGATGATAGAAGGCCATCTTTCTAACCAGAAGGTCCGACTCAGAACTGCGATGGCTAACTGCAGGCTTCACAAGATTGGCTGGGCAGCTCAGAATGTCACTCCGCTTGACGTACTCCCAGACTCTTGGCAACTAAAACTAAAGATGCTCCCTTCGCTTAGAAATATGAACCCCTCACATGACAAGGGTTACCGAAAAGCACGGGCTCAAGCGCTAAACACACCCTTGGTGGGGATCATGCAGTTATCTACACAGACGCCTCCAAACATCTAGGGCAGCAATACGCCGTCATCGTGGCTACCTCCAGAACCAACCTCTTTGCGTGTAGCTCGCTTAGGACCCAAAAAATGACGGCAGCAGAAGAGGCAGCCATCACCTTGGCTCTCGCTCAACCAGGGGTTCGAAGGGTGGTCATCGATTCCCAACAAGCGTACTGGAATTACCGGTAGGGTTGGGTGAACTGACCTGAATTGCACGTGCTAAAAAACCACTCCTCAAACGGTTCCATTCAGCCCATCTGGACACCCGCTCACGCTTCAATGGAGGGCAACAAATACGCCCACCCAACAAGCCTGCGCTTTTACCTCCCGTGCTATGGAGCTGCACGAGGACAGTCGCCCGCTTGTCACGTTCAGGGAGATAACCCAGCATTATCGCCTTCTGAGACGGACCGTACCTTCGCCTTACCCTGACCTTTCCAGAGAACAACAAACTACCCAACAGCTCATACAATCCGGGCTCCTTCGCACAGCCCTTAATGTATCCGAATCGCTACGACGCTGAATGTAAATTTTGCTCAAAAGTAGGAACACTCCGCCCCGTAATCGGGGTGTGCGACTTTAGCCCTGGGCACCCTCCTCTCTTTCCGTCAACTACCCAGCCAGAGCAAATGGAGATGCTGCTGTCCAGGCCCTCTCTACCTACCCAGCTTCAGCGAGTGGACAGAACACAGGCCGTGTAGACTGCATATGGGCCCCACAGAAGAAGGAATCACTCCCCATGGGCTGCACACTGGCCGTTCAGAAATCGGAACAGAAGTATTTCTTCCTCCTCCTCCTTCTCTGACGTAAATCTCGTCGCCTCCGTCCGCGGCGCAGAGACGGAGAAGACAGATCGTCAAACACCGGGTTGGATCTTACTTTAATTTTATAAAAAAAGTTTCCACTCTTGTGCTACACCAATACAACTCAACCAAACACCGTTCTTGCTTCATGCATTGATTTAACCTTAACAAGAATATCTCTTTGAAGTAATAAATGGTGTGGTTAAGTGCATTTCACTTCTCTCTGGTTTTACTATTTGTAGAGCGATGTGAGTGAATTTAAATGACGTCGCAAGGGTAATCGTCATGGGTGCCGTTTACAGCTTTGCTTTCCAACCACATTCACGGGGTGGATTGGCGCGATTTTTTTGTGAACCTTTATTCAAATAATCGTTCATGCTTTATATGCCTTTTGTACATGCACCAACAAAAACCGAAAATTAAAAAAAGTGTGTTCTAATAAAAAATCTAAGACTGTCACGACCTCTTTCATTCATTTGGGAACGCAAAGCACTTTGAGCAAGTTTTTCTATCACTTTATAGGCCGCTCAAGTTCGGTATAAGGTGAACAGAAAGAAAATTTTTTAAATAAAGAAATTTTCAAAATATTACTATGAAATTTTTATGGTGTTATCACAGAAGCATTTCCAGTTGCTGTGCTACACAAAAATAAAAAAGTTGATTTCGAAAGCCATGACCCCCCTTGATTCTTCGATATTCGATTCGATATTCGAAGCTAGATATTCGTATTCGGCTCGTATTCGAAAATTTTGATATTCGCAGACCCCTAGTCAAAATGTTTACGATAGGTCTTCTGAACATAATAAAAATAATAATTAACAAGGTAATACAAACAACCCACACCACCGCCAGCCGCTTTGCAAAGTGAGGCAAAACGCAGTGTCTTTATGAAATACGGAACGCGCCGAAATGAGTTTGCTGCGAGGAGATAACAGTTCAACCAATAAGTGGCTGCCACTATCACAGTGCATGACATCAAAACAGACATGGCTGCCGACGAAGAAACCTGAGCGCGTTTTTTTTTGCCTTGTGAGTACATTATGTGCATTCAGTGGGAGTTTCTTCCTCATCAATATTGAACCATGCTTGCCCATATCGCTAATATCACCAAGTCTGCCGCAATAACCTAGCCATGTCATCTTTGAAAGGGAAGGAAACAGAGGTACGCACGACCATCATCAGCTAGACTTGGCACACATACGACATATTGTTGCGGCTAGTTCAGGGTTCGTTAATTGCGCGGAAAATAGACAAATACAACTTTGATGACCAATTTCAGGGGTGCGATCAATAGGCGAGTGCGGTAATTATGCTAGTAAATACGGTATGTTGCAAAATAAAGAAGCGCAGGCAGAAGGCCACACTAGGAAGAGATGAAAAAAAGAATGGAGGTGCTCCGTGTCTCTCTAGTCGACTCTATCACCATTTTGGAAGTCGGACACTTGTATTCTTTGGCTACAGCATGTGCGGAGGCTGTCGCAGCTGGCTTTTATGCAGAACTACTACGCGTTTTGGCGGGAAACACTTTATTTGAGTAGCCCGTAGGATTCATGTGTTGGCCCAGCGCAAGTGACTGGACACGAAAAAAAGAAATGCAGGACGAGGCGAGGAACCTCTCAGGAACACAGTACAGCGCTCGTCCTGTGTTTCCTTTGTTTCGTGTCTTGTCATTTGCGCTGGACCGTAACAAGAATCGTAAGTACTCCTCAATTGAAGTCTTTCCCGCTAAAACGCATAGTATTTCTGCATAAAAGCCAGCTGCGACAGCCTCGCCACTTGCTACACAAAATCTCTTTGAATTTTGTTTTGTGTCTAACGGCAAAAAATAAACTTCTGTAATAGTCCATCTCTTTCCTGTCTTCGTTCATTTCTCCAATTATACTCGGCGCTTAACCAGAATTCTGTTTCTGTGCAATGTTATGGCAAAGCATTTTTTCTATAAAATTGAGTCACTAATGTCCTTTTTGGAGATCAGTTACACACCACCTTTAATTTACCCAGAAATATCCGGGGAGGTCTCTTAAATACGGGCAATAGTGCGGCAATAGGCTACCAATTATTAATTCCAGAGACTAACGAAGACGACCTAGTCTCTAGTGGGGTCTCTAGTGTTTTGACCACTTCTGGTCCCCTGATTTGTGAACTCTTCACTAGTTCACTTCATTTGCCTAATAGCGAATGATCAAGAATGTTACACTACCCCTATTATTTGACACCACCTCCCCCTAGAATCTGCTGATTAAGATTTCTAGGGCTGCGACACCTGGATGCCCCTTGTTCATGCACGCAATCTTAGAATATGCGACGCCATACGGAGTCGCCACCAGTGCAGAAGGTGAGTATTATTATGTGTTTACTAGGAAGCACTTTTTGCAATAGCAGGATGTAAAGCATAAACTATTCTTGAGGAACGTAAGGCTCGTTGGCACAAAGATATAAATATGCGACAGCACCATCGCATCCTGGTGCGTACAGTTGCTTCGCAGCTTTCATTCGTATAACCACATTGCATCAACCCTCCCTTGCTTTCCTCGCTCAAACCTGTTCATTTATCATACCCCTTCGCATGCACTGTAAGTTTATGTAGTATTTATGATTTTACACGCGTTTTTTTTTTTGTTTTTCGAGTTTTATCTTAAAAATAGTTCTTGCAGACTCTCATTACCGCAAAACGCAGAAATGTTCTCCCTTAGCTTTATAAATTTACACCCTTTGGTAACAGAACTGACATGTAAATAAACTCTGCGAGCAAAACCACCGCTTCTTGTAAATAATTATTAAGAAGCAGTGTAGCGAAAGTTCATAACCAGACGACAGTCAGCGCTCAGTTCGTAACAGCAAGTTTCACTAGGAGAAATGTAGCGCCAGTAACGCAGGTCCGCGCAAATGAAACGGGCTAGATTCCACATCTCGAGTGCGCTGCTGGCGATAGCGGAACGCCTTGTCACTGGCGCTGCCGTCACGCTGCTGTCGCGCTAATTGTGATAGATTATGGCTCCCGGCTGTTACGTCTCCTTGTCGCCTCCGTTTTGCGCGCAGCGCGTACAGCAGCGCGTTTCGGCGGCTTTCCTCGCTATGCGTGAACGCATACAAATCACCAAGTTGCTGACAGGAACGAATAATTTGACGGCTAAAAAGGAGCTGCAATGGAGTTTATTCGACTGAGGAGGGTGGAAATTCCATCACTTAGAGGGTAAATAATTTGGGCTTTTATGAAAGGGCTGGGGTGACTAATTTATTTGTAAGGCGAAACGATTACATATTTATGTTTCACTGAACCATTGAGGCAGGAAGAATGTTGTGTGGTACACGTATTAGCAGAGGAAATCGGAACGCGAAGCGAGACCCTGGGATCGCTGGCAGGGAAAGGAAAACAGCAGTTCCTGGGGAGGAAGACCACAGGATGGCTCTAAAAATGGGTGACGCAAAGTGCACTGGAAAAGAAAAACAGTAACTTCAACGAAGACTAGGCCACCACTGCCCATGGAATACGAGCCACCTTGAGAGGGGAAGGTATGCAGACGGGGGCGAGCAGTTGCCTTCTGGTGGTGGCGAGCGAGTGTAACAAGCTTGCGAGGGTACGGTTCATACAGCTGGTCAAGTAGTGACGAATGGTCACTACGAACAACATAAAGCCCACCAAATGACCAACAGAAGCTTCAGCTAGTCTTCCTACTTCACATACGTAAGTAATTCTGAGCATGAGCCGTAATCTTCAATGTTATCTGGTTTGCCCACGGCTCACACGGCACACCAAAATCTTTTTTTAAAAACGAGGTGTGTTGTTTTCTTGCAATTGCCCACGAACGCGTGTAATTCCAGAGACCTAAAAGGTGCAAGGAATTGAGGTAAATAAGAGGTCACTCTAACATATGTGTTTAAAAACTGAATTGATTGTACTGTCCTTTAGTCGCACATCTCGAACTTCTATTGCTCCCAGTTGCAGAACCCCTAAAACTCACTCGAGCAAGCCGTGGACATGGCAAATCTGGAGTCAGGTGTATTGCCACGTTTGTGCGAATTCTGCGCCTTCATGAAAATAATGCAAACAAATTTAATTTGTGCCGGCATAGGAATCCACTTGGGCGTAACCTCAACCGCAGAGCGTGTCCTGGCCTAGCGGATCTAGGACTAATACACCTCGAGCAATATCCGGGTAGCATTTTGTCGTACTGTCCGGCAGGACAGTCGGCGCAGCTTGAGTGGCGCAAGACATCCGTCATGGCTGATATTACGTGCCTATGGTTAGATTGCTCTTGCTTCACCGTACACAATTGGTATAATTGGTTGAAATTTGTAATGGAGCTGTCAAACCTGCACGTAATTTTTATTGGCAGTTCGAGTTTCCTTTTATTAAACCAAATCTCACTTATGGACATCCGTTTGTTCCTGTCCACACGTCTTCCTAAAGTATCCACCAAGCATACATAGAAGAAAAAATTTGGTCTGTATTAATAGAACAACTATCATTCTTAATAAATGGCCTCAGGGTATTGCGGCATGTGCTACTGAAAGACAATATTGCGGTTTCATAGGAGGTGAAAGGCCTGGTGCTACTCATACTTCAGTTCATACCCAGCCTTTGCAATATTTCGCAATTAAATGTGGCTCTGTTGCTTTCCGACCAGGCTTCGGTGTCTGCTCGCTGGTACCGGAACGGATCATCAAGAGCGGTTCAGATTTTGCAGCTTCAAGAATACGGAAAGACCCACATTCCCGTCTTTGTGCAACCTCCTGGACAGCTTCAACGATTAAAGCTACCTGCCTTTCAGGAAGGTCCGGAAAGGGTTCACTGCGCATAAAGTCGGGAATCCTGTAGTTTCTGTACCTTTTCGTTCCAATCCTCGATTTCACGTTTTCCGCCATCTGCTTGGGGTACTGCCGCTGAATCTTCCTTGACTGCGACAGATGCTTTCTCGTACTCATCGCGCTGGTAATTTATTCGAACACTCGAAGATACCTCGCAGCAGGATCCCACGTGCAAGTCCTTTCGTTCAGCCTTATCTTCGGCATTCTGGATAATTTAATCCTGGGCTGCAACGACGGGTTGTTTCTTAACGGAAGGATCTGAGACGTTAGCGGACAAATTGCTGAATATCGCGTTCTCTTGCTTTATTAGGGCAGGAACCGCTTCCTCGTGTGGCACGTCACGTTAGCCGGAGTGTCTTCCTGCACAACCATCCTGTGGAAGTTATACTTCAATGGTCCTCCTGGCCTTAGGCTTTTCCCAGCCACGGTTGAGTACGTCGCGATGTGCGCAAAGAGATATAACGTGTTCTGCCGCCGTGTTTTCTTGCGTCATGTACGGGAACGTCAGCGTGTCTGACTGCTCCATCGGCGGATCATTTGTTGACACCGGGTATAGCGCCGAAAGGTGAGCATTATCCTCACGCTGAAAATGTCATAAACGTCCCTGTGGGTGCAGGTTATCACTTCTAAATGATTCACAGACGTCTGGAATTTACGTATCTTACCGTTGCATGTTGCATCCTTCAGCGTTGGCCCGACAATTGCCGAGGTCACTGCACGTGAGCGGACGATAATGGGGTGCCTCGATTAGTTGCCGGCCAACGGCCTTGGACGTGATGGTCAGTGGTCGAGGGCAATTTGGCCTGCTTGAAGTGCCATTGGTGGTGACTCACATGCCTCACGCCTTCGGGACTTCAAGAGATTGAATAGCCGGCTTAGGGCATGACTTGTATCTCTTCGGTACGCCAAGGCCTCACAGTATTCACGTTCGACTACCTTATGGTTGAGAAGATCGGTAATTTATTGTTCTGTTTCGTACACTGTGACATTGCTTTAAAGCAGGTAAGTCGCCTCGGGCAAGTGTTGTGGACACGGTGATTCGACTTGTAAAACCTCGCTCGCTCTCTTGAGCAGCCTAGCAATAGGGCCGCGAAGGATGCTTTGGATGCGGCGCAGTTTATCCAACGTACACTTACTCATGGTCATACCTAAACGGCCAGGGCCAACCATGCCGACCTCAGGCTGAGGGCGGGACTGAAACGCGCTCTGTAGCGGCCACTATTTCGTCAGCCACAAGCGCCCGCGATCACCGCCATGAGCCGCTGCCAACGTCAGCAGCGCGTGGCCTCGACACACAGAATGAGCCACGCGCCAGAGGACCACACCGCTGGTGCGCCTCTCGGCCGCAACCTACGTACACTTCTCGGACCGCGGATTCCTGTTGCCCCCGAATCACATTTTTAAATAAATGTAGGGTCAGCCGCACAATCACATCAGAGCCTAGAATGTCATTTGCATTTTCCTTCCTGCATCGGTTCAGTGACCGAACCCAATTTAGATGTTAGGTAACAAAATATGCAAAAAACCACCCCTGAGTCGTGCATGAATATTACCATAGAATATCTACACATATTCACCCGTGATGTGTGGATGGAGCTTGGGAAGGTTTTATTGCAGACTCGCACTAAGCACCTTACCGAATTTGATGCGTTCGTTGAAGATATGAAGAGGCTCTTCCGGCGAGCGGACCCTGAATTTGCGGAAGATAAAATGCCAAGTTTCCTGAGGCCTGTCGTGAGAGAACTTTTAAGTGCGAATGCAGCCTGAAGCGTCCGCCGCCGTCCGCATTCCACCGCCGTCCGCATAGCAACAGCTGCGGGTGCGCGCGCTCCTCGTCTTCCTTGGCAATGGGGGGAGATGGGCGCGCGCTGCCTGGCCGCTGACATGGCACATACCCACGTGGGGGATTGGCCAGTAATCTCCTCGTCTTCCTTGGCAACGGGGGGAGATGGGCGCGCGCTGCCTGGCCGCTGACATGGCACATACCCACGTGGGGGATTGGCCAGGAACCGGGCGTGAGAAGGGCTAATGCACCCGCTTAAAGGAGTACTGACACGAAATTTCAAAGCTGAGATCCGCTCTAGCAATCAAGTACAACGACAACACAAATAGGTGTCTGTGCATGGCACATACCCACGTGGGGGATTGGCCAGGAATCGGGCGTGAGAAGGGCTAATGCACCCGCTTAAAGGAGTACTGACACGAAATTTCAAAGCTGAGATCCGCTCTAGCAATCAAGTACAACGACAACACAAATAGGTGTCTGTGAATAAATGCATCTTTCTTTCTTTGTAGTTGTGTGTGTGTGTGTGATCTCTCTTTCGCGAACATTACAGTTGTGTGCGTGTGTGTAATCTCTCGACTACTCATTAAGATCACGATATCCACCGTAATCGCGCGGCGAACCACATTGACAAGATGTAAATGCGTGCGGATACAGTACGTGACATAACACCCGCTGTATTCTGGTTATAAATCGCTGTTTTAAAAAACAAGAGCCGTTTGAAACGACGCGGTATTCAATTCGCGAAACGCATCACAGCATGTCACTTGTTTAAGTGCTTCTCAAGGTTTATAATTTTTCCTAACATATTTAGGGCACAAGTTCGCTTCAATACATTTTATTACGGCAACAACCTTGCGTCAACTGTCACATCATGACATTAAAATACACAACTGGTGCTCGCAGCATTTTTATTAACACATAAAATGCTACAGGGAGAGAAAGTATACCCGACAAATGTAAGTTTCCACACTGCGACTTTAGACATGAACACTCGTTAGCAGTGACAGGGGATTGACGGATATTCTCTAAACATTTTTTTATGAGGGAGCAGAGATAAGAGTTGGAACAAAAATATTTTCCACTACCTACATAGCTCATGTTCCAAAGAAGCCGCAAACTTCAGCTAGTTAGCTTTATTATTTAGCTACCTTGCAAAAGCAGGTTTTGTATAGGTTTTGGTTAACGTCTGGCTTGCTGATAAAGCACACTACAAATTGGGTAGGGGAGAACCGAAAAGCCGACTGCGCCTGCCTACTAATAGCAAATTTACTCGCAGCAGGCTACGGCAAATGTCAGAGAAAATTAATGTCTGAAGTGGGGCCAGTTGGTTCATTATGAACTGAAGCAAAACAGCGCGAAAAAACGAAGGACGAGGGAGAACACACACACGAGCGCTGACAACAACTGAGCATGTTTATTGCAAACGCAAATATATACGCTATACAAACAGAGATACAAAAAACAACCACAAGATATGCAAACAGCGTAAGCATTTTTTCGCCGCGCCCGAACTAATCACACCACTCTGGGTACTGCTTCATCCTTTCAAATACATCATCTCTTTCGCAGTTAAGGTGACCGATGGCTTGCTGACGCACTTATCTCCTCTCTCGGCGATTTGGAATGCTTCAACAATTTCCTGCCACCACCAAGCTTCCGCAAGCTTTGAAGCCCAGGTGAGCCGGCTGACTGCTTCGGGTTTCCCAAACGAATTTCTGGGGGCCGTTGCCGAAAGGTTGGTGGCCGAACTAAAGGGAAAAAAGAAAAAAACGACAAGTGACCAGGAGAAGAAGAAAATAGCTGTCATTCCTTATGTGCACGGGGTTTCCCATAGGCTAAAACAGGTGGGAAATCGAGCTGATGTGAGGGTAGTTTTTTCGGCGAGGACCAAGTTGAACGGTATGTGCCGCCGAGTGAATAGTGACGCGCCAAGGGCCCAACCGTGCGTAAGAAGCATGACAAGCGCTATCGGGAGTGCGACACCGCGGTGGTGTATGACATTCCACTTTCCTGCGGTCGCTCGTACATCGGACAGACCGGAAGATGCGTAAACGACCGATTAAGAGAACACGCTAATACAGTCAAAAATCGCACAGGAAGCAACCTTGCCACCCACTGCGCATCTTGCAAAGATTGTTGGCCTTTTCTCGAAAGATGCGACCTCATCAAGAAGCACAAGGACCAAATCACGCGGGAAATCGTTGAAGCATTCCAAATCGCCGAGAGAGGAGATAAGTGCGTCAGCAAGCCATCGGTCACCTTAACTGCGAAAGAGATGATGTATTTGAAAGGATGAAGCAGTACCCAGAGTGGTGTGATTAGTTCGGGCGCGGCGAAAAAATGCTTACGCTGTTTGCATATCTTGTGGTTGTTTTTTGTATCTGTTTGTATAGCGTATATATTTGCGTTTGCAATAAACATGCTCAGTTGTTGTCAGCGCTCGTGTGTGTGTTCTCCCTCGTCCTTGGTTTTTTCGCGCTGTTTTGCTTCAGTCAGAGAAAAATTCCCCGCATTTCCCCGAGGGGAAGAATGTGAAAGTGCGAATGCACGAGTTGAATTTGCGTGGTTCAGTAATGTTCGCAAAAGAGAGATCACACACACACACACACACACAACTACAAAGAAAGAAAGATGCATTTATTCACAGACACCTATTTGTGTTTTCGTTGTACTTGATTGCTAGAGCGGATCTCAGCTTTGAAATTTCGTGTCAGTACTCCTTTAAGCGGGTGCATTAGCCCTTCTCACGCCCGATTCCCCCCACGTGGGTATGTGCCATGTCAGCGGCCAGGCAGCGCGCGCCCATCTTCCCCCGTTGCCAAGGAAGACGAGGAGATTCCTGGCCAATCCCCCACGTGGGTATGCTATGCGGACATCTCCAATTGATTGCTAGAGCGGATCTCAGCTGTGAAATTTCGTGTCAGTACTCCTTTAAGCGGGTGCATTAGCCCTTCTCACGCCGGATTCCTGGCCAATCCCCCACGTGGGTATGTGCCATGTCAGCGGCCAGGCAGCGCGCGCCCATCTCTCCCCGTTGCCAAGGAAGACGAGGAGATTCCTGGCCAATCCTCATCTCCCCCCGTTGCCAAGGAAGACGAGGAGATTCCTGGCCAATCCCCCACGTGGGTATGCTATGCGGACATCGCCGGTAGACGCAGGTTCAGGGTCGCTTAAGAAGTGCATCGCACTTAATAATGAGCAATCGTTTGCGCTAACGGGACGACTATCCTCTTCTTTCATGGTGAAATCCGCAGGTATTTAGCACGCCATCTGCCGCGAGGCAAGGCCGGAGGAGAGCGCTAGGATGAATAGGTTTCCTAAGTGCAGCAGGCTTAATGGCCTCCCGGATAGAGGGCTGTTTCGTTAGTTTGAGTTGAGCGCACCAATCATCCAAATGGCAGTTTTCAGTGGTGGTGTGGCACCATGAAAGGATTTAGAGCCAATGCAGAAGGTCAATGGCGTCGTCATGGCGTGGCGACACCCAGACAAAGTCGAGAGTAGGGCCACGGCGCACTGTGCGAAATTATTAATGTGCTTCTTTACGTTACGAAAAGAAGAAAAAGAAAGAAGAAAGAGAAACAGGATCATCTTTACTGATATATTTGTGAGCGAAAGGGCGTGGTTATTTTTTTTGCGGAAAGCGACGTAAGTGTTCAAACTTGCCTTCTTCAAACATGAGTTATCCGGGATTTCAAGTTTTTTATCGTTTATTGAAAACATTATATCACTAAAAATTCATGGCTTCGTAAAACTGGAATCCGCTTTGCGGAATCTCGATATAGAATTATTCAGACAAATACCGAGCTTACACATCTGCAATGAGACTGCACGTGTTATTTATCGGTTGCACGGGAAATCATTTTCTCTTCTCAGCTCCTATGTTCCTGCAACATTTATTTATTGCTCACGATAAATTTAAATATATATTTGGTGTCGCCGGCTCCACCCCGTTTGAATGCTGTTGGTCTGGAATGTTGTGTTTTGGAACGGCAAGGATGCCCCTCTACTATCCCGGTTAGTGAGCCACTAATTGTTATTCTTGTAGCGTTGGAATAGATTAAAATACAGCTTAGTCGGAATTATTATATTTAAGGCTTTTTCAGCATGCAAATGCGGAAGATATTGATCGCGTGGTGTGAAAATATAAAGTCGAATGGGAAAACACTGTTATTAGAGAAGAAGAGCTGACAAACTTTTGTGAGCCTAAATTTATTGTGTTCAAGCACAAAATTGACAATTTTAGCTTGATCCGCAGCTGCAGAAACAAACCTTCCTTTTTATATATTACGAACGTGAAACAGTCAGGGCAGCCTGTGTAACGATCAGACAACTTTCGTCGACGCCCTCAAAAAGCAGTCTGATGAAAATATATAAGACAAATGACAAATAGTGAATAAAAGTAACACGGTCTAAACCCCTGCACTTCAAAAAACCTAGAATGCAGTGTTTTTTGACACGTTTATTTACTCCCCTTAAAGCGAAATTCACGGAGACTACTTTGAAAACGGACGCAAGAAACTGCATGGGTGCGAATATTTTTAAGTTGTGATTCACCCGAACTGCGCTTGAGAAGGATTTCAAATACAGTATAATCCACTTATAGCAATATCCAAGTGCCAAGGAAATCACATCGTTATAACCGATCATTGTTATATGCGGGTGGCTAAATTAAAAGATGGGAAAGAGCTCAAAACATTTCATTTGTAGGCAAGCAAGGTTCTACTGCTACCTATTTGTGGAAAAGCCCTGCCCGGACCGCTTTGATTGCTACACATGAAGCTGGCGCACATCTTTTTTAAGAGCATCTGCAGGTGCTTCACCTAGCTGAGCGGAGGGTCTTTGGTGGAAACAAATTCCCTGTAAGACCTGCGAAGATGCTACCCGAGTAGGCTGTGCAACCGCGTCGTCAGAGTTGCCACTGCCACCGCTGTCCCAAGCGCGTATCCACGCAACGATCGCCTCTTCAGTGAGGCGCTCAGACGTTTCCAAAACATCGGCCCTGACGACTAATCCGTAGAAAAACGAAGGTAGTTGAAGAGACGCCCAGTCAAATTCAAAGCAGCAGGCATGGGGACGGAGCCAAAGTGGCGGCATCGGGAGGGGTGTTTAGAAGGAGAAGGAGAACTGTTCCCTCGCTTACTCGTAATCGCCGCAGTTGACTCGTTTTCTGGAAGGGGCAGGGGGGGGGGGGCGTGGGGGGGAAAGGAATGTGAGGCGCATCGCGGCGCATTGTATGGGCGTAGTATGCGTTGGGAACCGGCGGCAGATCACATTTTCGGTGCTTGCTGTAACCGGACACCATCGTTATATCTGATATCGCGGCACTAGAACATTGTAATAAGCGGGTTATTTTCACAAGGTAAGCATACAAATGCGGACGGTGCCATAGCTGTTAACCGTTATATCCGATATATTGTTAGAAATGCTATCGTTATATGTGGACTCGACTGTAGCGACTTCTCATTAATATATCGGAAGCACGGAGGATGGTGTGAATAAGTGCAAGATTGCAGTTGGACGTATTTTTGCGATAATGAACTTCCCGTTACAAGAAGCAGAAAAGTGCAAGGAGTGCTTTGTGGGGGTAGGCGACCTGCAGGCGATCTTTTTAGAACTCTGAAACACGTGAAAGAAGCGCTTGAAGGTCTCGGTAAAGGTGTTGAAACAGGAGGGGCCGCTCAGTACACACACAAAAAAAAAACAGGGAGTCAATACAGAGTAATAAGAGAATTCCCAGCACCTGTTCTCTGACGCTTTAAAGCAGAGTAAGTTCTTAAACGCCTCTGACATATTTTAGGGGTGTATTGCCTATCTTTGCGTGAAAGGCATGTGTCATTACCAATGCCTTTTTTACTTTTGGTTCTCGATCAATTTGGCCGAGAGTGTGGTAGAACAGTGTTGTTACTTGAGATTACATTCGTGACAACCAAAAATATTTATTGCCACTCTTAAAAAATAATATAAGTGAACACGCTGAAATGCAGCTACCTTCTGCAGAAAAACGTGCATTTCGCAGAAATAGCGGTGTTTTCACATTGGTAGGGAAAGGAGCTCATGAAATGTTCTAGGTGCAATTACTCTTGATAAGTAGTGGCTAACTGCCTGCATCCGCCCTGTTTAGCACGCCTTTTTCTCTGTACTTCTGAAGCACTTTGGATGTGTGAATAGCAATTTGCAAATTTTTTCATCGCACTTAATTTTAGGACATTACAAATGATGCCGTAGGCATAATCCTCGTCTGCAATATTTACGTGTGGGGACATTTATTAGTATTCATCACATTTTTTTTGTTTTTCCGTTTCACTTGACACTCGCGTTCTTATCCTTCGTTGTCGTCGTATAGCTTTGAATTCAAATTTGTGGGCTCCAGAAACATAGCCCCGTGTATTTTCGGTTCACGGCAAATGTCGTCGAAAGACGATAGTGTTCTGCCCCCTCTGCCAGGTAAATGCCTCTCTCCTCTGCCGCACCCACTTCTAACGCTTTTCCTGTCCCGTGTCACGACTCCCACAGTAGGCACGGAGGAGGTTTGCTGATGTCAGTTCAATTTTTCTGCGTTCTACTGCTCGCGTGACATGTGTTGGAACCTCTCGTTACTATTGAAGTGGGAACGCTGTCACCACGTCCAGGCTTGCGCGCGAGCTCTTTGTATTTTCCAGAAAAATATTAATTTCAACGCGTGTTTCCCATTTCCACGTTTTTTTTTCAGCAGATGCAGACGCCTATTTTCAATAAAAACATTGCGAGTACAAGGAGTGTATTGAAGTTTTGCATCAAGTATACCGAATGTTTTTTTTTTTTTTTTGCTGAAATATGTTGAAAGGTATGTGTCCAGATTTAGGAAATTGAAACGGGTTTGCTAAAATAAACTTCTGCTTCAATAATCTTTTTAAGTTTTGGCCGAGTGGCTGGATCGAGAGGCCGAAACACAAGCACACCTCCGGACAGATGAAATTTTGGGGTACAAGAAGACCAAGAAAGATTATCGTCTTTAATACATAGCGGTGAAAGATGAGCGGAAATCATTTGCTCAGCTTGAGCTGATAGTAATGATCTTTAATCACTTTGGACTTGAACGCAAGCCTTCAAGGCAATAGCCACATCTCCCTTTCTACTCCCGATACTAAACGTGTACGTGGCAATTGGGGTACTCTCAATAACTTCGATTACACTTCAAAGCGATATCTACAATATCGTTATCAAATAATTTACCTTCAATATACACCCAATGAAGTGATATAACATAACAGTTTTGTCATTTTTACTTTGTATTGGGTGTTCACATGTAAACTTTTGTGTATATGGGACACCCTCAAATGACAACCACGTTCCTGATAATGTTGCATTTGGGAAGGCCTACCCGAGCCCAGCTCCGTCGCCTCCGCCATGTGTGTGGTAGCGTGTTGAAGCAAGCAGCCAGCAAATATTGCTGCCTTGAAGATGACGACAAGAAGCCGAAGGCAAACTTAACTTCTTTACTGCATGGCGAGAGATGAGCCGAAGCAAGACAACAACCATGCCCTGTGGGCGAGGTTACCTGTACCGAACACGAGCAGAGTGACAGCACTGATTCACTGCTGCTCCAACACAAGTGAACTTCAGCGCACGGGGGGGTCTTATTTATAGTCTAAGCTATAACGGTCAAGCAAGCATTCCCTCTGGTTTTTGCACACGACGCGACATGTAACAGACACACACAACGGTCTTTTCAGAACCTTGAGGGGTCCGTAGTAGTGGCGCACAAGAGAGGAGAGAAACAAGGTCTCCTGCGCATCGGTGTTCCCGTCCTTCGCACAAGTCTATGCATGCCGCGTCGGCCGCCGCCGAAGTTTTAATCCCGCATGCAGAGAGGCCACCAGCGATCCCACCTTTCCCAGGCGCGTTACGACGTTTTAAGATCCGTAGGTTGCAAGACTGGGTCACCGGTACAGAGACGCCCACCCGAAAGGCGCACATAGTGGGGGCTCTACCTCAAAGCAGCAGAGTGCTGCCCGAAGTTTGAAGCACGACTGCAGGCTGGTTCGTAACAATAACTAGCCAAGGAGATCGGAATGTTTTACATCAAGTGTAATGTTTCGCCTATAGACTAGTTTCCCTTTTGGGTGCGCTAATTTATCCATAGAAATGACTTAAGCGTGAAATCAGATTAAAACTGGCTAGTCTCTTCGTTTATTACTGCAGTGGTTGCTCATCAAGAAGGGTTTTACTGATTTCCCTTGCTTAAATACTCATCTCTGAGGTTCTTTGTAGACAGTGTAGGAGTAGTTACAACTGTGGCTATAACTCGTGTGCGACAAATGTCACAAACCCTGCTTGCGTAGGAGGTTTGGTTTCGGCCAACATGGAGAGTGCTAATTTGACCCTGTTTGCAGGACATGGTAAAAATGGGAGCGCTAACACAACAACGACACGCGAATAGGCACACACAAGGCGTCTTGTATGGGTCTACTCGCTTGCCCTTTTGTTACCGCTTTAATTTTTTTCCGCTAGCCACGTTTGTGTGCTAACCAAATACGTGCATTATACTGAGGAATCAACACAGTGCGCTGACATTACGAGATTAGTTTCTTCATCTTTTCTCCATATTTAACAGACCCAAACATCCCATCGAATTCGGCGTTGTTTATTGTGCTAAATTCAATACTACAGTTCATTTGCAAGTGTTCACCTTTGGAGTCATTGATTTGCGTTTTAGTAGTTGGAACCTAGAACGTAACGTGGTTTAGGGTTCAAAAATTACATCTCTTTCTTGGGCCACTGTACTCCGAGCCTGTTCTTTGCGCATAACTTTTCTCGTGAGAAACGGTTTGAGTAGATGAAAGAGTGGTACCACCAACCTATGGCATACAAAAGGTTGCCTTAGCTGCGAGAGGCATATGCACCACGGGATGTTCACTGATTGATTCAGTTGAAAAACGTCCGTTTTATACCGCTCTCAAACCCTACGAAGTCCGAGGAATCAAAGGAGACCAGCGAAACAGTGACAGCGAAGTTCTTGCGCCAGTAGGTGTCTGGATAGCCTCTTCAGTAACCCTTGCGAGGGGCAAAGCTTGTTATGCGAGACCAATGGAGACCGGCGTTTTGTAGAAACGGAGAAGTGTGGAGCTTCTAATGGAGTACCCATTTAAATAAAATAATGTTGCAGAACCTGGTAGTATGCACATTAGTGCATGCTTCAGAAAAATGGCAAATAAAAGTGTACACACATGACACAGAACTCAGCAGACTAATCAGGCTCGACCACGATAATAAAAGTTTAAAGTTAGGAGTTCCAACCTGTCTAATTTGCCTAGTTGGGGACGTATACAAGCCGGAAAATGAAACTACAGGTAAAAGTGTCAGTTGGCAATCAGTTTTTGGCAGACTGTCGCGTAAAAAGCAGGAAGTCACGTGTATATTACGAACTTGACACATTTGGCGTAGAATTCAACTGTGGGAAATAATCTTCGTATGATACCAGGCTCCTTAAATCGAGCGGGGTAACTCATTTTTAAAGCTGTTAGCAAAGTATGAAATTATTTCAGATGATACAGCTCGTGTAGACGACATTCTATGCCCACTGAAAAAAAAGCATTGTTCAAATGATTCATCCGTGTAATCCATAGCAGCAATTGATGCGGCAGTGCAAAGAAAGCTTTTAATTAATAGTAAAGAATAAATAATAGAGACTTTGCAGGCCGAGCACAAATTAATGCTACTCACTGCCGCAAAAAAATATCGCCAGGAATGCTCAGGAATTCTTAATCCCATAATGTCCTCTTTGCAGTCCTTGACTATGGTAACTCATGATGAGTAAAGTACTGTCCTAATATTTCTTGTGCACAATGCAATGCATAAATTATCTTCTAAATTTATGGCAAAAGCCTTTTTATAGGTATTAACAATACGCACGCAATTATCAGAATAAGAAAAATTTACCTATGTGAGCAAGGAATTTATTTCTCGTAACGCACAACGCAACCTTTGGCTCAATATGCCAACGATTCATTTTGAGGTAATTGGAACGTAAGGTTTTCTTTGCCTGTTCTTGAAGAAAAAGTTTACATTTGCTGTTAGTTTCACTCAGAATATTATGGGCCGCTGTGATGCATAACACATTTCGATGGGCGTCAAACATAAAAAGGACTGCTGAATGCTAGGGGCAACACTTGACGCGCTCTTCGATCATGGCTTCGCGTGTTTCCGTTCACGAGTGCTCGTGTGCCGAGTTCACGAGTGGACCTGTGCCGAGGCTTGAATAATTTACTATTTCACGAACAGATACAAGCTTCTAAGAACACTTCGGCAGTAGATATACCATAGTTTATTTTTACAACTTTCTAAGGTTGCGTGAACGGTAATAAACATAACGGCGCCTCTGCGGTTTGCGGTATGCACTAAAGTTTGGCGCACCATTTTTTTCACTATGCCTCCTGAATGTCGCACGAAGCGATTCTGCTACATCGTAGAGCCTTGAATTCAGTGCACGGCTTGTGCGTGCCTCCACTTCTCTGACTTCAGTCTCTCTTTGCCGCACGCACAACATATCGCCTTTGAGCTTTTCCAAAGCAGGCGTTCCCCTTGCCTAATTTTGTGGCACTGGATTGCACTTCCACATGTGCCTGGAAACGAAGTATATCAATCTAAAAAGCGCCGGCTACTGTGTTCCTGAATATTCATAGGCTAATGCCAACTGATTTCTGACAACGGCTGTCGTTGCTTCTAGTACAAAACCATGTAAATATCGACGCAGCCAAAGGGTTTTCACATGGTTGGTATAAATCGCTCTGCATTGTAAACATTTTGCACATTATAGCCTGTGCGACGCTTTATTCGGTAGGTTACTTCTCGTGTGACGATGTTGGCAATAGCTGTAATGTTATCAGGAGTGCTTGCTGGATGACGATCCCAAGAGATCCGCACCCCTTATTTTTAGTGGGTCTTGACGATGTTGCAACAACACGACCTTCCTTGCTTGGGTGAGTTCAGCACTCTCTAGAAGGTGTGGTAGCGGATAGCGCTTATTCTTTCGCATGAACTGAACTATCTTACGCGCCCTTGCAAGCTCATCACGCTGGCATGTTAAAACCCTCCCTGGTTTCGTGATCAGCAAAAATGATCGACGCTTCATACTAATGTGGTCATATGGTAGGCTCCTAACTCGCCTGTCCTATGAGAATTCTTGACGCAGTAACAGAAAATCTACACATGTATTCTAAGTATTGCGCAGTGGAGAGTAAAGACACCGTAAGTTCCTTCTAAGTTCCGATAACCTCCGTACAGTACGTTGTTGCCTCAAAGTTCTCTCATTCACACGTGAGGCTACTCGGGTTCTCTTATTCGGTGCAGGTTCTGTCAAGTGTCATTGCACTTGACACGCAAAGCCTGCGTTGTCGCAGAGAAAAGGTAACATGTATTTGATTCAACATTATCGTTACATTGGCGTGACCATACCCTGAAACGGTTGGCGGCGAAGCAAGGGCACTGCGGTTGCCGCTGTCTGCCGGTTGCGAAGCTAGAGAGAGAGGGGGAGCTTTCCCTCTTGACTTTGTAATGCGGCGGCGGGATAATGCAACAAGCGGACGGTTTCTAAAGGGAGGCATTTCGCGCGCGCACAAGCCTCGCCACTGACATTACGAAAGCGAGTGCAAAAGTTCCCCTCGCTATCTCTAGCTTCGCACCCAGCCCTTAGGAACAACTGCAGGGTCCCTGGTAGGCCGCGTGGCTGCTCACGCCACGGTCACCGTGGCCAACAAAATTTCGACAAAGATTGTACGTCTCCCTTATTCACTGTTCTTGAAGCGCCCGCCATTACAACGCCTTAAACGGAATCAGGAGAATAACGGTGGTCTACCGATCCCATGGTTGATACCTTTATAGTGTCGGTGTGTTGGTTCATTGGCCCAATGTGCGTACGCACGCACATAAGGCCATGATACATGCAAGCATCGATAAATGTTTACAAACACACATACACACATGCATACATACATGCATACATACCTACCCGCCGCAGTGGCTCAGTGGATAAGGCGTTGCGCTGCTGAGCACGAGGTCACGGGTTCGATTCCCGGCCGCGGCGGCCGCTTTTCTGTAGCAGGCGAAAAGCAAAAATGCCCGTGTGTATGAGATTTCGGCGCACGTTAAAGATCCCCAGGTGGTCAAAATTAATCCGGAGCCCTCCACTACGGCGCGCCTCATCGCCTGCGTTGCGTCGGCGCGTTAAACCCTACAATCAATCAATCAATCATACATACATACACACGGACATACATACATACATACATACATACTGATCTAGTCGACGGAAACGCTTGAGGTCCGCTTTATTTGCGAGCGCCGGGGCACGGACACAAAAGGACAACAACTCTTCCAGCAGCGGAGATGATGATCAACCGTCGAGAAGGAAGATGAAATGAGACTATCATGAACTTGCACAATGTCTAAACGACAACAAAGCATAAAAGGGGTATTGGCCGCTTCCCGTTGCAAGACCTCTCCTTTGCCAATTTCACGCTCACAATACATACATACATGCATACATACATACACACATACATACATACACATGTACGTACATCGACGGAAACGCTTGAGGTCCGCTTTATTTGCGAGCGCCGGGCACGGACACAAAAGGACAACAACTCTTCCAGCAGCGGAGATGATGATCAACCGTCGAGAAGGAAGATGAAATGAGACTATCATGAACGTGCACAATGTCTAAACGACAACGAAGCATAAAAGGGGTATTGGCCGCTTCCCGTTGCAAGACCTCTCCTTTGCCAATTTCACGCTCACAATACATACATACATGCATACATACATACACACATACATACATACACATGTACGTACATACATACATACATACACACATACATACATACACATGTACGTACATACATACATACATACATACATACACACATACATACATACATACAATTTGAGCAGAAAGCAATGTTCATCGGTAAATTCTCTAAGCTGCGTATTTCGAATACGAGTGTTCTAGTTTATGTCCCATTAGACATGTCCGCCGAATATTTGAGAGAAGTTGTATTTGTCTTGCAGATATTATTTGGATAAAAATGGGGTAGAGTGCATTCGGCAGGCGTTCTCCGATAATGAATGGCAGCCTACCATTGTCTATGAAGACGAAAGTGTGTGGCAGCTGCATCTTACCGGTACCCACCTACGTTGTAGAAACTTGGGGGCTCACTGAAAGGGTTCAACCTAATTGAGGACTTCTCAACCAGAAATGGAACGGAAGGTGATAGGTGTAACATTAAGGGGCAAGAAGAGAGCGGAGTGGGTTCGGGAACAAACGCGTGTTAAGGACATATTAGTAGAAATTAAGAAGAAATGGACGTGGGCAGGGCGTGTAATGCGAAGGCAAGATATAACCGCTGGTAATTAAGGGTAACAGAGTGGATCCCCATAGAAGGCAGGCGTGGCAGGGGGCGGCAGAAAGATGGGCAGATGAGATCAAGAAGTGTTCGGGGATAAATTGGCCGGAGGTAGCACAGGACCGGGATAATTAGAGAATTATGGGATAGGCCTTTTTCTGCAGTGGGCGTAGATAGGCCGGTGATGTTGATGGTGATGATCTATTTGTATTTTTCCAGAGCAGTTTGAACGTATGCATCCACTGACGCAGGTCAAGATCTTGTGTTAATAAAACAAACCAGTTATGTCGGAACGCCCTGGGAGACATTTCGGCTTTAATCTATCCAAACTCCTCCACAGAACGTTACAAGGTTTCCTGTCGCTATATAACTTATATGATCTACCATAATTCCTCAATTTCCCCTCGAATAGGGCAACAAGAACTATTCAGCACAAAGGAGTGGATACTTGAAAAGCATCTACTGCTATCAGTGACTGTGTAGTTGCCTTCGCACAGAACTTGAGTCGCGAAGTTGGCACAGTATTCCTTGATTTCTCCCTCGTTTCCGGTGTTTACACCAGGAACACCATTGTTGTTAGGTGTTCGTCCTGCAAAAGGAAATAACACTGCGCCAATCGATCATCCAGACACATCTTTGACAAATCGCTATTCGCCTAAATTCCAGAAGTAAGCTAAATCGACCAAAGCAGGCAGCATGGAACGAGGGCAAACGACGTAACAACTCAACGCGGGTCAATAGACAGGTAAAGGGGACGGTTGGATTGCCGGCAGGTGCTACTTTTACGGAAACAAAGGCAAGCAACGAACGGGCCTCGCCATTGTGGAAGCAAATAGAGGACATGGCCGCACTCAGGCGTAAGGCAAATATTCGAACGACTGGGAAAGATTTGTTCAGAAGCCTAGCACTCGAGACAATTTCTTTTGCCGTACCTGACGCATTTCTATTTATAAATACAGAAAAAGAATCAATTGAAGAATTTACATTTAAAGGCTTTTTTGGCGTCCTCTGCACCACTGCCCTGACTTTGGCAAATTTAGGCTGCAAGGAAGGTCGCTTGTTCAATAAAGACTTTCTTTTTCTTGTTCTTTGCAAGCGCCAAAGAGGTGGTTTGCTCAAAGTCGAAGTTACATTTCGTGCTTCTAGGCCACGGATGTCCACGTATCACGAATGGGAAAACTTTGGCAGCAAATGCCTTGAACAAAATACTGCTGCTCTTGACTTCTCGAAGGTACCAAAAAAACCTCACTGTTCCTCTCGGCATTTTTTCGAAGTTTGTTGGAATCAGCTGAAACCATTATTCGATTAGAAAAACATGCTCCTCTGATTTTTCCCAATCGAAAAGATGTAAAAGATGTTTTGGTTGATGCTCTTAGAGCTCATTTTGCTTACGCAATCAGTCTTGTCTCTACCCTAAGCACCACACGAAGTGGGAGGTATTGAGAGGTGAGAAGGAAACACAATCATAACGTAAGCCACAACATGTCAATTCTGATGACCAAAAACAGTCAAGGGGACATGGGTAATTTTCCAAGAGATAAAGTACCTAAATACTACTCCCATTACAAATCCTTTTCGGCCCTGGTGTCCTATATTTAGGACATTACCCAGCATTGCTCTGGCAATTTGAGAATAAACCAAAACAGCTAGTTTTTCGGAGAATAGTTCTTAGCGGGTGACTATTTTGATAGGTATCGCCATTGTTCGCTTATAGCTACACGTGAACGCTAGATAGAGGAAGACACTGCAGTGAAGACCAGGATGATGTTGGGATGACCCCAAGTACCGAAGTCCTAGTTTGATGACATGGCTGTAAATCTAAATATACTTCCACTACCAGTTTTATTTTTTGTATGTTGTGCGAGTGGGTTCCGAAATTCAGGAAAACAAGCAAGAAAGTTTTCTACTGGAATATAACATTTTATTGCCTTACGGCAAAATTAAATATCATGTTTGTAAATTGCTATTTACTCGCATCACAAGCTCAGTTTTTTCGTTTGTAAGCTTTTCGTGTCCAAATATTTAGTCAAACACGCGGAAAAACGTTTAGACAGAAAGAAAAAATACGGGCGGAATGCATGGTCCGCGGAAATATACGTTATATGCGTGGGGTTATTTGCGTTATTATTGTCTCCGTTGCCCGTCTTAATCACGCTTCGCACAAGTATTTTTGGTGTTTCCTGTTGTGCTTTACTTTAGATTTAACCAAAAACACTCCTCAGTTATCATTTTTCTGCAGGGCAACACCTAAAAGTTACTTCTGTTAAGAGAGTACGACCACATAAAAAGCAAAACAGCTGCATGTGCCTGCAAAACGTAGTTTGTCTGAAATTGCCTAATTATTAAGAAATTTCGAGATATTACCATCAGACAATAAAATTCATTAACAAAATGTATTGCTCACTTCTCAAATAAGAAAAGGCACAGGAATGGCGCGTCGCTATCTTTGCTCTTCACGGACACTGGGTGCAGCAGACCGGAAAACAGGGCCTGCAGAAGCTAGTGCAGTTTTCTGTTAGAGCACCATACGACACTCACGGCTTCGTGCGTTCACGTCTGGCTCGGCGACGTTAATTAAACCGTCGTCGGTGAGAAATTCCAGACTCGCAGTTCCTAAAACTTCCGCGTGAAGTCGGACCGCAAGGCACACCATAAATGTTTCGTAGCTTTCGGGAAATCATGTGGTTCGTTTCCACGTAATTCACTACATCTGAAGGACGTCCTAATGAACTGATGTAAGATGTTGGATAATAGACACGATATGCTTCCTGTGCTGTTGTAGATGCATTGAGCTTTATTTTTGAGACTGGTGCAGTTCTCAATTATAAATATTTTTTACACCTTTCTTGAACTCATGCATTCGGGTCTTGAAACTATTCCTAGATTTTCGTCCAGCACAAAGTTTCAACAAAAAATATTACAATAACATGTCTGTCAGTTGTCTTCGTAAAAACTAAGTAGCTGAGCGGTTGCAAAACCAAGATAGAAAAGTTGTGTCGGCTCTCTGCATCCCTGTGTCTTTGGCTCTGGGTGACTTGGCGGAGATCAAAATGGTACAATTCCCGAAACCTTGCCGCCCTATTTTGTTAGGCGGTTAAAATATTTCCGTGGTTGCCAACCAGGGTATGTTATAGATTTCGCACCCACACATGTTCCAATTTTCTGAGCGTGCAAAGTGTTAGCTGGATATTAGTGATATGTTGACGAAGGGGTAAAGGCTTCTCTTAGCCCAGCGTAATAAATTTTGCGAGTATTATTTCTTCTGTTTGTGAACTCGCACTGCCTCATAAAATACCTTAAATCATGCGAGTCCCATTTTTTAGAAACAGGCATAAAGGTACAAAAGATACTATATGTTGTGCGAAAAGGCATTCAATAAGCGCTTATCAAACGGATGTTGGAAGGCGTTTTACAGGGGTAAACTCCATTTACACATGAATACACTTTTTTGTTACTGCCCCGCTCTTGAGCGCTGCCTGCTCTGCTAAAATGAGAAAACGCATTTTAGTGAAGTTAAATTATATGTGTAACTGAAGTTAAGACGCTTTATGGGATATAAACAGGGCAACCTCACTGTAATAGATTGTTGTAAGAATGATGTATTCAAGGCTAAAATGTGTTATATCAGAACCGGCTTTTGTCTTGCAATGAGTATGCATAGGCTGATGGTGATAGGGATGGCAACACAGTGCACTTATATACATTTATGTACTCTTTCATTGGACGAAGAATTGATTTAAATGAACTTTATTTGCAGGGTAACACATGGCTGGATCGACAAGTGAAAGAATATTGTCCACACCTGCGTGCCTGTAACAGGGAATGCCACAGCGAGTTCAAAATCATTTGTTGTAGACGCTTTGGTTGAACCCATTCCTCGTGGGAATGAACTCATGAGGAGAAATGCAGAGAGGAGCACAGCTGTCTAAAACCTGTGTATGACCATGCCACGCAGGCAATGTTTAATATCACCGTAAAGTAACATGCAGTACGCCTCATTCTAGAGGTGGTGGTGTGGGCAATGAAGCTGTACGGTCGTGCTGCGAACTCGTTGAATCAGGGAATGCTGATTCAAGTTGTGAAGTCTGAGAATAGGAGTACTGGTGTCCGCGTTCGTTTGGGGGATTGGTCGGGACTGATATGCGCTTGTTATAAACGCAGGTGACAATTTATTGCATGGAAACGCGTGTTTGATAGCAAAATTGAAGCATAATCGGATTCTGTTATTGATAGTGCCATCGAAATCTTTTCAAAAACCCTCCATGTAATGAAATTATGGAAGTAAATGCGGGAAAATATTTTAACGCCCGATACAGGAGTTCTCTCGATATAGGCAAGCTCCCGTTAAGAAAAACTCCGTTAAGACGAAATCTATGGTAAACAGGAACAATGTTCAGATTTCCTCTCTAGAAGCATCCACAACGCAAACAAACCTCGGCTAAAGACGACTTTCTGATATTACGAATAAATTTTTACGGTTCCTTCGAGTTCATCTTAACGGGGTGTACTGTATTTCGAAAGTTTTCTATGTATTTTTCCTAAATCCGGTCGTAAATTCCACAACCAAGCAAAGCCATTTAACTCCGGGCTTCCCGCTTCTGCGTTGGCGTCCCTAGCTCATCAATGCTCCTGTTCCCATTTCTTCATTCTCCCATCCAAGGATCTTGTCACTCTTATAAATATCCATGTTTTCTTTGTAGCCATCCCCATATTTTCGTATTACGTATTACATAACCTGTCCTGCTTCACTCTTTTTTATGTTTGTGCCTCACCATTACATTTTATTTTTTAGTCTACGATTGGTGCTATCTTTATATATTAAAGCATTTATATCTGCTATCTTTGCTGTTCAGTCGTTTGAAAGGTCCTTGCATTGTTCATTGTTAAACAGGACGTTTCGGCTCCAAATATCTTTTGTGCATTCCCTGCACTTTCCTTTACAAATTTGAGCTTCTGTTTGTCAACAATCTCTGCCGGAAAGACAGTTGTGTGATCTTTTTCACTATATTTTGGTGGTGTTGAATTTCCCCGTGTAATAACCGAAAATAGGGCACTGACTGCCATATGTAAAAATAATATTTTCGAATAAATGTGTGCTCGCCTAACCGGTTCTTTGACGACTGCTTTAAAACTCATAACAACCTCGAAAGAAAAGTTCAGAAGTTTTTGTGGACTGAGTTTAAAAGGTAATGGAATCTGACAAGCCTAATTAGTTGCAGCACTCATTTTCTTAAAACTTTTCGTGGCGTGCTTTGAAAACCAGAGTTTGTTTCAGCGCTATTGTCGACAATATCAAGGACCCTCTCTTTTTGTTCAGACATGGCCAACAGTGGCTATTTTTTCTGAACTCTGGCTGCTCGTAAGCATGACAATATTTTGCTCATACTATTTGAAACTATTGGATAGAACATAGACTAGTTTAATTTACTAGGTTTTTTGGAGAAAATCGTTTGCCGTAATGTTTAGAGACCAAAGCAAAACTGCTCCAGATTTTTAGGATCTTATACTTCCTTGCGGAAGAAAAGAATGTAATGTATTTTTATTTAAACCTTGCAGTGCACCGTTTGTTTGCTTTCTTATTTAAAGGTCTATTAGCGTTCTGTGCGACCACATCGAACTTGACTTTCCGATCATAAGCCAATCAAGACGGCCATGCAGAAGTGTTATTCCTTGCGGATTTCGAATTGGTTTTTGTTTTGGAGCAGTAATTTAGGAGTGATGAATAAACTTACAAAAGGAGCTGCTGCAACCTAAACGACCACGAAATTTGAACGTGACATACGCATGAGCAGTAGTTGTGCATGTTTTGATATCGGGAGGCAAAATTCTAGTGCGCACAGTTAATTATTTTTTACTGCGTCACATGAACTGAATACCTAAACACCAGGTTTCATGAAGTTATGAAGATGAATACTACATCTCTTCTAGCTTACAAGATATTTTTACATATAAAGCATACACTGTATGTAGAGGTTACTCAGAGGCGGGGACACAATATGTCGGACCACGTAGGCGCGGCGAAAACAGGCACACCTCCGTCTAACACCAAAGATGGTTGAACGCCAAGCTTTCTCGTGACTGATGGTATCGTCTTTACGAGGTGGACTGCGAGATTTTAAATGCAGAGCATTTCAGTAACTCACGATGTCACCCGCGTTGTCCCGTCGTAGTCCGCACCGTCATTGTCCGCACCTCTCCCCCTACACTATATAAAAGAAAATACCATCCGGCGCCTGGTTTCGATCCCTCGACTGCTGACGAGCGCTCTCTCGTCAGCAGTTGCCACAAGTGCAACAACATTAACGTAACGCAAACTACTCAACGTCGTGCGCCCCCGCAAATGCTTTGCATTTGATCGTGCCCGTCGCAAGGGGGATGTTTCACTGCGTCGCCATGCGAACAGTTTGCCACGCTTTAGTTTCAGTTCTTTCTTTGCTGGGGTGCCGACGAGCGGCGCCACCTCTTCGCACTTCGCTGCAGGAGGATCCGCGGCGTGGGCGAGAGATGGCGCTGGCGTCTCCGCGGCCGTGTCTGCGGCCTCCGCGGGCACCGGTGCCGGCGCGGGGTCATCGCCCTTCTTTAAAAGTTTAGTTCGCACGCCACGCAGGAACAATTTTTCTGTCTAATTTTTCATGTCGATGCACCACTCTCCGAATCCAAACCGCTTCGACCACGTCGAAATGGAGAAATCGGATAGACGGCGACTTCAACGCCAGGGTCCCAGGTTTACATTCGTCCACCCCATCTCAGAACTCTGAAGCTTCGCTTTAAAACTACCACGGCACAGTCTGTAGGCACGGCGCCTGCTGTCGAGATGGACGCTTCCTGCATGCTCGTCCTTGCTTACTCACAGCTGGCGAAGTAGTCTGGCTTCCGCAGCCATGCTAGAAGTGTGTGCGAGATACTGCGGAGCAACACCTTTGTAGCATGCATTTCGTCACGACGACCAGTCAACAGCCAGACGTGCCAATTCACCGGCTATTTCACATTTGTTGCATATGTTATAACTAATCGCCCGTCGGAAACGTTTTTTGTGTCACTTCTCCTTTATCAACATGGACGGCGCGCGCAATCGTATCACGGTATCTCGGTCACTTCAGCGCAACCAGACCGCGACGCAGCCACTGTGTGGGCCGCGCTCTGCTGGAGACTGAAGCCATGTAGAACTATTGACCGTCATACATACAGCTCCGCAGGCCGCTCCCTTCTCGAAGCGATAATTCTTAAGTTCGCGTTAGATAATCCCCTGGCTTGATTATACATTTTGTACATTTTGACAAAACAGTCAACACTTACAACAATACATGTGAAGACTTCGATGAATAGTGAGAAGTGCTGGTTACAAAAGCACTGCGCGAAGTTGCAACTCCGACATTTGGCAATTTACGCTTTCACTCCTGGCATTATTGTTGACGCAATAGTTGTCAAAAAGGCACTGCTTGAACATTTCCCTCTTCAGTAAACGGTAAACTGTAAGCTCGTGACTTTTATGCTCTCGTGGCGTGAGTTATCGTTATTTCCATTTTTTATCGCGAAAATGTCGCTACGTGCACCTTGGTCCTTCACTTAAAAAAGAATAGCTGACGTCCTCTAACGCAAACTTTTGTAATAATTTCATCTGCGAAGTTGTGGCGGTAATATTTCAAAGGATCGGCAACAATCCCCGCTCTAATCAGAGTAAGATTGATGAGCCCGCCGGGCAGCTCACCGTCATAATTCATTAGTTGTAACGAGCGTGAATGCCTGCGAAACTTAGTGCGCGTTTTGTTTCTTATTTTTGACATACAATTATTCAATCCCGCGTTCTGCGTCAAACAGTTATTAGCCTCAAGCATGTTCTATATAATTTATTCTGCGTGGTGGAAGGTGCTGATGAAAAGCACTGCATATTGTCTTTTGGTACGCAAACTACGCGGAATTTTTTGTGTCAGTACTGTTAATTTAGGATCTTAGGATGCCACGCTCGAAAAACCTTCCTTTAGGAACTTTTTCGCATAATGATTTGCCACAAAACCGACGATATATGCTCCATTGACAGGAAATGGTAGTTAACATGGGAAACTACTAGCTAATATGTGTTACGCATTCACTTTAACCAAAATAAACGTTAACAGGCAATGGCTTCGGACTACGTGCCAAAATTTAGCTCACGTCAGTATATAATAAATATTGATATTTCTGTGTTTGCTGCTGCAGATTCAACGTCTTAAACAGTGCCATCATTTTTTTAATGCGGCACCGATTTGCTGTCTGACGTTTTGATAAATGCTGATTACAATTTTCATGACACCTGCTCAGGCGCTGACCATATGTATCTAAGAAAGTTTGGTATGTGTTATTTTTCTGTCCAGTATTTGCCGCCCCCTTCTAAACAAAGCATTCGTGTTAGCGTTCTTGCTAAAAAGTCACCGTAACTTTGGATTGATGCGAGGAATAATTGGTAGGCATGTGGGAATTGCTTTATATTTAAGTAGATAAATTACGACAACTTCAGTGTGGTATGTGACTGCATGCTCATTGCAATGATAATCTGAGTGCACTCCACCTTAAAGGGGCACTGACACAAAAATTTTGCATCTTGTTTCTTTTGTTGCGATAAGTAGCTAGTGACCTACTTATAACCTGTAGAAACCTCATTTGCTTCAGCGTGCGACGGTTGTTTAATTAGAGGCATTTTAAATGCGGCCAGTCGCAGTTTCGGTTTCAGCGAGTGCCGCGAAACGATGGATTTTGTGGATTTTGTGTGAACAAAGCTGACCGCGTGACCGTCGGAGGGATATCACAGAGCAGAGCCGCCGTAGCACTGTCGAATCCGCATCGACGGCAGTTTCTGCGAATGCCCCCAAGTACTGATCTCGTGAGACGCTAAATTAAAAAGCGACCGTGGATGTGACGCAGGCGCTGCGAGTGCAAATGCTACCGCGGCTAAAGAACGACGCGCGACGCTCGAGACGGTGGGTGGCCAAGACGCGCGCTAGGAGCAGCCAGCGGGTCTGCCTACAGGTCCGCCTACATATGTGTTCGGCTTAGCACTGCGGCAGATATTCGAGTGCCGCTCTCGTAAGCGGTGCAGATGACAATTTTTAATGCAACCCGCCATCGCATCATTAACTCCTTTCTCATGTAAGCCACCATGGTCGGGACTTGGGGACAATTTCGTGCAGCGGTAACAAGCTATCACTCGAGCTACCTGCGCCGGCCTGGGCCACTTCGCGGCCGTGGCCGCCGCCTGCACAGCGACCGTGCGGCTAGCTCAGTGGGCTTTTCATGCCTCCGGCGCGTTTTCGCATCCAATGGTAATAAACAGTAATAGAAAGAGAGTGCCTGGAATCCCTGTAGAACTTTGGTCGCGGCCAGCTGCCCAATTAGCTGACGAAATCACGGCGCCTCCGCCGCCAACGATCGGGTCGTTCGTTCTCTGAAGCAGAAGCTCCGCCCTCCGGCCCTCCGATTGGAGCGGCGAGCCGGGCGAGCCGGCGAAAAACGCCGGCAGTGCGGAAGCGGCAAACACAAACTCGTGACGTGTTTGGATGTTGTTTATTTACACAATATCCTCGGGATGTCGATTGCGCGTGGTCCTCTGATGGCTGCTCGGTTGCGTTTCGCACACTTTAAAATTGATTTTAAATATGTTCTAGGCTGTATTCGCCGCTGATATTTTGCAGATGATGTATATGTGTTCCCACCAATCTATCTCCGAAGTTATCTCGCCTTCAAAGTTTTGTGTCAGTGCCCCTTTAAGATACAACTTTTATTTTATCGGCTCAACAAAAAGGGAGGCACCTCGTGTGGCTCAAGAATACAGCGAGAGCAAATACTTCCACGAAGGCACAGCCCACGAGCTCAAACTTTCTCTAGGTTTCATTATGTTCCGTGTTAGCGCAGTATCAGTCCACTCGGTTAGAGTTTCAATTATACCGTCTAAATGCGCGTGTGAAGACCCCGCAGCGCTGTTGGGCACGGGCTCCGCATGAATAGGGGCAGATAAAACTCCGCGAATTTATCTTTAATAAACATTTAAAAATAGACCGATGTGAATTTCGAGCAAACTCGTCATGTGTGTACGAAAATGCCTAGCAAAAATATTCTCCATCACGCACAAGTATTTTTATGCCTCGGAAGCATGCTTCAACTCCTGTCGATCACATGGCTGACAAGCGTTGAGCCAATTGTTTGCCTTCATGGTGTTTTTCAGCAAGGGTACAAAACGAAAAAACAGTAGTTCTTCCAAACAAACTAATAGAGCTCCTTCCATTTGTGCGCGTGAGCTAAGGAATCTTGGCATAAACTTAAACATTCCCTATCTTTGGTCTAGATCAGTGAGCATTGAAAACATTATCGTGTTGCATTTCAATATGTCCCCTGAAACCCTTCCCCACTTTCCTCTTGAAGCTTAGCAGCCCCTCAGCATTCAATCCCCGAAGATTTTTCCCTCACTTTCATGCACCAGGATTCATACAAGCGCCGACCCGAGTGGACGCGTATTGAGTCCTTTCGCCCACCTTGCAGAATGTTTGGACCGTTGCGGCAGCCCTTGATATTTTTGCGATAAATTCTCTGTCGTTGTAGTGCATTCTGGATCGACTTGCTTCTAGACGTTCATACGCGGAGGAAAGTCTTGCGTAAGCTCACTGTCAATTAGGAAAATTTCCAGTTTATGCAACAATGTGGATGTGCTAACACAATCTGCTTGTCATGGACCGTCACCCAGAGTCTGTGGCTACAAACAATCCGCATGTATCAAAATTTTGTTGGAAAGTGCATGCTCATATCGCGGGAATGATGCTTCTGTACAACGTGCAATAAAATACGGCAGTATTTATATGTCTTCTGATGTAAATTTTGTGTGGTTGGCTAAAAAAGGTGGTTCCCCAAAAAAATTGATTCAGGGAGCATAATTTGTGTTGCAACAACTGCATAGTTTGTATCTGCTTTCCGTGTCTTTTTTTTAGGTTTTCCTTTTTATGCACCGACTACTAAAAAATGTTTTCAAATGTCTTATACTTTTTGTGTACAGCTTTACAGAAGACCAAATATCCTCCATTATCTGCGAAATAATATACTGCCAAGTTTGCTGAAATACCTAGCTGCGCTGTATGCAATTATAGAAATCTTTGCACTGCTTCTGTTACAAATTGGCGTCGGGCCTTTCTGGAGTTTTCTGTATTTACAACAAAATTAACACCAGTGCGGCCAAATTCTGTGAGAGAATTACAGTGGTACAAGCCAAAAGCAAGTTTGTTTCGTTATGTTTTGCTGGTGCTTAGAACGAAATGGCTAATTTTTACTTTATTTGCGGCTTCAAAAACAGTGCCAGAAGGGTAAATAAGTACACTGCGGTATGTTTATCGGGTTACGGAAAAGTAACAAAAAGTATATCTTCCTACGCACATGAACTATTACGATATGCGATGCCCGTTAATAGGGCTTAAGCCATGGGGAGCACTTAAAGGACCAGTAGGGGCCTCTTGTAAATATATAATGAGGAATTGACGACGAAAATTTGAGAGTTTGTTAGAGACATTCGGAGGAGAGCCGAACAGCAACAATCACTGAATCTGAAGCACTCAGAGCTCCGATATGATCTCAAGCAAGCATGCAGCCATGCATCGTCGCCCGGCTGGGTGATGACAACCAGACCTGCCTCCCTGATGCGGCGAGTTCCGAAGACGCCTGCATTTGCATTATTCCCTTGCGCGGTCCTTGGTGCACGGCCTTTTTTGCGTCTGTTCACTCGTATACTTATTTGCCTGCGGCCATGTGGTCATTCTTTTCCTAAGCTGTGGGAGACGCTGCTGACCAGATGTCGACGGGAGGACAAGACTACCCTTGTGACACGCGCGAAGTCGGCTTGGGCAACTCATAGATCCCCGGACTAGGACTCCACTCCCACCTTCGAGCTCACTAAAATTCTTTCTCCATCCTCCTTCTCCTTCTCAACTTCCCTTTCGCTCTCTCACTGTCGCTCATCTTTTTAATTATAACTTTGAGTGTTGCATAAATGGGCATGAAATGTCGTAACTATTTCTTGTTAAGTTTTCCTGCTCTGAAGCTGATGCAATGCAATCTCGAAGTGAGGATGAACTTTTCAGTCCAGTTTTCGATATGTACTTTTGCAGCCCTTCAATGTTGTAGATGTTAGGCTTTCGCTCAAAATCTGCAATTGCGGTTTCGTGTTTTGTGTAAGCTGACATTCTTAACGTCATCATCATCAACAACAACAACAACAACAACAGCAACAACATCATCACCAGCCTGCCTATGCCCACAGCAGGGCGAAGGCCTCTCCCATAGGTCTAGAATTTTCCCGGTCCTGTGCTAACTGGAGCGAATTTATCCCTGAAAACGTCTTGATCTTATCAGCCCAACTAACTTTCTGCCGCCCCATGCTACGCTTGCTTTCTTTAGAGGTCAACTCTATCACCCTTAATGGCCAACAGCTATCCTGCTTTCGCATTACATGCCCTGCTCATGCCCTATATTTCATCTTAATTTCTGCTGATATGTCCTTAACACGGGCTTGCTCCCCATCCCTATTCGCCCTCTTCTTATTCCTTAACGTTACACCTATCCTCTTCCGTACCATTGCTCGCAGTTAAGTTGAACCCTCAGGTCAGCCTGCAAGTTTCTGCCCCGTAGGTAGCTCCTCACTATTCTTCCTTAGCCTCCTTAGTGGCCCAGTACCAAGGCGTTTCGCTTCAGAGCATGAGGGCGCAAATTTTATCCCGGTCTGAATTGATCACCAGCTTTTCACAACGGTGAGCCTTATAGAGGACGTGTCCTTCCGGATTGTAAAACCACCGATTCGACATTTATTTCTGTATTTTTCAGACAACAGTTGGTGCGGTTGCTTTGATTCGCTTTGTCCATTTTCGCGTTTTATCTGCTTGCAACTACGGGAGCTTTTGCCCAGAACGTCACTAAACTTAGCGCTTCGCTTCCATATGCAAGTTGAACAAATGGTAGATAAAATTTTGTTTTGTCTACTACCATGAAGTAAAAAAATGCTTCGTGCATAAAAGCAGGTTAACAACCTGTGCTACCGTAACAAGTACTACCGTAATAGTACTTCCGCGCACGCCAGCTCTCAGTCGCCGCAACGATTTGACAAGCTTCGCCTTTAAAAATAACGGTACCCATGCCCGCACTCACAGAGCTTTCTGGGATAGTGTCCGTTACTTCATACCTGCGCTGACTACCCTGAATAGATGGGAAGCTGAATTCCAGCTAAAGGGAAAGTTTTTAATTGATTTTTTGGCCCTTTTCAGTGGTTACAAGTTGCTCTCATAGGAGGCAACAGTTATTTGCTTCTTTCACACGATACGCATTGTTGCGTAATTTTGAACACTTGGAAACTCTTCAATAGTTTGTGCAAAAAAATAAAACCGCCTTTATATAGTTGCCGACCAACTGGTAGCAATGACACCACCCACGCCCGTGGCTGCCGTGCAAGCGCAACAGTCTCGAAACGAACTTCAAGAGATGCGTGAGATTTCTCCACTCGCCCATACAGTATCAGCTTTGCACGCAAGCAGAAGGGCGCAAACGATAACCGAGCCTAACACGCCACTATCACAAACGAAGCAGGAGCATATATGCTGGTATCATCGGAGATTCGGAAATAGTGCCCGTAAATGTGTCCCACCATTCGCGCACTCGGGAAACAGCCGCGGCAAGCACTGAGGGCTACCAGTGCTACTACGTTGCCTAGAAGTCATCCCTCGGTATTCTTTGTTACCGACCGCAACAACGGAGTACGTTTCTTAGTCGGCACACGCACCTAGGTGAGTGTTATACCGGCGTCACAAGCAGAAAGAAAAAAACCTAGTGCATCACCCTTGCAAGCTGTCAATAACACGGTGATAACATATGGCCATCGTTCACTGTCGCTGAAATTCGGTTTCGGCAAAACGTTTAGCTGGGTGTTCATAGCTGCCTATGTCAAATTCGCCAAATTAGGAGCAGTCTTTCACGAGTTCTTCGGCCTGTTGGTCGACGTCTGCAACAACCGACTTCAAGATCCTGTTTCTCGGGGAGCGGTACAAGGCACGCCGTGTTTAGTCCTTGCTTAGTTCGTCTGTAGAAGCGTGCTTCACCGCTATACTACAAGAGTTCCCAGAGCTGACGCGACAGCCACAGGCATGTCCTGAAGTAAAGCACGGCGTCCAGCATCACATCGAAACCACAGGCCCACCGGTCTATGCGCGACCACGGCGCATGTCACTCGAGAAGCGTCGCGTGGCCCGTCAGGTGTTTGCCCACATGATGGAACTCCGGATAGTACGTCTTTCATCCAGCCCATTTGCGTCACCTCTTCACATGGTCCTCAAATCAACAGACGGTGATTGGCGCCCTTGCCGGGACTATCGAGCGCTGAACCGGGTGACCGTACCGGGCCGTTACCCAGTGCCGCACATTCATGACATGACCTCCTTCCTCCATGGCGCTACCATTTTCTCTCAAATAGATCTAGTAGGAGCATATTCTCAGATACCCGTATCACCGGAGGATATCCCCAAGACCGCAATAACAACGCCGTTGGGAATGTTCAGAGTTCTTACGTATGCCTTTCGGCTTACGCAACACCGACCGAACTTTTAAACGGTTCATGGATGGCGTTGCCCGCGGCCTCGACTTTTGGAAGTTATACCTCGATGATCGTCTTATTGCTAGCAGCACTCCTGAAGAGCAGGAGCGGCATCTGCGCTGCGCACTTCAGCGAGTGACAGAGAACGGCATCGTTATCGATACGGCAAAATGTGTGCTTGGGGTACCGACATTATCATTTTTGGGCCACAGCATTTCAAGTGCAGGAGTACAGCTCCAGAAGGACAAGGTGGAAGCAGTGCGGTAGTTTTCACAGCCGAAAAACATCCGCCAGCTTCGAGAGTTCCTGAGACTCGTGAACTTCTACCGTAGGTTTATCCCGAAATGCGCCAACATCCTTCACTCTCTCCACAGCCTACTTCCGGCATCAGGATCTAAGGGAACTGCAATTCAGTGGAGCGACCAATCCATACAAGCATTCCGGATGATTAAGGAAGCTCTTGCAAATGCTACCATGCTCACGTACCCGCAGCCAGGTGTTCCTCATTGCGTAATGGTGGACGCCTCCAATGCAGCGATTGCAGCCGTGTTGCAGCAGAAGGTGAGCGGAGTGTGGCGACCAATTTCCTTCTTTTCCAGAAAATTGAGCCCGTACGTACGAAGGTACAGCGCCTTGGGTAGGGAACTCCTGGCCATATACGCGGCTATCCGGCATTTACGGCATTATGTAAAAGGACAAGAATTTTTTGTGCTCACGGATCACACGCCGCTCACCTACTCATTTTGCGCGTACTCCTACCCTGGTGCGCACGTAGCACGGGAGCTCCGCGAAATGTCGTACATCACAGAATTCACTACAGATTTACGCCATGTCAGCGGGACGAATAATGCTGCTGCCTACCCTCTTTCGTGCAGTTCAGTGAAAGCCATCAGTCTGCCCAGCGGCGTGGACTTCACCACTCTTACGACGGCTCAATGCAGTGCCGATGAATTGAAGCGTCTACTGACGTCTTCAACCAACCCCTTGAAGCTGCAGTGGTTGGCAGAACGCCACAGGGTCCGTATGCTGCGACCTGTCTACAGGCAGGGCCCGACCGTTCGTCCCCTCGAACCTCCGTCGCAGCATTTTTGACTCGCTGCACAGCCTGGCGCATCCCAGGATTCCAGCCACGCAACGGCTATGCACAGCGAGGTTCGTGTGGCCAGGAATAAACCGGGATGTCCGACTCTGAACACGAGAGTGCCTCGCATGCCAGCGCTCCAAAGTTCAGCGACATACCATGACCCCCTTGGGGTCCTTCCCTCTGCCGGGCTGTCGATTTGCCCATCTGCATGTTGACATTGTGGGACGACTGCCCTTGTGTCAGGCGCAAAGCTACCTGCTAACTTGCATCGATCGCTTCACGCGCTGGCAGGACGCCGTGCCTATTCCAGGCATGACTGCTGATACCGTCGCCCGCGCATTTATCTACCACTGGGTGGCCCACTTCGGAGTGCCAGCAACCGTGACTACGGATCGAGGAATGCAGTTTGAGTCCGCCCTATTCGCAAGCGTCACCCGTCTTTTGGGTACTTCCCGCATTAGAACATCTGCCTACCATCCGATAAGCAACGGTATGGTGTAAAGGTTCCATCGGGAGCTGAAGACGAGCCTGACGGCTACTGCGAGTCACAATCGGGTGCGCCCTGTAGCGCACATGTAGATCGCGCGTGTTAAAAAATAAAATTTCTGAACGCCAGTTTAGCGGGACAAATTTCGGTGACATATAGGAGGTTCACCGTTTTAAAAGCTGTTTATTTACCCAGATAAATATGCTCATCCCGATCACATTTGCTTGCTGTTTCTCGGTGTCGACAAAAATCTCCACGTTCTCTCAATTTTTTTTCCTATTACAATAAGACTCCTTTCTGTGCACGTGGGTGCCAAAAATCTTTGTTTTGTGCCAAAAAGGACCTTCAAGTTAGCCAATGCTCCCAAACTATCTTGAAAGTGCCGCTACGCACTTTTAGGCGCTAGGTGGCCCCTATGTCTGGTCAGTGCCGCTTCTAATGTGGCGTGCTTTTATTTTACTTTCTAATAGAGAATGGGTTGCAACGGGGCTTCGCAAAGCGTTCACCAAACAGACTAGCCGGCAAGAGTACCAAGACAACCCAGTCACTTGATAGCAAGTAATCAAGGGAACCCTGGCGGAAGTATGCACACTGGTCGAACAAAGCCTAATGAAGGCCTCTTGAGCTCGCATTCGGGATGCGTTAGCAGTGGCGAAAAAAATCCGGAAGGCCAAGAGCGCGTAGAGAGTGCCTTCTTCATTAGAGTCCCGACAAAGCTGTTGGGCTCGCTGCTGCCAATATCCCTTCGAGCTCGGTGCAGGGGAAAGTGAATGGGTTCAGCTGCCCCAATTCGCATTGTATCGGTTAGAGTCAGCTATCCCAGCGAATCACCATGACGACAGTCTTTTTGTTTTGGTCAGGGGTAATTATACATTCTTCTCAGCTGAGGACGGGGCATGAGAACTTTTATATTTCTTCTAGTTTGTTGAAGACAGAGAAGCTGTAGATAAAGGTGCAATGAATTAGTCCCAGTTAGATAGCATTTATTAGGGCTACCGCTCTAAACGAAATTGCGGTAAAAAGCATTTGCGCCGACGAACAGAGCCATCAAGTCCTTTTTCATTTATCTTTAACTTGAAATATAATTGAAAATAAGAAATACATTGCATATTCCAATCTTTTTCCAGCTGATATTGCTCTACTACTTGGCGATTCTTTCTAGTAGTAGTGTAGACACAGCTTAGAAGGATGTGTCCAAAAAGTATTGCCTTAGGCACTGCAAGAAATGTGGCATAGTTTTTTTTCTAGTATAACGATTCGTGTGTGGCATAAAACATACAAGCACACCGAGGTACAGCTGGGCTCGCCTCTAAGCCATTAGGGCTCGAACAGAAATTAATGAAGCCCTTCTTCGACGCACTAAGGTGAATTACTGATAGGACAGAATCGTTCTTGTATTCTCCATTTTTTTTAAATATTTATCAAAAAAGAGTGAACCTTTTCCCTCACATTCACCAATGCATAATGCATGTGGGTTACTGCTACGAAAGCGAAGAAAATACAGCCTAGGTCGTGACCGCTGACCCCACCACCCTTTCTTTTACCCAGACATGTAAGACTTTAGCTTAAGAGGGTTTATATAAACGAGCTTGTGGTTGCCCGAAAATAGTAATAAAAAAATTCCCGCGCCTTCCCGCGAGGGCAACACGAGTAAACGCAGAGCATTGGGGGTCGTTAAAGCCGCGTAAAGTCGCGTTAGGGTGGGTAGTTTGGTCGTAGTTGCGTTGGTGTTGGTTTGGGGAAGAGAGAGGAGAGTAAAGTCGCGTTAGGGTGGAGCGAGCGTCAACCAAGGAAGGAAGAAGAAACGCAGTGACTGAAGCACGAGCGACCACTAGCCGCTTTATATTTGCAGCGCGTGCAGTAGAGGGAGAGCAGTACGGGGGGGAGAGCGCGCATGCACAAGCAGCGCGCGCCCTTCCACGCCCCAACGCGCTGCTATCACGCACCTGTTACGCCGAGACCGCGACGGAGCGAACGGGCTGTCTACGACGCATGCGCGCGCCAGCTGCTGTTGAGAGAGGAGGGAAGGAGGAGAGGCGCACCTGCTGCGGACGCGGAGCTGTTGACGACGTCCGACGCAGGAAGAGGCGAGGCTAAGAAATGCTCTGCATTTAAAACACATGCATCGGTGAACGCGTCCAAGTGACTTCCATAGTCAAGTGTCGGCAGGTCAAATGCCGTAGCATATGTTGTTCTTTAACTTATATCCATGCGCAGTCACTTCCACAGAGGCCAAATTAAATCGAGAAGATGGCCAATTGAACAAGCACAGTCCAGGTTAATAGAGAATGGGATGCACAGTTTTTATTGAAACTTGGTAGCCAGGAATAGGTTACCCCCTCAAGCAACATAGGGACGTTGCACTGTAAGAACAGATAAGACAACCATGTGCGATCAAGTGCTTCTACAAAACGAAAGTTAACCAGTACGTTTAGCGAACTTTGTGGCGCAATCCGATTTCCGGTTCATACACACCCCTGGGTGAAACTCAGCAAACAATAATTCAAGAGGCGCAGTTCATACACAGTTCACGAGCCCCACAATTTCTCGCCAACACCCGTAAAATATAGAAACCACATTGAAAATCTCCGGTGCTCGTAAATCTTATTTCAGCCCGTGACGTGAAAACGGATTGCAGAACACGGAGTCTTGGCTCGATTCCTACATAAATGTTTTTTTCCCGGTCCACGGACTCTCGCTGCTGCTGGTCATAATGTTGAAAATATTTTGCTATTGTTTTTTTTTATTTGGATGTGTGGCAGCTGGAATGAGCAGCTTTTGATGCTATAATATTTGAGAAAACAGTGCGTTATCTCCCTTTTATACCTGCGGCTCCTGTGTCGGTACAGCGCCGGTTAACTATATCAATGTGCCGATTTTCATCAACACTTTAGGCCAGAAAAGGGCTCTGAACTAAGCAGAACGAAGGTTTTAATTAAACAACGGGAGCAGTGTTCTTGAGAAGCAGGCTTTTTTAACGTTTTGGCAGGTGTGTACAAACCAAAAAATACAAAAAGGACAAACAGACCGGGCAACTTTAAAGAGAAACCAGCTTCAGCCTATATTTGCCCCTGTTAGCAAGGTGTGCAAGTTGCAAGATACAAGTTGCAAAAGTTTACATTACCGGCTGTCAAGCGAAAAGGAACGAGGTTACATGCCGCAATAAAGCAAAATAACGGTAATCGTTAGTACCCCGGGTGTAGATGACTGCCTTCTGGCCGAAAACGATTAGAAAAATTGTTGTTTCTTGTTATTAAAGTTTGTTTCTCTCTTTCTCACGGTTGTTTCTAAGCGCATGCGAAGGGAAGCACGGAAAAAAATGGGTTAAAAGATGCCCTAGCCGAGGGTGGAATCTCTGCGGGAATAACAGGCCGTGCTACTGTGCCCCGTAAAGGATAACAAACGCGAAGCGAAGGTCACGCTGTCACAACCCTCCCGACGCACTTGGCGCAATACATAATGCAAGCAACCTTCTGCACCCCCTCCCCATTTCCGTCCATGCTTGGCTCGTGTTTGTAAATAGCTAGGCTACTGTAGAAGTTGCTAGCGGCGTGCTTTGACATCAAACTCTTTTTGCAGAAAAAAGCTAGCAATCTTGCTTGCATATTCCGCAGTCTGTTGTTTACGCACCACACAAACAATGAAATACTTGTTTAAATCTACTGCGGTACCCTGTTTATGTATTCAACTTCAAACTGACCTATGCGCGTCGAGCGCCCATTTTACACAATAAACGAATTAATACCCGCAACGTGCAATTCAACGTAATCCTCCCGACCGACACATGCTTCTTTCTTTTAATCCCGAAAGCAGTGTTCCTTCCCTTGTGGAGTCTAATATAATACGGGTTTTTTTCTCATTGGTTGCTTTTTCCCCTTCGTGTTTTCTGGTTAACAGCCCGGAAGCCATTTGGATGTCTATATAAATGCTACGAATCTTTGTTGCACTACCTTCATGAAAATAGCATAAAAAAGGCGACGTTTAAGTAAAATGTTATCAACGGTGGCAATAACGCTCACCCATTTACAGCCCGCAGGCAGACTTAACGGGAACGTGATCCTGTTTTTGTGGGGCGTAGTATTAGATGTAGGTTGAAGTCATTTCATGTTCCCGAGCTTCATTGGTTCGATTCCAGTTCTTGCCACCGTTTTCCTTTGGCGACGACGCGCAAAATTAAGCCATCCGCTGCTCACAACGCCAGTTGTTTTCCCCGTAATGCACCACATGTTTTTTTGTTAATATTTTGGGGCGATTCTGCGCATTTCTGTCCAGAATTATGATTCCCTGCATTCTGCTCCGGGTACTTTCCAACCCCCTTTACTCCCTCAGGTTCAGAGGCCAACGTTTCCCGACCTTGCAATTTAAGCCACGGTCCCCGTCATCCAAACCATGGCTACCCAGTTAAGCCGAACTTCACAGCCACCCGATTCACCTTTTTTGTCTGTGTGCCTTGCCCTCTCTGATGGTCAGACTACTGTTTTGCAAAAAAAAAGAGACCTAGTAAAATGTTAATACGAATGCCCTGAAACAAAAAAACATCTGGGATAGTAATATCATCAAATAGTCGTGTCGCTTTTTTAGCTGATGATATATTTCCGCCAGCTCCCAATTGTGCGGCTGCAGCGGCTAAGTCTAAGTCGGGGAGGTTTTATGTCCTGTTATTGCAACAAAAAGCACGGCGAAACGGTAGGAGCCATACCCACAGACCAAATATTTTTAACGTAAGAAAATTTGGTTTAAAAACAGACGAATGAGCACACCACCAATGTAATTTTTTTTCAAATATGTGCACACAAGATGAAAGTTTTTCGCTCCTGGATGGAGCAACAAAATTATCGCTTTGACAGCAGGCTGAAAATAATGATGCCCCTGCCATCGGCAACGCGACAGCAGTGCGGGACATAAAAACGTAGCGCCAGTTGTTAATAATGGTCTTAAATCCTTCGATGTGTGAAACGAACGAACTCTGACAGTGCCTTTGACGCTTTCAGTCATATGGGGCACCTTTTTATTTGCTGCACCTGGAGTTTTTTTTTATATTTGTATCACAACCGTGAGCGTTATAAGTTAATAACTGGAGCCTAACTGATTGCACAGACCAAGCACACGCTTCTGGAAACTAAAGCAGTCTCCGTGTTGCAGGTGTTGTTAATTCGTTAGTTAGAAAACAGAAGGTTCAGTTGGGCAAGGAAAAAAGTGAAGCCGTAAATTTTATGCTCGGAGCTTCAGAAGTTGCATTTTACGCCGATTGTTATTCCATGCCGTTTGTGCTCAATCCCTGTGTCCGTCAGCACACACACATTATTTTATGAAAGTAAAGTAAAAGCTCGGTATTCTACTCCAGATGTACGCCACCTCAGTTCAAATTATTTACAGTTCGAACAAACCAAAGCGAAGCATAACAGCCGTACGAAGCGATTTTGGCACTGTCGAGGATGTCAGCCATTGAACACTTGAAAATGGCCGCGATTGAAAACTGTGTTTGATACTGGAAGGTGAAAGCTAAGACTTTTTTCGACAACGAGTGAAAGTTGAGACAATTAAGCCTAAAGCCACTTTTTCGCGTACTAGACAATTGAAGACACGGGTAGCATTCTATACCGACATTTCCTCCGAGCGATGGCCCAAGTGGTTCTTCGTCCGCCAGCACGTCGTGGTTACTTGCAGCGACAGGTTCTCTGCTTCTAACTTCAGAAAGGATGCAAACTCTCGGCATGCCGCAGACCCATAACTTGTGTCCACATCTACGTAGTCCGGAAAGAAACTCCTTGCAAAACGTCTGCTTTGGCACTTTTACATTATTATTGTTTTTACCCTATTTAAGTTATAACTGTTTTTCTCTTCTTTCCCGGGAAGACAAAGCCCTGTGTGTAGGCAATCGCGCCCTTACTCTCGGCCGTGCGCCCGGCCCCAAGATGCCGGTGGGGTTGCCCGTACTGCGAATTGTCCGTGGCGGAGGCCCCTCGCGTTTGAAATAACTGGCTTCTCAATACATAGGCTCCAATTGAGACTTGGCCGAACCGAACCGTACAGTTTGAATTATCCATCAATTTGAAATATTAAAGTTGAATTAACGAGCTTTCGCCCTATAAAAAAATTCTTGTCTACAGTATACTTACCTCTTACTATTACTTTTCCCACCGAATATTCTAAAAAGTAACCGTCGTCCTGCCCAGGCTAATTCTTGATAGGTCATCTTCTAAAGGGACATTTACGTTAAAATTAAAGTTTCACTAGATCGATAGGTTAGCTCACCGAGGCAGAAATATACTACACGAACGAGTATATTTTGTTAAGATCAGGTAGAAAATAAAGAAAACGGGAAGACGGGCGCCACCTCCACTGACTACACCGCGCAATATGCGCCGGACGTGGTTAAAACGTCTGTCGTGGCCCCGTCTTTCCTGGCTGCTTCTAGATGGCGCTACTCGTCTATACTTTGGGTGGCGGTACCGCTTTTGCAGGAAGCGTGCAAGCTAGGCACAAGCGGTTGATTCCATGAAAACATTTGCGGGACCCACACAGGACACTTTGTTTATGTTAAGGAAGCTATCAATACTGATTACGGTTCTCATGGAGTAACAGTTGCTGAGTGGTGTTTACGCAAATAACGTGGAACTTCCGGAAAGCACGATTGATTTGAGCAAAGCTCACTAAACAGCTTGGTACGTGGAAGCTTTAATATTCCGGACGCGCTGTAGCGTTTCATTCACTTGCTTCTATACCGCATTACGAATCGGCCAGTGCCGCCGTACTATCCCGCATCACTCCTCGACTGTGCGGCGAAGCCACTGCGTGAGCCTTTGGAAACAGGCGCCATTGTGTCGGTGAATCATACTTTCACGTCTCGACAAGCCCGGGTGCGTATTCCCAAACCATATCCCGTAGGGGCCCAGGCCGACCACACCCCTTAAGCAGCGGCGCAGCCAATGAGGTTAAAAAATTGCAATTTTTTAACCTCCTTGGACGCAGCACCGTGACGTCACTTCCTGTATGTGCGCGACTTCATGCGAGGTGGATTTTTTTTCTTTTTTCCCCCTCCCCTCGTTCGGCTGCTTTGCGGGCGGCCGATGGTTTCGCTCCGTGGGCGGGGCTGGCCTGCGGCGCTAGGGAAGCTGACGCACACGTGGTAGAAGTTAACCTTTTGTACCTGAGCCCCTGATCTCTCCGCGCTCTTTTTGCGTGCCTGCAAGTTCACGGTGACCTCCGATCGTGTTCTTAGATAAGCGCTCGGCTCGGTGCTCGAAGTTCGCGCGCGAGCATGGACGCTTTCACCCGCATGTGGCAATTATACACGTTCCGGAAAGCAAACACTCTCATTGAAAGCTCATTGTACAACACACAGGAGGGTATACACTTGAGTTGGGTGCTCTTTCACTATATACACACCTCAAAACACGATTTGGTGCTGCAGGTAAGGATTACAAGAAAGGCAGCCAATTACCCATGACTACATTTACAAACTGTCCTACCCTTGCGAAATAAAACAGCTACATGAGCTGCTACATTTTGGCACTTTCATAAGCACTATTACATTGAATTTCGTTAACGTTAACTTCATTGCGTTAATTCTTTATCAGGAACAGTGCCACTAAGGAAAACATTGACATTTTGTTAACAGCAATGGAAGGTGTGAATCGTTCTTGCAAGGCTGATACGTTGATAAGAAACACACCAGCTCAAACGTACACGTTTTACACTCGGTCAGGAATGCTGCATAATTTGCACTGGTGGTCATAACAATTTAGGGAAACAATATCGAAAATATATACCAACCAAGGGCTAAGTAATAGTTGGATTGTACAGCATGTGAAGTACTGGAGGAGTTTGATATATCTTCTGTACAGGGCTATTGACCACAGTCTCTTCACTGAAGCCATCAGGGCGCAGTTTGATATCGGTAATCATGCGGGCTACCCCTCACACTGTTGCCAATGCCGATTAGTTATTTTTAAGAATTTGTGCTTCATGCACACAGATATTGCTGCATAAGATACGTTATTTATAAATAGACAGCTCCAGCAGGATCCGAATGGCGCTGATGCCCCCCCCCGTTTGTAATCGGGAAGGCACACCAAATCGTTACCATTTAATTTGGCTCTGTCCATTATTCGACCGTAATCACCTCCAGCTCTTAACTCTAGGTCCCGCCCCTTCGACTGAACAGGAACATGTTAGTCGGGTCCGTGACGATCCCACCGCACTAGAAGCAATTACCGAGTACGCCCTTGAAAACGGACTCTACAAATTGGTGTAGCAGCCTGGCCGACTTCCCCGTTCTCGTCTCCAATGTGAACTGTCTGCAGCGTGCACTGTTTTCAGTTTTCAGTGTGAACCGCATTGTCTACAGTGTGAACTGTGCATTAAAGTGTGAACTGTGCGTTTTTCTGCCACTGACTGACTTTAATGTGTTTATTTTGCGATTAGGACCCCCAGACTGTAACTGTGTTCATTGTGCGAGTGGGGACCTTCCCCTTTTCCCCTTATCCTTGCTCCCCAGGGCCCCATGGCCTCTCATTTATGAAAAAGTTTACACTCACTCAGATATGTATATTCTTTTCGCTGGGACTTATGAGTAGTTGCGCGTGAGCTTGAAGTCACAGTAGTCGCAGCAGAGATAAAACTAAGTGAAAAAAGTTGTCTCCTTGGCGCACTATTTTTGCGATAGTGATCTGGGAGTCCAAATAGCGGCAAAAAATTGTCACTTTCGAGATCCACTGATGGGTATAGATGAGCAGTTTGTATCTGTTTTCTGCGACGCATTTTTGGCTACCGCATATATAGGTTTCTGTAGTGTCTGGCCTTTTAATTCGCGCGCATTGTGTCACAGCTCGCGCCTCAACTGTAAGCCACACACTCACAAAAAAGTATACAAATGTATAAACAAGAAATAGAAAGAATAAAAATATAAATAGTACAACACAAGTTGAAAAACGCCGCCTCACGTACTACAACGCTGCGTATTGAAAATCATACCTTTCGCCCCGTTTCTGGACCTTTAGGACAATGCAGGTTGTGTTGGTGCACCCGCTCTACGTGTCCATGAAGGCGTTGACTGCTACTTCGTCAGGCAGGTTCGCGCGGAACACAGACTCATGATTTGTTGACGCGAGGTCATCTCTCACGACCTCGAGCGGCTGTTGGTGCTTATCCATGAAGCAGAAGTTATAAGCTTCGCGAACATCGCGTGAATGCGCGGGGGACGGGCGTGGCGCACACAATTATGAGAACGGACCTTGTGATGGGCAGTTCTGCGCGAGTGCGAGGAACAGACGAGTATGGCGAATAACACGCTCGCTGATGTTCGCAGCAGACGAGCGACCGACGTACGCGTGTGCTTTCGACCGAATGAGAGCAAACGTTCTGCGCTTCGGTAGGGAGTCCAAAGGACCACCCAAGACCCAAAACAAACATTTTTTCTTCACTTTATTGGGAGTGCTTGCTTTACGGAATGTAAACAATAACTACATATGTACGTGCAAAAGCATCCATCCGCGCGCGCACTTTGAGCAACGCGCCGAGCGCTAGCTTAACTAGGAACAGCATGGGAGACGAGCGACTGACGGCGCACAAGAGAGCGCGGAGAGCGAGCTTCATCTTCCCAGCGCGTACGCCAGGCTTGAGCTAGGAGCGAAACCATCGGCCGCCGCGAAGCAGGGCGATCACAAAAGATCAAAACAAATTTTTGTCTTCATTTTTATGAGAGTGTTTGCTTTCCGGAACTTGTATAATTGCCACATGTACGTGAAGGCGTCCATCCGCGCGCGCGCACTTTGAGCACCGAGCCGAGCGCTTATCTAGGAACACGATCGGAGGTTAGCGTACACTTGCAGGGGCGCAAGAAGAGCGCGGAGAGATCAGGGGTTCAGGTACAAAAGGTTAACTTCTACCACATGTGCGTCAGGTTCCGCAGCGCCGCAGGCCAGCCCCGCCCACGGAGCGAAACCATCGGCCGCCTGCAAAGCAGCCGAAACGAGGGGAGGTGGAAAAAAGAAAAAATCCACCTCGCATGAATTCGCGCACATATAGGTAGTGACGTCACGGTGCTGCGTCCAAGGGGGTTAAAAAATGCAATTTTTTTAACCTCAATGGCTGCACCGCTGCTTAGGGGGTGTGGTCGGCCTGGGCCCCTACGGGATATGGTTTGGGAATACGCAGCCCGGGTCAGACGCTTCGCTTTCAACGCGCTTCAAACTCCGGCGGTTGCCAGCGGCACGTCGAGACCGCCCAAGGACACGGAGGACCCGCGATCGCAACGGAGTCCTCCTCTCTCCTCTCTCCCCTCTCTCGGACTCAACGTGCGCCGAGGCTACCGACTGTCACGAACTCTGGAAAGAGCGTTGTGTGTGTCTATGACGTTCGTGGCGTGTTGCCGCTTGTTGGCGTTTTCACCGTTATCGCTTTTGGGTATAAATAGAGCTGCCAAACCGCTGTAATCCTTTCCTGTTAGAGCAGCGAATCCATGCTGTCACTCTGTTCGAGTCCTGTATTGTAACCTCGCCCATCGGGGCATTGTTTTTTGGCTTCGGCTCACCTCTCGCTATGAAGTAAACAATTACGTTGGCCTATCAGCTCTGGACATCTTCCCGGCTGCAGTCGGCCTTCCCGGTTGCAACAACCGCTATATATCACAGCTGCTTCACTTGCTTCTGGTTTGTCGTGACGCGAACAGACGGTGCAGTCTCTGTAGGCGCCTCGTTTTATTAACATTTGATTACAGATTTCTCAGCAATTAAGGCACCCCTTAGAAACGAATAAACGCAAAAACCGCTATGAGAAGGCAAGAATTTCGTGGAAACCAACTTGGTAGTCGCCTTCAGTGTCCCTTTTAGAAAAATAACGAAGAAATCATCAAATATTTCTTCAGAAAACTTCTTTGCAGTTATAACACATGATTTTTGGGTCCTTTCGCTCACTTACATACAATTGAGAACAGTTGAGATTTTTTAACTACTAAATATTGAAGTGCTAAATTATGTACTAGTTATTTATATACCAGCATTTATAGCTACACGCTCCACAAAAACATTGCGTACTTGTTGTTCAAACAACGGTTTTAAGACAGGTGTTTATGACTGTTTAAGACAGTGTTATTCTTCTCGACATGTTATTAAGCACACGTTACTTCATATGCAAGCCTTTTCAGTACACGAATACGGGATAAAATATCGATTTTGGCAAGAAAGCGTTAATTAGATAAACTCTGCAGTGAGTACGCACGTCTCCATTTGCGAAGATGCGAACGCTATCAAGTGTGTGGAGCAAAAAGCAGGACATGGTGTAAAAAAAACCGCTTACCACAAAAGCCACCATAATTCACTCTAGTAATGCAAGGGCTAATAAAATTGCAATATACTTTGCTGACAAGGCAGCAGTAGTAAAGTAGTTTAGAAGTAAAAATGTATTTGAAACAAGTTGTGAAAGGAGCCTCGGAACCCAGAATGCGAGTCTGGAATGCATTCCTGATGTACAGACGCCTTCTTAGTCGTAGCTGATTAAAACTGATTTAGAGAATGCATTGTAGTGTTCTACTTCGAAAAGCTTCGCACATGCGCAGCTCGATGTGTAATTTGTTTTGTTGCTGCCTGGCGCGCAGGTAAGCTGAAAGTTGTATAAACGCAGGTTAAGGCCGAATGTAGGCCTGGCAACATAGCCGCACCAGGGGTTGACGAAGAACGAATGGGGCTATCGTCAAAAGGTGACTGTAGGCTCAGCATTTCTATTTGGCTTCGATATCAACATCGCCAAGAAAAATCCCCCATATGCGGAGTCAGTACATTGGCCAGTGACCAAGATAGTTCTCGGCACAAGCCCAGGGCCTGTGCCCAGTTCGACATCAATGGGCACCTCCGTAGTAGTTCGTCATCAATGGTCACTGTAGTTCATCATCAATGGGCACCTCCCGCACCTTGACGCTGAACTACAGATTTTAGATATGAGGTCGTTCCTGAATGCCAAGCACCTGTGTTGGAGCTATGCACCGCGAAGTCAAAAGGGTTTCATGCCATTCACGTCGGCGCACTCGAAGCTTGTAAAGAGAGGAGTTGCTACTTCAGCATTACAAAACTCGCCGTCCAGGTCCTGTCATCATCGAATCCTGAGCAGCCTTGACGCCCAAACAAGCGGTCTGCGAAGGGCTGGCTTCCCTGATTCGCTGCTTTGTGGCGTGGGCTACAAAATCTTGAAAGGACTGAGAAAACCACCCAAGGAATAGGAGCCTCCATCCAGAGAGAGAAAGAAGATAGCCGTGATCCCTTACATCCACGGGGTAAGCCACAGGATTAAGAAAATAGTAGGGCGGTCGGGTGTTGATCTCGTGTTTTCTGCTCGTGACAAATAAGTAGCCTTTGCCGCAAAGTAAACAGTGAGAGACCAGTGACGAAAAAATGCGGGAAGAAACATGCGAAGCCCTACGTCTAATGCCAGGGGGAGGTTATCTACGAGATACCATTGTCTTGTAAAACGGTCATACGTGGGATAAACGGGGCGATGCCTCAACGATCGTCTTCGGAACACGCGTGCTACGTAAGAAACGCACGGGTACCACACTCGCTGTACACGTGGCCAATAGCCCAGGCTGTTCGCCTCAGTTTAAGAAAAGCCACGTGCTGGCGCGATACCAGAACCCGATGCGGCGAGAGATTAGAAAAGCCAGGGAAATGCACACCCGGAAACATGATTGCGTCAGCGCTCCTTCTGTTGCTCTCTCGGGGAAAGAAATTCACTTTCTTGGTGATATTGTAGATAAGTAGGGCTTTGGTACAAGGCGTGCTAGTTTCTGCGATTGTGTTAGTAATGAAGATTACTGTACTTTTGGAGCTCGTTGTTTTTTGTATTCTTCATTTGTTATTTCTTTCTTCACCTGTCTTTCTTTTCGTATTTATTGCCCGTTCAATGACGATAAACTCAGTCGTTAGTCAGCGCCCTGTCTGTGTGCCCTTTCTGTAGTCCTGTTTACAGCGCTGTTTTATAGCTCAGTCATAGGGCAGTGCTTGTCTCCATGAGCGGCATAAAGCGGCATGCTGCAACGGCTCATGATACTTCGTGAGTGCGTAAGGATCGAAGTGAGCACGGCAAGTTACTTTGTTATGGTAATCCCATTCTTGCATTGGCGTGACTCAGTTGTGGTCGTGATAAGCCTCCTGCCCACATCAGCGCCACCATAATGATCTGCTTACCTCACCTGGAAAGGTTGGGAAGAAGCTTAAAAGCTTACTGATATTACTTTACTCTTATATGATTATTAATATTATTAAAATATCTCTCAATTCCCTTCACAAACTGAAGCTACCGGTTAATCGATCAGTTAACATACTTCGGCTTCCGATTAGTCTGATCAACCATTTGGGTGGAAGCCAAGCGTTGATACAAATTACTCGTACAATTACCATATCACCTGCTATCGCGGCTCAGTGGCTAAGGCGCTGTGCTGCTGAGCTCAAGGACGCGGGTTCGATTCGCGGAAGCGCCGGCCGCGTCTCTTATGTAGGCGAAAAGCAAAAATGACCGTGTTTCCGAGATTTCGGCGCACGTTAAGGGTCTCAAGGTGGTCCAAATTAATCTGGAGCCTTCCACTACAGCGCCTCACCGGCTGTGTAGCGTCGGCGCGTTAAACCTCATAATCATTCAATGAATTACCATATCACAGTGATTAGCAAGAGAAACAGTAACGGGTATCACAAAATTGGACTGGTGTCACCAAATGAAAATTTTATTGGAACGAAGGTCTATAATGCCGTCGTGTAGGTGGCTACCGCTGCTGAGGTGGCTTCCTGTGAGAAAAAAAAATGATGGAAGTGGCACTTGGCTTGTTTTTCATCGCCATGCTTCTGCAATAGGTGCTGGTAAAATACCCTTCGAAAATGATCCCATTGATAAGAAAAAAATGTCCCTACCGAGCCTCAGTTATGCCACAAATACTCCGGAACTGTAGGCAATAATGCATTGCAGAAGAGTATTAGCGACTGTTCAAACCGAGGCCGCCCAAATTTGTGTTCGCGCATATGCTCAGTGCGTCACCCACGCTCAATAAATGCGTACAAAAAGCGCCTTGCTGGAAAAATAGCTCTGCTGAAAATACATTAGCCAATTGTGTTTCGTTCACATCTTCAATGGCCGGATGCTCTACGCCGTTGACAATTAGGCTGAACTAAACACGCGCACTGCGAATGCGCATCGTCACACGTAAAAGAAACTTTAGATGCAATGAATGGTCCTCGGGTTACTGTGCATGCGCGGAACAGAGGGCGTACAACCGCTGCTGTGCAAATCTGCATTTCTTGTGCCTACACAAACGTGTGCGAATTTAACACAGCGAAAATAGAAATTGCTCATCAAACGTAGGTAAACTGCACGATCAATTTAACACAGCCGACCTTGACTTTTTTTACCTACCTTTTATTTTTCTCACTTGCGCCGTGCCACCTAAATCGCTCTAGCAAAGGTTACGCAGCAAATCGTTCCCCTGTCATAACAACGGGCTTATAACACTAACATAGGCGTGTACACACAAAACAGGACGTCACTCCACAAACACTCCCAACGCACTCGAACACAATGTAACGTGGTCACAAGCAAGGTGCTGTCGAACGAAGCAGGCGCTAATTCGGGTGAATTTAATCCCTGCTGAACGGCAATGACAACCGACTGAACAAGCTAAGCCACGTATAATTAAGCTGGAAAGTAATCGCGTACACAGCAAATTGACCACCTCAGGTACATTGCAAAGCTTGCGACGTGACGAACTCACCGCTGCGCGTAATGCCTACTCAGCAGAAAGGGTGGACGACAACTGCGGAGAGAATCCGCATTCCGTCGTAAGTGATCGCTCAAACGTGGGCAGAATTTGACAAAGCGAGAACAAGAAGCGCTCAAACTTACCTAACAAGGGTGGGACGACAGCGCCTTCTTTAAATCCGCCTGTAAAATTATTTGCAACCAATCATTTTGTCTTTCTGCGCCGCGTTTCCCGAGCGGAATTATGAAAAGCATTTGGCCATTCCTCTCTCATAACACATAAAAGGCGTAAACTTTGAAATCGCTCCCCGCTGCTAAAAAGGTGTACATGACAAGGAAAGAACTGATTATAAGTAAAAAAAAAACTCAACACCTAGAATGTCTATAGTAAGAGTCGTGACGTTTCCCTTTTGTAGTCGCCTTTAGTTGGAACGCATATTACAAATAATGCCCAACTTTTTGAAAGGCAATCTTTCATCGTGATGGTTTCTCATCGAGATGATCTTCCATCGTTCGCGCATGGCAAGGTAGACATATGCAGGTATTTCAATTACGCTTTTTGGCGTATTTCCAGATATGGGTGGGGTATAAAAATTTTAGGAAGTTTTTTGGCATCTTAAAGCAGGGAATGCAGACAAAATGCTGTTGAGGGACCCCAATGAATGCAAATATAGCATTCATACAAACTATCAATTTCCGCGTATAACACAACTGGAAAACTTCCTACTTCAATTTAAGCGAAAAAAGTGACGTTGGGAAAGACCCGCTATGCATATTGGAGAGAGATATATATTATTTATTTAACGCAACCGCAGCGTATTCACCGTGTTCAAAGTAGGGGCAGATGAAAGAATCGCTGCAGGCCGGAACTAAACGAATTCGGAAGCAAACAAGGTGCTTTAAAAACTCACTACAGCCGTGGCTACAAAATTTAAGGGAGCTTTTTATCTTGCAGTTAGTACAAACAGGCTGATATACACAAGGTGATAATGGTGGTATGATACAAATGTAGGACGAAGCTTACCGGCCAAACGGTGACAGCCATTTCTTCGGCAATAAAAAACCCACTCTGCAAACAGCTTACATGGCCACTAATGGTGTTTTTGTTTTGTTTTGGAGCGACAAATATAAAGTCATACCATGAGGAATATCACCCTTGAGAGCTTTCCTTACCACATGGCCGTAAGTCAGCAGCTGGAAATGAAGTTTGTTTACCTTGAGGTAGCCTTGCCTAATGTTTTTTCTCAGTAGCCTGCCGCAAAAAAGATTTGAAAAAAGCGAACAAACGTTTGAGCTTATGGAAGCAGGTCCGGAAAAAGAGTTGGGGGGAAACGCATCTCGGAAATTGGGACTTGCGACAAAACTCAGTGAGTTAAAATGCAAAACTGATAAGTAGAATTTGCGAGCCACCAAGAGATCGGTCGATTGGTGTTCGCTGAAAATGTGTCGCCTGCCTGGAGATATCGATCCGTTTGCCCTTCCCAGTATCTTCGTGTGCAGTTGACTTTTAAAAAAAATTGTCGAAGAGCATGGGCGAATTTGCGAAGAATCGGCGCGTTATCTAATAAGAGGATTAGTTAAAAATACCAAATCTTACATCTTGAGCATACTATATAAACCTATCAGATTAAAATATATTTCTTCCTAGTTACTCGCCCAGTTGAATGCATGAAATATTGTCTCCGCTGCGCCAGGAGAACGCTGTGCACTATTTCATGGGAATAACCCCTTCCTCTGCGCAGAATAGAGTAAATGTCTCTAGTGGGAGATTGAGTATCCAAAAATGAGATGCCATCATTCCGTGCTTGCGTTTTAGAACCAGAAGTGGGTGTCCCAGCTATGCACAAATCTCTGAGAGAATTTTTTCTCCTCGAAGTTTTTCTTTACTCGCGCAAACATCTCATAGAGTTATTTTCAAACTTTCCCTGAGCCGTGTTTAGCTCTTATTGCGTGCAACGTCTCGTCACTTGTAATATGACCACTTTAAAGAGACCCTTGTAGCAGTACGTCATGCAGCAATACAGTATCATATTGGCTAATTTGTAAAATTCTGTAGTGTTTGTTAAGATGGGTGATGTAATGAAAATTAGCTTTTACCGAGAAACCCTTTTTATGGTGTCACGATTGAGTCCGCCAATGGGCTTCCGTTCAATACTCCTTGGCTGTGCGGCGAAGCCTTCACTACGTGCGCCTTTCAGACAAGCCCTACCGTGTTACTGACTCATGTTTTCACGTCTCGACAAGCCCGGGTCAGACGCTTCGCTTTCGGAGCGTTTCAAACTTCGACGGTTACCGGCGAAGCACGTCTCAACGCGCTTCAAGGACACATAGGCCCCGCGATCGCAGCGGAGGCCTCCTCTCTCCACTCTCTCGGACTCAGCTTGCGCCGCTGCTACCGACTGCTCACGCACTCTGGAAAGAATGGTATGTGTGTCTGTGACGTTCGTGGCTTGTGCACAGTCTAGGGGGAGCGCTTGCATTGACCGTTAACGCTTTTGTGTATAAATACGACCCCCGCAAGCGCTATAACCCATTCCTATTTGAGCACTGAATCAATGCTGTCACTCTGCTCGAGTCCTGTAATGTAACCTCGCCCGTCGGGCATTGTTCCTTGGCTTCGGCTCACCTCTCGCTATGAAGTAAACACCCACGTTATGCTACGGCTTCTGAACTTCTTCACAGCTGCAACAGCGGCTGGCCGCTCGCTTCACACAACGCTACCACACGTATGTCGGAGGCGACGGAGATCGGCTCGGGTCGGCCCTCCCGTACTCAGCAATGAGAATACCGAGAAATTTCAATCGTATCTGAATTTATGGCTGATCTCGGAGGTACACTGATATCAGTAAAAAAAAAATCGACCAAACACTCATACGCCGTTCGCGCGTGTCAGCGCCTGTGAATTTTGAAACCCGTCGGCGGCGTGAAACAGACCGGCATTACCAAACACACTGTGAATGCAGCAAGCGCGTGTCCTATTGCAAGCTCTTAGCTGCTTGGATATGCGTATATGGCGAATTTTATTCCATCACAACCGGAAAAGAATGGACACCCAGAAATGCGCAGCGAACACATTCTATCGGACAGTTTGCCTCTTTCTACGAGCCAGTAAGATAATGACGTTCCTCGAATACGCCCAAAGCTTACTTGCAAGTCACGGTTCTTGGCAGCTTGCTTTGGCATGAGTGACAATCAATGCGTGCATAACCACGTGATATCGAAAATTCTCCTGCCCCTAATCGTAGGGTCCATACCTTACCCAGGTACTCGCCTCTACCTCTCAGACAAATCCTTACGTCATCACAATAAGAACTTAAAAGATAGACGAATTCAGATATTCTTGCGCCCGTAGAATATGGTCCTTGAGTAATTTAGGTCATTCATTTATTTGTTTATTTATTCAAAATACCCATAAAGACCACCGTGAGGGGTGTTACATAGGGGGTTACATAGCACACGTTTTGTATTAGCGCAGTAATAGAAAAAATATAAATAAAAAAGCAGGAATGTTCGAACTGTGAACGCAGATAAATACACATCGTAAACTTTAAAAAAGTGATAACGCAATAATCAAAATATCATAACCACAAAAAAGATAAGAATATATGTCCTGACATCAATAAATGTCAGGAATATACAAAGACAGATGTCCGAAGAGAGCAATAGCATATTGGAGAGGCCAAAAAATATGTCCTGACATCAATAAATGTCAGGAATATACAAAGACAGATGTCCGAAGAGAGCAATAGCATATTGGAGAGGCCAAAAGTGGTCGTGAGGAGATGGTTACTGAGCTGCTTCTGAAAAGAGTGCTCCGCTGTCGCTAGGGCCGGTGGTTCTGTAGGGACTAAGTTGAAGGAAATAGTCGCTGCTTGGTGCTGTTCGAAAACTGGCTCTCGTTTTAACGGCGTTTGCGTGTCTTTTTTTTCACGTATGGCGTTGCCCATTTGTTATTACAAGACAGCCCCATTTTCCGATGTCTTGCGAGAAGGAGAACGTCGAGCACCAATGCATACTGTCCTTCGGCCTGCCTTAGCAGCTTCCTCAGGAAGAGCATATTTGCTGAAATCAAGATCCTAGAGAGATACCTGTAATGTATGTATACATAAGACTGAACGTACTTCTCTCACTTCTTGCTTCTTTCTTCTACCATTCTTCCAATTCCTCCTAAAGTTGTCTTCGATTCGAAGATAAAATTTAAACAATCAGAGCTGCTTGCCTCGCATCCTCGTTGAAGCGGCCGAAACATACTAAAATTGGACGGACCTCGTGATAAATTAGTCGCTCTAAAAAGACTGTGAATTTCGACTTATGCAATGGTTGTCTGAAGTAACCGTATTTAGTGGACGTGTGCCGTCTTAATCCAGGAATGCCTTAGTTTCACGCAGGCGTAGTCTATGACAAGAGCCACCCATTGGAAGAAGAGAAGCTGCTGTCACAGGCGTTGGGCCGAGCCAACCTGAGCACAAGCGATGATCGAGAAAACGACGCGACGCGCCACGACGAAAACAGTCAACCCAGCACTGGAACAGCCCAGATGCCAACCGTTGCCTCATTTCGAGCTCCGCATTATCGTTTGGCCATCGAGAGGCTGCAGCCGGATGACATCTTTCGGTCAGAAAAAAAATGGTTTATTGAATTGGGAAAATTCAGGCGCGTTCTTCCGAGCTCCCCGGAGTTTGAGTTACTTTGTTTTGTAGCCGCGTATAAAAAAATAAGTTGTGTTGTCCCAGCTGTTTACCACAATTTACGGTCCCTGCCTAGGTCGAAGTAGTTTTTTTTTTCGTTCGTACAAGTACCACAAAAGTGCGTGTTGTCATAGTTAGGAATATTAAAACTCGCACTGAAGTTCATTGGGCTATCCTGATTAACGAAATCATGACCGCTGTACTGAAAATGGGCAGCCTGCATATACCTTATCTTGAATTGGTAGGATTGCGCGTCGACTTTGCGTGTACATGAATACACAAATCACCCATCATCATAGAAGCCCCTCCCATTTTTTGCAAATGCGGGATAGACGATAAGTTGTTTTGGGCACTTTTTGAAGATTTCTTGAATGGTGACATGATGGTCTCCTGTTTTTTTAATGAAATACAACCACGCTGTATATTTCAGCAACGGACACTGAACTGTCTTTATTGCCATCGTTATATACTCTTTGTAAAAAATCACAGAAAAGTTGCTGTCGAACACATGGTGCTCGACAGCACCATGTGTTTTAAGTGCGAATGCACTTTATAAGCGACCCCAAACCATCCACCGCCGGCGGCGGCGGCGGCGGCGTCCGCAGTGCTCCTCTATATTTAAAAAAGAAACAGCATCCGGCGCCAGGTTTCGATCCGAGGACTTTGCGGGCCGCAGCCCGACGCTCTACCGAATAAGCCACGGACGCGACGCTGATATCGGTGTCAGTAACGCGCCTTATATCTTTAACGCATTCAAACTACGTCGTCAGCGGCGTGCGTTGGCGACTCAGCGGCGTTATAGCGGCTTGATAACTGCGTGGTGTACACGTGATACTACAAACCCGATGGAAGAGATGGAAGAGAAGGCGGCGAGGCGGTGGGCTGCGGGGGCCGAGCGCAAGCGCCGCAAGCGGGCCGACAACCGTGCATTCGCACTTTCACATTCTCCCCCTCTGGGAAATGCGGGGGAATTTTTTTGTTTGCTAATTTCTATTTCATCAAACCTGACGATATGTCGGTAAGAGGTTCTCAGTCTAATCTGCTTACATAAGCAGCGGGACCAATTTAAAAATCTTTTCACCGCAGCTAAAGACGCCTGCATGCAAGGAGCCTCGTCCCTTTTCAGGAGAATTCATCGTAGGACGTTTTGATGGCGTGCGAAAATGCGTTCTGTGCCGTGATCCCCTCTAATAATTTTCTTGTTATTCTGGGACAAAACTTCGCAACTGAAGGCTCTAATGTAGCAACAACGTTCCTTTTTAGCGTCTAATGGCCTAGACTTATGTTCAAAATTTTTTTTTTGTTATGTGGCTCCCGAAATATAATGTTCTTGGGGGCGTTGATCATTTGTAACATTAGAGCTATGCATTTTCGTTTGCAAAGAGGTATTGGTTCTTATTTTCGTTTTAGTATCTGGCTTAGTGTGACGGCTACGGCAGTACTAAGTATCTCACTACGCGTGCTGGTTATCTTTCTACTGAAAAACAACATCTAGTGCTTCTCTATCAAATATATCAAACGCTTTTGGAAACATTCTGGTTGTCTTGGAGATAGATACGACATTTACCTAAAATTACTTGTGTGAAACATGCACTGCACAACATATATACTGCGTGATGCAGCAGATTTTCTGCTATGCTGTTCTAAAGTATAAATCCAATTCTTTTCTCTCAGTGTGTTTATAAAACAAAGAAATTAAATATATCTGGAACGCGGGAAAAGCCAACTTGGAAATGCACTTTCTAAACGCTGTTGTGCTTTTGCTTTTTTACGCATCGAGGTTTCTGTTTGGATCACCCTAGGAGTTGAAAAAAAAACATAACAAATTATGAAAATGTGAAAATCGACTGGCGAGTACCTTCGCCGGTTCAGATTACCGAAATAGTTTAAGCGATAACTATCCAAAACTCAAACATTTAAGAAGCCGGGCAAATCCTAGTTGGAACTTTTTCCGTTCCGCTCTCTAGACACGCAGAAATCGTTGATTATCGGCCTCGAAGGCATTGCACTGCCAAGCAACCGTTTCTAAGCATCGTAATTCGAGATGCAAGGGCTCCGCATCCATAAATTAGGGGGAGCATCACATGCCAGCATCTTGCCTGAATTACCTAAATCTTCTGAGCGTTTATCGCTAAAAAGAAGCCGCAAAAATACCCTTAACTTTGCAGTGTCGAGAAACAGGGACCAATTATCTGGTCAATGCTCGCATTTCAATCATCCAAACGGATGTGTTGGTAATTCATCGATATGATTACCTTGTGATCCTGAAATAATTATGGAGCTTAGCCCGTGTTACTCATCCTCCGGAAATCGCAGATATTTTTCTTGCGCGTGCTTAGAAGTAATCTTCTAAGCTATAACAGCAACAATTGATTGCGTTTCCGAAGTTAAATGGGATTTGTTTCCTCTTGGACGTTTCGTGTGCGGTAATGAATGAAAGGGATTCTAATGGAAAAATTTGTATAGTGCAAAAGCTAGGGTCTAAATCGGCGATAATAAAGTTTCAGACAGGAAGACGTATGGTTTTTGTAGATTGCTAGAAGCTTAAGAACAATACAGTGCTCCGCAATCGGAAACACTTTGAACGCCGCTAGACGCTACGAACCTAATAAATACCGCACTTGTGTCATGTGCCAGAAACCGCAAGAATGGTTAGAGCAATCACTTTACGAGGACAACAGTCTTCGCTGAAACCGCAGGAGCGAGACTTAAAGACGGAATGAAAAAAAAACACATTAGGGACTCGAGAAGCAGGAGTAAGGAGACAGACGATAGAGAAAAATGGAAAAAGAAGCGTCGGTACGTTGCTCCCTCGACTAACCCTTTCGAAGACTCTCAACACGGGCGTGTATTTTATCAAAGAACGTCAGCAAGCTGGTAATTTGAGTTCCCCGTGCCACTCCATCAACGCCGAAACAACAGCCCAGAAGCAACTGTATCGGAAATCAGTGGGAGCGCCAGCCAATTTTGCCTGCCAGTCTTGCGGTTCTAATGCAACTTCCTTGCTCCCAATTTCTTTCATTTCTGTCTTTTCTACGGTTTAATCGACCCACAGAAAACAATTGCGCGGAGAGGCGAAAAAAATTAGGATGTAGCAGGAAATCCCTGAAAGTGATGGGTCAGACTTGTGGTGCGGGATTCACAGAACTTGACGCAAAAATACATTTTCCTGAACTGGTGAAATTTTTAAACAAATAAATTGCGACCAAATAACGTGATTACTGACAATCCCCTGGAGAGAAAATAACGATGGTAAAATTACTATTCAGGCCTGTACTCCGTAAATCGTGTGAATTACAACAAACTTCTTGAGTAATGGCTCTCCTCCTGCAGTCATACTAATCTGGCATTTCAATCATAGAAAGCTTTTCTTTCGCACATAAAATTCCTTGATTGAATTTGTGGTATTCTTGTCGCGCTGTCGGCAGCCTTCTTCAACAAAACTGTGAAAAAGTTTCATCACTGGTTTTTCGAAGCGACAAATAGGACGCCTATACCAAAGAAGAGCATCTCAAAACTTGAAATACAGAAGATTATTCAGTCTCCCGACCGTTTAGTTCGTAGCCGCTTTGATAGAGAATGTGTTGGCACGTCCGTAATTGGGATTACAAACATTACAGGAATACATAAATAATTATGGCTATTTTTACATGGATAAGATTCTGCTTTTTCTCTATACACCATACGAGTCTACAAAATTGGGGGAATGGTTCTCGTAGCTCTAAAGTAAATGCGCAAACGAGGTGTCAACACAATGGAAAACTCATTTGCAGGATGGCCTTAACGGAGTTTATTCACTTGCGGCATTTTTCAGAAAAATTTGCGAAGTTTATTTTCTCCCGAACCGCAGCAATTTCCCCGCCAATGTCTACTTTAGCGACTACATACTTACGTGCATACTTACACACATACATACATGCATGCACACTGACGCACATGCGCACGTACAAACATACCTAAATGGGTATATACGTACACATACACAAAAACGTTCTTTTTTAAATTTTTTCTTGCCGCAAACAGAAGGCCCCCAACAAAATGCTTGTTTTTCTGCAATACAAAACCGATCCTACGACCGCACAGAAATGACCCCGCACCTCTTGCTCTGGTCCAGTGATGCGCGCGACTCCAGACAAACTCAGAGGGTTCATTATGGAATGCAGTATAACACTGCGAAACACTCATGATATAATTCTTTTGCCATTTTCGCATTCGCCGTCGATGCCTTGAAAAGATTGCGCTTGCGGCATGTCCTTTCTGTCCTTGCATTCCCTGTTCACAATCTTTGGTTCGACTGAGGCTGCGGTTCTGATCTGTCGCGTGGCGGTGACGAGTCCGCATGGCTAGCTCTCACTTTTTTGCTTGGCTGGTGGTACTAGAAGAAAACACCCCTAAGAGCAAAAAAATTCTTAAGTAAAATGTAAAAAAGAGGCGCTGCCTCACGTTCTTGTCCTTCTAGGCTCTGTTCTTTTCCCTTACGTCTTACCTCTTAAATTATTTGCGCTTAGAAGTGAATGATTATGAAAAACCAACTAGTTCCTATCCACACGTTTATGCGTCATAGAACTTGAAACCTTCTCAAAGTACGGATATCTTATACGTGCATTAGTGCTAAGCTGTATTGACAAGCGCTACGTACGGCATATGTGTGTTCTGTTCCAACCTTATGTTTCGGGCTTGCCATTGTTTCCTAGGGCTTTTAAGGTAAGCGGTGATCGTGACAGAGAAAAAGACAGATGGAGATAGTTTATCAGAGTTTCAAGGAAAATATATAGACCTTTTTATCGTATGGGTTAAATCCCTCTTCAAATGGAGTGCGCCCACACTCCGGATGAAGTACGGGAGTTGTGAGATGACTCCTTGAGGTTGGAGGAGTCCTTAGGGCTCAACTGTACTTAACGGCTTCTCATGGTCAAGATAATGCTAAACTTATGAAGATAGGTTTTATTGTTCGGTGATGAACAGATTTCCCAGGTACGCGAAACCTTCAACGTCAGTCCGCGGACGGCAGTTTGATATTTCATTTCTATTTGTAATTTTGATGTCTTGGAAACCCTGTGGGAAATATGGCAGCAGGAGTTAAGCAGGAAGACAGAAAGGTGAATAACGATAGTGCTACTAATGAAAACTTTGCAGGCAGTAAGATATTCAAGTAAAATGGTGACACGAGCAACTTGCGGAACATACATTGTTGAAATTTAAGTAACTTCGACATGAAGTTTAAGCAACGTACATCGTTTAAATTCCCTGTTCAGTCCTGCTTAAGTTTCAAAGTTATTGAAGCCACCATTATAGTTGTTTCCTCAACCAGACTCACTCAGATGGAAGCCGTGTGGGAATCGGGGAGAACCACGCCGGGAGCTAGCGTGGTGGCTTACGCCGTAGTACTGGCTACGTCGCTTTGAAGAACCCCACGATATTCCGGTAAGGTTAGGACTGATATAGTTGTACAACTTAGTCACAGTGATTACCAAATATTGCAAGATGTACCCGGTTGACCACCGCGGTAGAGGAATGGCTACCGAGTGACGGGTCTAGACGAAGGGGTAGGCAGAACTAGATGGAGCGACGAAATTGAAAAATTAGAAGGCAAGGAATGAAATTAAGCCGCGCATGACATGAGCGGGTACAGGTTGATGGGAGAGGCCGTCGTCCTGCATTGAACATACCTGGGTTGATGATAACGATGATAGACAGAGTAACAAAATGTAGCTCCAATCCACGCTGTGAAGCTGTCTAACAACGATTACCCATGCGGGTTCACTTGAATTCACACACCTGGTATCCGTTTACTGCTACCACCAATCACCCTCGTCACCTCCCTGTCTCACAACTCTGTTGGTGGAACGAAGGGATGCTTGTAGAGTCCAATTCAAATTTCCTGCCTTCCGAGTGCCCGCGCACCCCCTGTCTGCAAACGCGCGAATGGGAGTTGTGTTCTTTTTTGCTTCCTTTCATGTCTCATGTGCCAGCGCCTTACTGTGCAGCTTGAAACGCGCCGCTTCTGGCGGTCAATTTTACCGTGCTTTGAAGAGTGAGGAAGAGAGCGACACGCGCGTCAATGGCGTCAACCCTCTCACTGCGTCCCCCTCACTCTCGCTAAATGCGTCGCGGCCAAAGAGCGTCCTCCCCCTCCCCAAACGCTGAAACGAAACCCCGGTCATCCTATTACATAAATACGAGTTAGCGCAACGAAAGACACGGAGGGTGAAAAGGACGGTGAAGTGAGACAGGATAAATATCCTGTCTCACTTTTCTTACATGCAAAATAAACACAAAAAAACTTCCACATACTGTTTCCTGTCATCTCTCGGCCGTTGTGCGCACAAGAGAAGAACATTGTGCTTTGAACCATCATACTTCAAAATCAATACGCACGCAGTGTAGGGGGAACATGCATTGGGCCTCTCCTCCGGACTGCTTGCTCTATGTTAGGGTTGGAGCGCGCGAGCACTACTCGTTCTTCGCACGGACGTGGTGTTTTTCGATCCATTGTTCCAAGCCATGCTCCGCAGCCGTCTTCATTGGACGGCATTCCTCTTGTCTCCCCTCGAGGCGGTCCTCGGGCCGCACTTGCTTCTCGATAGCCACCCATCATTGGTGCTCTGTTCTGCCAGGGTTTTTCCCCCTGACTTTTTTGCGCCTTCCCCGGTTTAAAAATACGGCGAACAGATGTTCCGTTAGAGCTTTTTTGGAGACCACGTCTTGTGAAACAAAATTACTTTTTCTTCTGAAAGGGCATGCGGCTTCCCCACACGGAACTTCTTCGCAATTTGCAAGAAAAAAACACATGGGATGACCTGGTAAAAGCAATTATTTTTTATTGAGGCGGAAGGATATATCGGCTGGAGAAGTATTACCCGCAATCTAGCGGCTGCTGGTTTTTCATTCCTAAATTTGTTGCTTGTTGTTTCAATAAAACGCAGTGAAACGGCCACCCGAATAACTCATACAAATGAGACGTGCGGTAATTTGCGAATTTGCGTCAACTGTGGAGGGCCACCATATGGGGTTACCCAGTCGGGATCGCTAGTCAGGTAAATCAGCCTGACCATCTCTACAGACGAATGACCGCCTATCTGATATAATTATAGCCGCTCGGCTCCTTCGTCACGTGGTCCGCGTTCGATCCAACGAAGAAATTCTTGAAGGAGCATCATCATCATCAGGAGCATCATCCTATCTACGCTCCAAATATCCCTGTTATGTGCAACTGCGACCAATTTATCCCAGCAAACTTCTTGATCGCATCGGCTCATCTAGCCTTCTGCCGCCCCCTGCCACGCTTGCCTCCTTTACGGATCCCGGGGAAAGACCAATCTCTTGTTGTGTTGTGTTACAGTGAGAGGGATTGTTTGACAGTCAATCGTTTGCCATCCTGAAAATAACGCTTATGTCAGTTTTCTTCAACGAGGCTTACTTTTATATTGTTATATAACTTTTTAGTGCAAGCTCCACCAATGTCTTTTTATGGTTGTCTTCCTGGAAACGAGTCATATTGTCGTAAATACCGCCTGAAGATACAACTAGAAAGACCGTGTCAGTTCACCCACTCTTAGTTGGAAAAGGACCTTGCGCATAGCTGGAAGGCACATATTTCTTTGTTCCAATTTTTTGAAGTTAAGTTCGTTCGCAATTTTTGGCAAGTTGCTCCTGCATATGGCACTTTCTACGTAATGAGTTTAAGTATTCAGGGAGAAGCCCTTCAGGGGCTCGGCTGTCGGCGTCTCCAGTAGTCATGTCATGTCGCCGTGGTAAATCAAGTTGTCGAACGATGGTCAAGAACAAGCGTATAAAAAAAACCGGTTCATAATGGAATAACATGTTTTAAGTAACTTAAAATACAGAGGTAATAAGGATTTAATTGCATTATAACATTAAACTTGCTAAATTCCGTCTCGAAATTGGTTTCAAACGCCAGGTTTCATCTGGAAACCGCCCTTCTTTGCACGCTGCGGAGTATGACACGAAGACAAATTGCTGCCAGTCTGTCTCGCATTTAATTCCTTGAATCAGGTTCCTCGCACGGTTCCTCACGGTTCCTCCTCCCGCCTCCACTTATCCGGCACTCAATAATCGCGCGCCGTTTGGCAAGACGCGGTACGTGTGTAAATCTTTGAATAGATTTATACACTGCATGCGTTGCCCTTCCTCAGGTTTCGCGTTAGTGCAGATAGCCTGTGATTTTTTTTGGTAACCGAGGCATTTGAGGAGTAACGACGTGTTCGTTGTCCCTTTCCTAAGAAAATGAGAATTGGGTTAGCACAATTTCGTTTTTTTTCGGAATGGACTTGAATTGGCGAAGCCTCTCTTCCGGTTTGGTGCTTATAATCACTGAGATAACAATCACTCAGATAACGGTAATAAAAACATTGAGCGCTTTTTTCTGGGCTAGTTGGTACATTACACCTTATAGAACACTGCGCTACGTTTAAATCAGCGAAGACGAAGGACGACGAGACACAAGATGCTCACGTACAAAAGCGAAACTATGAACTGGCTTTCTTTTCCGGCATTACCAGAAAACATTGCAAACCTGAACATAGAAAGAAAAACTCAAAACCACAACACAAACTCCTATCTGTGTTGAATTCTTGATAGTTGTAATCGTCCCCTCTTTTTTGAGGTGTCACTCAGAGCTCGTCACACACGCCACCCAGCACTCTCTGTTACTCGAAGGCACATGAGGCGCGTCTTTCCGCAAAAGTTGACTTTCCTTGCTCTCTAGAAGCATTGATGGCTGACTAAAGCCTGCGCCATGGCTCTCCGATGCCATACTAAAGGCTTCTAAGCCTCTCTAATCGCGCTGCTGTGGGAGCGTGCCAAGGCTGTGTTTCATTGAAGTGTGATTCACATTAGCATTTTTTGCAAGGAGCGGCGAAATGCCCAGACGCTTGTGGTCTCGCACGTGCGTTCTTGTGCATTCACAGCTGCCCGATCACACACCTTGCGATTTGTTCCATAAAGGATCTCCCACAGTCCAATGAAATTCTGTGGAGGACTTGTGAATCGCACTTCACGAAGGGGTTTCTGTGTTCTAACTCACAGCGTAGGCGTTCAGCGTCATCCTTGTTCGCCCGTTTGCATGTTCCCTTCACCTTGTGTGAAGCTGAGAAGACGACTTTCACATCATATCTGTCGGTGAACTTTTTGAGCCTAGGCGAGGCGTTGTGGATGTATGGTATAGCTGCCAGTGGCCTTCTGTATTCCTTCTTGCCTTCATGCCGTACGCCGCGTTTATTTTTCAGGCACTTCTCCGCCATGCCTAGGTGGAGTCGTTCTGGAAAGCCGCTACCCTGAACCGCCCGATGTGCACATTCAGGCTTTCTTTTACGGTGTAGTGGTAAGATATGGAAAGAGTCAGCATTATGCACGCCGGGGCTATTCATCATTTCAGCAGTTTAGAATGCGGATAATCGTGTGGGAGCAATTTCCTGTGGCTTCTGGTCAGGTACTTATAACACGCGTGGTCACCGAGCAGTGCGAGGCTGACGTCCGAAAACTGGAGGCACCCGTCTTCTGGCAGCTCGGGCGTAAATACGAGGCATGCATGGGCATTGCTGAAGGCTTCGAAAACTTTCGTTATTGTACTTTCTCCCAGTTTTCGCCACGGGAAGCAGATCAGGAAGTCGTCCACGTATCGGAAACGGTGCGTCACGCCCATCCACTACAAAACGGGCTGCAATTTGCGGTCCCCCTTTGCCAAGTATAGTTCGCAGAGTATTGGTGCAATGCACGATCCCACCGATATGCCGTCCTTCTGCGCGAAAACGTTCTTCAAAGCGCACTCACAAGACATTCGGGTAAAGTCGAAGCATCCCTAGAAAGTCCCTGAAGGCGATTTCGCGCTTCTTTTGGAAGCGGACATTTCCGTAGCTGTCGATAAATTCCTCCACGGATTCCATGGCGCCTGTTTGAGGTACACTGTAACACAGTTCCTGTAAAACAACAACACACACGCACGCACGCACGCACGAACATACAAATGAAAAAAAGGAAACAGGAGGATGTGGGATGGGAGGGTTTAGGCTTCAGCAGTTCAGGGGCGGGTGTTGAGGCCCCGAACCTCGCGGTATGTGATAAGGAGCCTGCAGGCCTCTCGGTGCAGCATGAGTAACCTCCGAGGAGACAGAATGTCCTTTGCGGTGCTCGAAGGTAGCCTTAGCCGCTGGTACCCAGACACGAGTTCGTGCCGGGCACGATATCAATTAACCATATCGAAATAGGAGAGTGTACTAAAATTAAGGGAACATCATCATGAGAACACAGTAGAGTGCTAACGGCCAATGGCTTTATTAAAAACTAAGGCACCCCCTGAAATACAAGCTCTTATCGCTACTACTAAAGAGAAACAATCAAGGTGATCACTTTGCCCGCAAACTGGTGTTACGGAAAAAGCGATAGCCAGAACATTTGCCTTCGAATACGAGTCGTGCGCAGCTTGCAGGGGGCGGGGTGTCCTATTTTAATTAAGGGCAGTTAGTTCAGCATTGTTATGTCGACTCTGCTCTAACTTCCGCACCTTGTACCTGGCTTTAGTTTTAATATTAATTTGACCTTTCATTTTAAAGCTTTCCTAGTTTTTGCTGGAAGCTGTGTTTGCTAACTTAGCTGAAAACAATGAGAAGAATGTGGGCTTTAGTGTGCAACTACTGACCGTAAAACCACGTAATATTATTGTGATGTAAAAAGAGCACCATTATAGGTGTAGAACATACACAGTATAAAACAATGAACGCTACTTACCGTCCTGAAAGCTAAACTGACTGTAGGAGAATTGTTTTAAATTTTCTATAATTTTGGTAATCATCTTCGCAATGTTTTTATTGAGCCAGAGTTTTTGCCGTACTCACCAAGTTTGACTACAGCCACTCCAAATCTTATAAAAAATATGCTGCTGTTGTATCTTTTGTAATTTGTGAAATGGAAAATGCACCATAATGTTTACTGTGAAACAAAAATTTAGTGACTGCACAATGTATTAGAGAAATATATTACCCAACCCCTGTATTGAATCTCCGCTGACCATTAAAACCTGTAGGGACGCAGCCCCTACGTGCGCCCGCGGAGGGTGATTACACTGCAGTGAGTGCCGGACGAACACTGATAGTGGCGTCAGTGCGTCATGGTGCCCGTGCGCGCGTGTGCGATGAACAGTGAGCCGCAACGGACACGTGTAGTGCAACAGAACCCGGAGCATGCGCACAACCAACAGAGTGGCTTAAAAGCGGCGCTCACAGGAGCAGCTGGAGGGTGCGCACCGAGGGACACGCGAGAGCAGCTGCGGCCGCGGGCGGCGGCGAGCCACGACCATGACGCCCGGACCGCGAGGAGCAACCAGCGTCCGAGGCGGACGCTCTTCACCCGACGTCGGCACAAGTGAGTGAAGACGTCGTCGTGAGTGTACAGCACCATGCTGTACCTTTCTGGACAAGCAGGGTTTCAACCACCGCAATGTTTTCTTTACGCGCTTTCGGCGCTTGCTTGCTGTGCTCTCTTTTTGTTGCCTCCCAACCTGCCTTGTTTGTTTTTTCCTGTTTTGGTTTTCCCGGAATAAACCGGTGATTTGTTCTCATGCGGATCGGCGTTACTTCGTCGGGCAGGTTCGGGCTCGCGAACCCTTTACGCTCGAAGGGGGATCCTTCAAACCATTTGCCAATTTCAAAGGAGGGGCCCTGCGCAAACGTACATACAACAGTCGTTATAACTACCATACCCATTGTCACATTAATGAATCACCACGACGTGCCGAATGACAACAAAACGTTTTATAGCACTTTGTATGGGCAGGTGTCCTTGCGCCATAACACCTACACCCTTCTGCTACTACCTCGTTGCGCACACAACTAAAGAGAAGACCGCAAGAAGGGCACTGTCTATGACAGGCACGAATATTTGTAAAAAGGCAGAATAATAATTAGATTAAGCTATGTTGCACAAGTAATACGGAAATAAAAGAACCCTTTTTGTCATCGGGAAGCCCAATGCACTGTAAGGGAACGGGATCTAGTAGAAGCTGTAGCAGAACTGCTGAGGGTAATAAGTACCATTTTTGGCGAATTCTTTTGCCAGGTGCTGTGTGGATAATAAAGAGCCGCATTGAAGCCACCAGCGCTTAAGAGTTACGAATTTTAAGGGCCTCTTTGATTGCAAATATTCCGAAAAAAAGGGGTTTCGATTAACTCTTTTGGTGGCCAAACTTTGCTCCATATAGCGCAGCAGTCGAATTTTGAAAGAGCCGTAGCTATGTTTAATAATTTATCTATTCTAATTGGTCACCAAAGACCGCTAGGCCTTCTCGAGTGCCGCACGGCGGGCATTTGATGTGCAGACACAAAAGCCAACCGCATAGCACGGAAAGTATTATTTCTAATAAGTGTAACAATACATTTTTGGCAGTGCAGAAAGCTTCAGGGCGAACAAAGAAGGCAGTGTCAAAAATAACAAAAGATTTTCGCCCACAATGTGCTCAGAGTCCGGGCCAGCGTCTGATAACAATGCCAACACGTGATTCAAGCATTGCATGTTAGTCATAACATGAACCGGATAGATAAGAAGCCGATTCAACTGCGATTGATCCGCGAAAAAGCAGGTCGGCACTTGAAAATAAATTGTGGTGTCCTATTCAGTGCCAGGCCGTTTTTTATTCCATCCCAGAACTAGCCATTCGTTTTGACCACAGCCAGGGAATGAGGCCAACATGGCAGGAATTTTTGGAAAAGCGGTGTAGTGGTCCACCATACTTCTGTGACCACGTGAAAATAAAAAAAAATCATCAGCTCTTAAAACGACTTCGTTTTAGTCCGTATAGTGCTGCAGCTTGCCGAGATCAAAACAATTCAAACGTTTTTTACAGGGTCAATAGGGCAAACTGTCACACCGCATTGATGATAGTACAGAAGAAGTCTTTGTTTGCCAATCCAGTTGTATCACAGAGGAACGAAATTGTTATACGGGGATTTTATTGTGATATTTGTCTTAGTCCTTAAATATGGCGTTGACTTCCTTACATGACTACACAAAAAGAACTGGGTACCCATACACAAATATATACTGAGTGTATGGTTGCGCGCATGTTCGTATTTATTACGCTTTTTTCTCGTATATTTTTAATTTACACGTAGACCTGCACATATATTACTTATACATAAAATATCATACTCAAATACAGTCCGCGGTTCCGAGTTTAGACTGTGCATCGTTTCCAGCAAAACTTTTTTCTTGTGCACTTCCACTTGAACTGGTGGAAATTTTCAACGGCGCTATTTGAAGCGTGGAGCACCATTCCCTGCGGTCAGCAGGTGCCCAAGAACGGCAAAACGTTGCACTCTGTTCCCAAGAAGCTTTAAAAAAGTCACCGGCAGGTCCATTACGCAATTACGTCTTAGTTTGCCGAGCGCCACCCGACTTCACAGGTCCTGCAACGCTACTGCTAATTAAGGTACAGCGCTAACGACTTCTCGTCGGCAGAGTCTGCAATTTAATTTGCAATCGCAGAGAACGCCACGGTCTGGCTGCACTAACTACACGAGTGATTGAAAGATGCTTTTACACAGCCTAGTAGGGCATCCACGTGTCGGGCATCACAAACTAAACTGCTCACTCTAACTTAGGCCAAAGCACGCTTCTTGACTTGGTTGAAAGAGAGCAATTTTATAGCGGTCTTCTGTTCACGGTCACCATGGAGACCACGCTAATTCAACTAAGGCAGCGGCATTAGGCGAAGGGGAACAGTGACGCTGTGCTCTCAGGAGTTTAGCACGTGGCAGCGCAAGCGCTTCCTTTAAAGTGCCCAGGAACTCACAACAGGAATAATAAAAATTTCCACGGAATTAGAACCTTTGAGAGTATTCATGCTATAAAATTTGAATGTTTGCAGGAGGCATTAGGGAACTGAAGTTGCAACATTGATGTTGGCTTAAAGGTGCAAAACTACTTATCTTATTATGTGCCTCACGCATTTTGAGTAATACAGAATTAAAAAAGCAACTCTTTGATGTACTAGGGTATTTTTTCTCAGAGATATCATTTGTCTTGTTATTTAAAAGAAATACCAGTAAACCTGTTTTGCGCAGGAACGAATTTATTCTGTGCGCTAGAATGATCCAGTGATACAAGAATTAAGAATGCTTGTACGATAAATACAAAAAAACGAATTACGTTAACATTAGCCCGTCGAATTCAAGCCATCGTACCTATATTTTATCATGCAAAGTTGTGGTAACGAAATGAAAACCCGAAAAAAATATGTTCCACGTTTAAAGAACGTCTCTATTCGTTGCATAACACTGACAGCGTTCTCTGCTTTTAATAAGCCGCTGCTAACGTGGACAGCGATGTCTATATTTTCTTCCCACACTCTTCTCTGAGGTTGTTCTAAGGTACTAGATGGCATTGCCCTGTGACATATATCAACAAAAAAATTGAAGAGCCCGCCTTCAGACACGGCTGAAAAGCAAAGGGCTTAGAAAGCGGTTAGCTTTGGTCGTACTTGTGGTGAAGCTCACCATGTCTTTTCAAATGGCAACGCTTTTTATATTCCGTTAAGCGTTTATTGTTTCCATACCTGGTTTAGCGTTTCCGCACCTGTTGTAAAATAGCGTGGACGACGAGGTCTCAGCTAAGGGTCTGTGAGGCTTGAGAATTTTTTCGGGATAACAGCATTCTATGCCTCCCTCACCGCGCATGGCAAGTTACAACTGTGAACATGAGCTTCTGATAACGGTCGTCAATTCGTCGGGAATTATAGTGTAAGCTTTCAGGTATAGTAAAATGGCAGCTTCCTGACAAAAACATAAAACACCCTCCCAGCGGGGAAGTTCTTATACCGATTGTTCTTTGTTTATTCACTTGAAAGGAAAGTATTCAGTTAAATAATAGCCTTTTGAGGTACCGGAATACACCGAAATTTGGGTGGGTTTGCGTTTTCCCATTAGCTCCGTGCTCTCGCCGACCTTTCAGCAGACGTAAAGCCTGCTCTGAAGCTCAGCGGTTTTTTTTTTTTTTTCAGCCGCACCTTAACACTACGCACATTCGCTTTGATTTTTTTTTTTTTTTTTGCGGATAACGTTGTCTAATGGCATGTGCTTAGATTTATTGCCTACGACGCCTTCGTTTGTACTTTATGGAATGGACTATCTACGTTATGGCACATTTGCTTCCGAATTTACATTACACGTTAGATGAAGGCGCTTTTCTGCGTGCTGGTAAGTGTAAAAATGGTCTCCGAAAAACAATGTTAGGCAAAGTGTTATTCACCTGTTATAAATGAGGAGTTAGCTAAAATCTAATTCGAAGAGTATACCTGTTTTGCGGGCAAGAAATGGTTAAATGTGGTGTTCGTTTTTCGCAACATCCATTTTTTCGGCCTTACAGGGCCTGTCTGGCTGGATCCTCTGGGGCGCCGCTGCCACTTGTCACTTCGTGTGGTGCAGCTAAAAAGAGCGGGACTTTCATCAGGACGTGGCAGTGAGCACTTTGAACAGACTTCATTTCATTCGTCTAAACCAATCAAACTGTGTGCAAGAATAAATGATTATCCGGTACGGTGAAAGTGATTTGTCCTCAGACAAAATAAAGTTATGCTGAAACAAATACCGGCGGTGGGCCTCGCCGCCACCACGATCAATGAATTTGGGGTACAAGGACCACGCGCGAAATAGATGACGTGCGTGATTTCATATAGGCTAATCAGGAAGGGAAACCGAGGAACAAAAACCAACCAACATGCGGCCAGGAAGAAATATTTCTTGGCCACGTAACGTGTAAACATAGAGCGAACGTGGAAATCGCTGCACAGCGGCAGTCGTCATACTTTGAAGCTAGAAGCAGTGCTTCAATAAGAGAAAACTTCGTACCGCGCCCGTGTGTTGCGCTGCTTGAATACAGTTTCGGTTAGAAGCATTTCAACAGGTGAGCCACCGTTATGTTGTCTAAAAAATTGGCCGCGTATCTCCTCCTTTCGGTGCGAATGTCAACAAACAGGCGATAGTCTTTGTCAAAATATGCCATGTAAATGCCTCCCTTTGCTATCCCGCTCACCTCTCATCCTGTTCCCCTTTCTTCGTGCTGCTCTCAAGGTAAAAACACTACAGGTTTGTTCAAGTCAATCTAAATTTACCGCGTTCGACTGCCACAGGCCGGGCTCCCCGATGCCAGCGCTACAGTACGTCGGAGAAGCGCGTGAATCGAGGCGTCCTACCTCAACGTTTATAGAACCACGTTGCCCTACTCCACGTGCGTAACAAGCAGATCGTGGAACCTATCTAGTAAAACCTTCCGTTGCTGTTGCCGTGCGATTTCCTGAATGCCGCCAGGAAATAGGACGATTTTCTGTCGTTGATGTAGTATTTCATTTACTATGGCAAAAACCAAGCTTCCGGGATTTTTTAAATGAAGCAACACGGAAAATATCGGACATGTATTGATTTTCTGCTGTATATTTGCGTAATGTCTTGTTCTTGTTCAGCGATGTTCACAAGCACGAACATTAACACCGGACTTAGAAGTTTAGATTTGGCTGTGAGTATATAAGGATGTAGCGCAGACTTTTTTTCACTTTGGCCGTGTGGCTGAATCGAGTCACAGACAGACAAATAGACAGACAAACAGACAAAAAGAGAAACAGACATACAGACAGACTAAACTTTGTGGGTTTAAGTAGCCCAAGAAAGACTATCGTCTTTAAAAACCTCGCAGCAACAAGAACGGCTATGCCTCATACCAACGCCGCCTGTATAACATTTCCTGAGCCTTTCCCAACGCCCAGACTCAGTGGCGTACGGATGATTTCACTTCAGGGGACATGGGCTCTCTTAAAACTGGACAGGTAAATCATGAATGCAGGAAAAGTAAATACAAGAACGATGCAAAGTTAAATCTGGGGGCAAGAAATTTACACAGACAAAAAACATTAGGACTTCGAGATGACGTTGTACTCCACATAACTTTCCGAATTATGTGTTCATTGTTTCCCCATTGAAATTTTAAAATGACCTTTCTTCGCGGTGAGGACGTCCATCGCAGCCGTATGCGGTTGGTGCGGAGTTTATTCGCACAAAACCAACAATCGGTATCAGGGGCGTAGGCAGGGGGGGGGGGTTCTTTCGTTGTCAACACCCCCCCTGTAATTTGTGCATGCAGAACAAGGCACAGTCTCTCTTCCTTTTAATTTATTTTTTTTTTGTTTTCCCGGTGGCGTATACCACACCAAGAAATTTATTTCTGGCTAGGAGACTGATCACTAGTCATTATTTTTTATGTTGACAGGCATAGTTGTGTCGGTGAGGCATCCCCCCCCCCCCCCCAATTCACCCCAACACGGGATAGCAAATTCTTAGGAAGGCAGGAGCGGTCCCTAGCCGCCCCTCTTAAGACACCACTGTGTGTCTGTTGACACTCAAACTACCGTTTGGGTGTCAACAGGAGGAATACTCTTCCAAGCCATGCCTTCCATGATGTTGCTTGCTGTTTAAAAGCATTCTAATACTACGTCCTAACTTATTAACAGTTCCTTCGCGGGCCAACAAAAACCATCCACTGCAGCAAAAATCCGCAATCTGGACTAATTTTCCGTTCGAGCAGATTCAAATGGGCCGCTGTTCAAACAACCTACATTGGGAACTTGGTACGAAAATTGTGAGACCGAAGAAACTACGCCGCTAAATTGCCAAAGTTGACGTTCGGGACGGGAACTCGTCTTTCGCATTAGGGCTCCCCTTTTCTGTACGTTCTTCTCGAATTTCCGGCGCAAATCGGGACGAAATTCCGCACGAGTAGCGCAGCACCCAAATGAATTGTTGCCAGTCTCTCGCCCCATTGCTTAGTTCCAAGCGCTGCCGTCTCCTCGACGTCTTTCTGCAAAGCTGCCGCACGCCCATTGTAAGCGTGTGTTTCCATAAAAGTGGCACGTGCGCAGAATCCTGCAGCAAGTTCTTGCCCTCCATTCAACCGCACTGTCCTGGCTCCTTGACGTTTGCTTCAGTTTCGTTTGATATGGTTCGATCATTCCTTTATTATTTTGCTTGCGTAAACGGCGGAGCTATAGACGTGGTCTGATGATCAATCGGATCACGTAGCCCCCAAATAGGCAGTCGAGACTGCAAATATCGGGCTTGCCGTTGCAGGAAAGAAAGCGTACACAAAGCGAAGAATTTAGGCGAAGAATTGGAATCCGTAGTTCTTCAAAAACACATCCATTGAACTTTCATTGTTACGAAAGGCTGGTTTGAATTTAAGACCCTTTGGTTGTTAATTTTCTGGTGTTCGTCGATGAATTAAGGAGTAAAAGACACGTCCTGCGAAGAATGATACCCCCAATGTTTGGGACTGGCTATTACAAGGTTGCTGCGGCAACCATAGGGCAAGCAGCAAACAGGAGAACCTGGATGAGCTGGTTCTTTGAAAAGTTCGTCTCCATAATTGCATGAAAACATTAAATGTGTGCCTTAGTGTAGCTTAGAAAGAATTAGGTTCACTTCGTATATTCCTTTCTTGGTATATTTGTAAAGGCGTGCAACTTGGATATATATTTGGATAAAATTGGCAGTGACCTAAAGCTTATATTTTATCTTAGTGAAGTAAACCTCCAAGCTTGCCCTTTCAGGGTAAATTTGGAAGCGACGCAATTGTGGATCATTTTCAACAGTAAAGTCAGGTGGGCAGAACTGAGCAGGCGACCATATTTCTACTGTGTGACCAGTGCGATTCCTGGTGAGTGTGTGGTTCATGCAATAAATTGATTAATTCCCTATACCCCTTCTTTTTATAACTGAGCTGCTTTATAACTATAATGAGGATCTTACTGAAATGTGCTTGTAACGCTCCGTCATTGATGGTAATATCGAGTTCAGGGGCTTGTCGTTGTTGTCACAGTAAGTTGCGACTTTTAAAACGTTCTTTTGATATCTTTCTGGCTTCATCGTCTGATTTCTACATTCAACTATTTCACCACGTGAAAGAAATGGAAACAATAGGCTCAGCACGCCTAGTAAAGCTCTTGTAAATGCTATTCAAGCTGGAGCTAGATTGCACCAGCGTGGTTGCCTTTGCACACTCTAAAATTCTTTGGTGGCCGACGTCGCTACGACGCTCCATAGTTACTAATAGCGGCAAGAAATGCTGCAATGAAGAGGTGAAGAACACGCCGAGTGCTGCAGATGCCTTATGTCCATGGCCAATCGCTCAATCAGCCTGGTAACGATATCAGGTTAGGAAGGACCATGTACCAGTAAACCCTCCTCTGAATTTTTAAAAATTGCAATATATGGCGAAAGCGAATGCCGTTTCTAAAAGCCTGGTGAGTACACGGCTGTTTGCTGAAGCATCAATATATATATTCTAGAATTGTATTTACCCAATGAAAAAAAAGTAAGAGTTCCGTGCATTGGTGCAACTTCGCAAACAAATGTTCTAAGAAACAATATTTCAGAACAGTCGCTACCTGCCATTAATTCCTGCATATGTTAATAAATTTATGTAGCCGTGATTAATTCTCAGCCGTTGCTCATTCGTTGTATGTGTGACTTATGTTGTATGGCAGACTAAACAGGTATTGAATATTTATATTTTTCTTAAATTTCCTTACAACATTTTTCCACAGAGCTGCAAAGAAATAGTGACTTACTTTCCGGCGCTTGCGAACGAAAAGGGCTGCGAAAATAAATTGCTCTTGCTAAATTCCTGCCGAAAAATAACGCGGCGTACGCAAAAAACTACGCTAATGATTTAGGGTTGTTTCGAGAAGCAAATTCTTTGTTCCTATTTTTCTTGAACATTAGGCATCATTTTACACCGACTGCAATAAATTAAAAAAGGAAATTTGAAATAACATAGAGGGCAGAAAATCCTCAAGCAAAGTGAAAGTTGGGCGAGTTGATATAACATTTTAGGAAATAACCCAGCGCACAAAGAGGCGGACAAAAAAGGTTGGGCACAACTCAAGCGCTTGTGGTAAGCCCATTTAATTTTTGTCGTGCCCGTATGCGCGCTTCGTTATACCCTAAGGTGAAATATGCTGAACTCCATAATGTATGTTTGTCTTCAATCAAAACATAAGTCTTGTATGAAGGAAAAACCACATCTAGCTGGTGTTTACTTGATTGAACAAGAGTTTTATCGTAACAATCAAGATGTGGTATTTGTCTCTTCGGATTGGCTGGTGAAGTGCTTCTTCTTGCCTGCAAACAACACGAACGGAAAAAGTTCTCTACGAAAAAATACTGAGCACGCTGAGAAACAAGACATTCTGGATTACCACGATACTCGCATGTAACTTTAGTTTTTACGAGTGAACTTTGCTCTGGGGTGCATTATCTTGTCGAGAATCGCGTACCCTGTGTGAACGAGAATTGTCTTAATATACTCTTGCTAAAATGGTTAACAATCACCTTTTGTTGAAAACACTGTTAATGGTGATACAGTTTCACACCAGTGTTGAAGGAGTCCTGCACTCCCATATTTCGAATGCTATGCAGGGCTGTCAGTCTAACGAATGAGGTAATATTTCCTGTTATAATGTGGAAACAGGTCTCGGAAATCAGTGGTGCCACAGGTAAGCGTATTTATTAGACCACCTTAAAACAAAAAGCTCTTATTTAATAAATATAGAAGGAATTTTAAAGCACTAATTTTCACGGCGGTAACAGTTTGTGGCCCATAACTAAACGTAAAGTTAGTGGCCTGCGTACATTGCAATATACTTTACCTTATAAAACTAAAAAGATCCGGGGACGAATTTATGAATGGTGCACAAACATTGTTCTTTCGTATTGTCATCTACACACTTGTGGGTCACATGTAAGGATCTGGCAGTGACTCAACCGTTGATTTTAATATAAATAAGATTTCCTCTGCATATTGCGCTAATAAAAGAAAAAAAGAACGTTTTTTTCTACCACACAAGAAGAAATACTACAGGGCCTTTACTCGCCAGAATGGGGGGATGAAAGTTTAGGTCGCGTATAGATTTTTCCGTGGAATCGGCCGACAGCCAAATTCCTTGAGGTGGAACATTACTACGCTTCGCTTCAGTACAAAAATTGTATAAATTTAGCTAAGATGTTTCGAATAAGCCTTACACTGCAGTTGCTCACTTAAGAAGCAGTGACAGCACACTTAGAATGAACCAAAAAAATGGCAGCATCTCGACTCCGTGGATGATGGCGAGGGTGCCTAGTACGGGGACTCGAAATGGCATCCAGGTTGCGCCCAGAGTGACATCCGATTTGCGCACGGACCGTCATTCGATTTGATCCGCGAGTTGCACCTTGAAACTGCAACTCACGGCTCAAATTGTATTTCGCTAGATTTTCGCTTGATGGTGGTGTGCTCATGTGTGGACGCGGACGGACATGGGGAGGTCCTAAGGTACTCCACACCGTTACAGACGAGGAGTAAGCCGTATGACTCTCGGGTGCTAACTCGCGGTCGTAGCCCTATGGGTAAGACGACTGACACTAACTATGTCTGATCTACCAGACACAGGATCGAATCCTGGCGGTGCCTGTGTGATATTTTGCGATTGTAAATGCTATGCGCACGGACGCGAACGGACATGGTGCGGTCCTAAGGTGCTCCGCACCTAAAAAACGTTCAGCGTGCGAAGATTTGACGCCAAGAGAAGTGTTGGTCCGCGATTGCTGGGCAAATCGAAATAGTTTGCCCAACAAACACCTATCAGGCTATTTTGTTTTGTGGGGGATAATTGAAGTTAATAATAAGTATTTCGTTTGAAAACATCCTTCTGTATTTAAACTTGATATGTAATAAGCGGCAAAAATATTGTCAGCCACAAAACGTTAAATCTGCACACGTACACTTCAAAAACCTTGCTTTGATCTTTCAGGAGAATACAACATTCTTCTTCCTCAGCGCAACAACTTATGGAGCGCTCTATTTTTACAATTACGTGTCTACAGTGTCTGATTTTGTAGACGATTACAACAGCTCTATAGGAACAATATGGAACTACAGTAATCTCCTTATCAATAATTATTTCGGCATTACAGCACAATCAGGCAAAAACCTGGGATCCAGCTTTGTGGTTTGGGGTTAGCACATTACTGCAAAGCTCTGGTACGCGTCCTAGTTCCGTACTTTAAACTGTGTGAGGCGAGTGTGATCCTTTGGCGTCCTAAAACTCGCACATGAATGCCTTTATAAGTGCGAAACATCACAGAGCTATCTAGAAGTATTATGTTACACTCTAAGAAATCGGTGCAGGTGGTCTTCACGACAACGCCCCAGAACGACCATTCAGCGTGCTTAAATGTGCGAATTTGGCGAATGACGTGGCCCAGAATGCGATTAAAGTAAAAACTAGGATCTTCGCTGGGAAAACTGCGCAAGGCGTGCGTGTGCGCTGTTGTCCCAGCGAAAATCCTAGTTTTACTTTAATGGCATTCTGGGCATCGCATTCGCCAAATTCACACATTTATGCACGCTGAATAGCCCTTCTGAGGCGTTGTCGTGAAGCCCACCTCCGCCGATTTCTAAGAGTGTAGGCACCTGCGTCGTGCGTCGTGCGAAAGGTACCATCTGTACAGTATAATGACAGATGGTAGCTAATGGGAGCTGCTTTCCAATAATACACCGCTCTAGCGATTTGGTGACGGGCAAGCTTGGTTGACACATTAATTTGAATACTATGTGAAAAAATCCAACCAGAGCTTCTACTTAAATATGTGGTCAACTGGTCCTAAATTGTGTAATTGGGGAAGCGTTTTAAATACGGAGTACTCGGCGGTGACAAAAACACGGAATACACCACGGGCATGATTCCAATCGCATTCTTAATAAAATACAAAAATTAAGTATGCTCGAGCTAATATATTTTAAGGAGGAATAGACAGTGTGTACCGCTACAAATTACACTATTCCTACAGTGTTTAGCTGAATAAATGTTAAATTGTTCGTAACATGGCTGGGTAACAGTAGGCGGGAAAAGTTTGAAAATCGACTGTTATTGTGTACGTGCGCCACTCAACAACCTAATGACAGCTTTCAGATTAAACCAGAAAAAAGTCAGTACTGTTCTTTTTTTGACTCCTTTTCCCACTTACAAATGCTAGGAACTCTTGCTGTCAGATATGGGCTGTATGTTTGAAGCGAGTTCACTACTTGCGTAGGTAGTTCTTTATTCCGCAGCAACCGAAAGGGGACAGCAAAATGGTCGTGGGCGCCGAGAAAAAAAAACTTGCGGTAATTGCCTTCTAAAGACAAACTTAGCTCATTTGGTGTTGATTGAAAAATACTAAAAGACGTCCTAAATGCGAAATGAGCATGCATTGTCATTAACGCTACAGCTCCATGGCGCTAGCTGATTACTGGGGCGCCTAGTTACTGCACAGCGGCCATCGATGTAAAAAATGCTAGAGATATGTGCTGAGCGCCACATGTGTATTTTAGGCATGATATTTGTGGAAGTAGCAATTTGGCGAATGAGAAAAAGCCAGAGTACGTTCGCGCAAAATGTCCTGCTTGATTCGCGGTGTGAACGCGGCTACGTGCCGACCGGCCGTTGGTAGCGCCATAGTCCGGCCTAAATTGAAATATTCAATACACCGGCGCTGTGAAAGCTTGTATTCGCACCTAAAGGTTCGCGTACAATGATTTCGAGCTTACTTTGCTAGAACGCACGGCCGAGGTGGAGGCTTTGCAAAAATAATTCAAATATGTTCCTCAAAGGAGCGCTTAGCGAAGGCTCTCAGGCAAAGTAACGAAGAGAAGAAAACGAAAACCCACCAAAAAAGATGAAGCGCCTAATTAAAGAAACGTTCGGCAAGCGGACGCTCATAGATATCGTGTTCGCATCATAAACCTGCTTAGGTGTCTTTGTAAGTATCTTAAGCAGATGGTGTCGGCATCGTGAAGAAAGGCTTTTGGGAAAAATTGGCCGCGTATATGCTCCTTTCGTTGCAAATGTCAAGAAAAGACGAGAGTCCTTGTTAAAATTTGCCAAGTAAATGGCTCCCTTCGTTTTCCCGCTCACCTCTCATGTTGTTCCTCTTGCGCTGCGCTCCTCCAAAGGTAAACGCGCTAAAGGTGCGCTTAAATCCTTTTAAATTTCCAGCGTTCCACTGCTCCAGGCCGGGTGCCTCGATGCCAGCGCTGCCGTACGGCGGAGACGCGCGTGAATTGAGGCATCCTACTACTATGTTTATAGAACCGCGTTGCCCTAGTCCACGTGCGTTCCAAGCGGAACGTGGAACCTATCTAGTGGAAGCTTTCGTAACTGTTGCGGCATGATTTATTAAAATTCCGCCAGAAGCTATAGTGGCGCGGGCGACCAGCAGGTGGCGGTGTGATTTTTTTATGCTGTGAATGTATTATTTCATTTCGCAAAAATCAAGCATCAATTAATTTTTAAATGAAAACTGTAAATATCCCTTGTGTATCAATTTTCGGCTTATATTTGCGTAATATCTCGTTTTTGTTCAACAATGTTGACAAGTATGAACACATATATACTGGACTTAGATGTTTAGATTTCGCTGTAAGTATATAAGACTAGTGCGGATCAGTTGTTTCACTTTGGTCGCTGCCTGAATCAAGTCACACACAGAGACACACAGACAGACAGACAGACATAAAGCTAAAGGGCTATAATATAAAATAAAAGCCCCACCTGTACCACATACGTATCACGGGTAGACAGACAGACAGAGAGACAGACAGACAGACAGACATACCAAAATTTCAGGGTTCAAGTAGCCCAAGACTATCGTCTTTAAAAGTTGCATGTTCCCCGCAAGGTGTTTGTGACGCACTTGTGACCATTTGCTGAATCGAGTCACACACAGAGACCGACAGACAGACAGACAGACCCAAATTTATGGGTTCAAGTAGGCCAAGACTATCGTCTTTAAAAGTTGTATGTTCCCCGCAAGGTGTTTGTGACGCACTTGTGACCGTTTGCAGGCACTGGTTGCCCGAGTGAACATTTTACAATGGTTTATGTAATAACAAACAGCATAGAACCTCTAACCGCATCCGGTTCTTTTTGGCGTTCAGTTTTTTGCTCAGGTTTACATTTCTCTTGAGGAACGGCGGAGGAAATTGGATAAATGGCGCGATGTGCGAATTTCCGGCGTTGCTTCAATAGGCCACAAGGGCGTACTACAGCTGTCGGTTCCCAAAGTGGTACGCATACGTTATATATGCGGCTGTGACAACTTGGAACGTAATCGTGTCATCTGTTATCGGTCGCAAAGTGCTTTTCTTGGCGAGGAGCAAAGATCTATGTGCCGCTGGTGACATTCGCTTCTTGAATTTCGGTACCAGTAGCAAAGTTCTGAACCCACCAGAGTGCTAACAGAGAAATAAAAATCATGCAAACTCCGTCTAAAGGCGACGATGGTTGAACCCGAAGCTTTCTCGTGCGGGATTATTTGGTAATCATCTGAGTTTTCTAAACAGCTTCGACGATGTCAAAATGGAGCACTCGGGTAGACGCCGGGTTCATGTCGCGAGGGACCCAGGTTCAATTCCAGCCACCGCGAGCGCCCTTTTCTTTCACTGCACCCTCGATAATACATCATCAACATTATAGAAAAAGTTGGCTTTCCTGCAGGGCGTTTTCGCATTGCAGATGCCATCAATGAGAGCACTAAAGAGTCGCTTTAAAATTCATGAACGTGCAGGCTGGATAAACACATCAGCACATTCCCGGGGTATATTTCTTCCGTTTAAAACCAAAAATTGATGCGAACAAAACTTTTTTTTTTCTAAGCAGAACTCGTTCCTCCCAGCAAATGGGCATTAACCTGCTTTCAAAAATAAGGAACGAACTGTAGTTGCACTGGTAAGGACTTCCTGTCCAATTTCTACGCAAATACCTGCACGGCTCAAAAAGCTTGCCTTAAGAAATTCTCCCCGCACATGGCTACCTCAAAAAGGTGATTATGCGCGAAGGAAGGTTATGGGCTGTAACTTAACCTGTACACCGGCAAAAGGCATTGCTCTTGAAATGATTTCCTGAAGTTGTGATGCCAAATTCACGAAAGTAGAGCGCTGAATATGAGTAGTCGGTGCGTTTATTCAAACAGCGGGAATTGTTTTAGCGTCGGTAGGTACTAGAAGGAAACGGTAGTTTTTGATTTTCTTTACTTAGAGTCATTCACCGCGCCAAATGAGCTCCTGAAATGGAAGTAGAGGGTGGACTTACGGTGGTTGCCGCGAAAAGGTTGTAATGACGTCAGTGCTGATTGAAAACGTGCTCCCCTTCCTGTGTGATAATTTTTTAGTGAGATGCAAACACATTTCATGAAGTCGTGGTCCACCTTACACATATGTTAAGGCGACAATATCTGCAGTGTCCGAAATTTAGTTCGTACGTTTTTAATGGCATACTCAACTTGATTTACCACTAATTTCGTCAATAAGCCACTGCAGCTGGTGCCAGTAATATATTCATACGCACTAGCCAGTATCCTGACAATATAGGCAAGCCTTGGTTTACAATGAAGTGGAGACTACATAGGAGCGCTTAGTAATCTTCTTCTTAGCTAGACACCATTAAGTTAGTGCAGGAAACATTTCTTAGTGCGCAATGTCAGCAGAAACATAGAAATGGAGAGCTGCCTAAGAATACCTGCGCACACTGCGAACGCACTTAACGCGGTTTTGCCGAAACGTTGACGATAACTGCCAGCATTACACGCTACAAGTATCCTCAAGGCACGGTGTCTTTGTCGGGGCACGCTCGATTTACCGCTCAGACATGCAAATGAGCTGCAGTTGTTAGTCCCCTTAACCATCGCGGCATTCACGTCAAATCTCAGATCGAATAGAAAGTGGTGGAAAAGGCAAAATATAAAAATAAGATTGCTCAATGCCCCGGAAAAAAAAACAATGTCTTCGTGCGAACTAGAGCTCGTAGTAAGATCCTTATCTACTGCAAGAACTATTCCTGAGGAACCAAGGCAGGGCAATAATTCAAAGAGTCATCAGGGGAGCGTTGAGGCGTTTTTCTGCTTTTTGTTTGGCAATAGATGAAGTATTGTTCGTTACGTACTCTTTGGACCGCGTGATTTGGGTGGTCCTCGTTTATTCCCGTTTGGCGCGCTGAGCTCCCGCACCCCGAGGTCACATGAGTGTGGAGGTGCGGCCGAAGAGCCCGCCAAAAACAGCACACTAGGTTATCGGTTTTTCTCCCACGTTGCCTACCTGCCCTCTCGCTTGTTCCTTAATCACACGTGTTCAGGGCCTGCGCTTTCACAGCCTGTGTTAAGGCGATGCCTACTGTGGGCAAAACAAACATGGTAGTTCTTACCGAATAAAAAATTGGCCGCGTATCTGCTCCTTTCGTTGCAAATGCGGTCAAAAGACGATAGTCTTTATCGGCTTTTGCGAAGTAAATGTGCTTTACCGCTCACCTCTCATGTTGTTCCTCTTGCGTCGCGCTCCTCCCAAGGTAAAGACGCCAAATATTTGCTTAAATCATTTTAAATTTCCCGCGTTCCACTGCTCCAAACCGAGTGTCTCGATGCGAACGCTGCGGTACGGCGAAGACGCGCGTTAATCGAGGCACCCTACTTCAACGTTTATAGAACCGCGTTTCCCTACTCCACGTGCGTTGCAAGCAGAACGTGGAAACTATCTAGTGGAACCTTGCGAAACTGTTGCCGGTTGATTTCTTAAAATGGCACCAGAAGCTATACTGGCGCAAGCGACAGCATGCGACGGCGGAGTGAATTCTTTTTCTGCAGTTGATGAAGTATTTAATTTCGCAAAAGTCAAGCATGTTGGAATTTTTATAAAGGAACACTGCAAATTTCACTTCTGTATTGATTTGTTGTCTAATATTTGCGTAATGTTTTGTTCTTCTTCAACAATGTTGACAAGTATGAACATTACACCGGACATAGACGGGTAGATTTAGCTGTGACTATATAACACTATTGCGCAGGCATTGTTTTGCTTTGGCCGGGTGGCTGAACCGAGTCACAGACAGACAGACGGACAGACAGACATACAGACAGACCAAAATTTCTGGGTTTCAGTAGCCCAAGAAAGTCTTTAAAATCATTTTCACAACATATTGCAGATTTTTCTTCCCTCATTTGAACTACGCCCGACTAAAGGCCTGGCCTGTATATTACGTTCCTGCAAAATGTTTTAATTTGTCTTTTTTTATTTTTGTATCTCACGCTCGCTTCGGTGATCTGAATTTTTTTCTAATTGGCTATTGATCTGAGGTGAAATACTTGAAAATACAGCCCGCCGATATTGGCTCGCCGAGTAGTTTTCTTGGTGTATCTTATGCCACAAACTATTGTTGTAATTTGATTTTGAACAGACTTTAATAACTTTTTTCTTCTTTTTCTTGCGGCTGTCTAGAATTGACGTCGTTTTTACAGAATTCCGGTGTAAATATATCTTTTCGGTATGAGAACTTCATATAGGGCTTGTTCGTGCTGTTGCCTGGTTTGTGCGTAAGTCCTGTCGCATATGAAGCTAATCCATAGGCTTTTGATTTTAAGTTCTAGGAAAAATTGCTAAACATTGTTTTGTAATGCGTTTAGTCGCGAATAACCGTAGTAAAGAAAGGCCGTCATTATGAAAACTTTTAGGCGTACCATAAAGTGAATTCCCTTAAAAAACTGAAAACAAAGCAGGGCTGTTTTGGCAGCAGTTGTAGAGAACAAACTCGACCCTTCTCGTGTTAGGGCGAAGAGTTCAGCTTTTCTAAATCTTCGCGCACCCCTAATATATTATTTTTGAAAGAACAATCTTTTATTGGTAGGCAAGCTGTATTCCTGTTGCCAAAACTGCAGTGGTTCCTGTTATGAGTTTCCAAACTGAACACAAAACAATAAATGTATCAAAGCAATAAAGCCCGTGTAGTTTGAAAAAGCTCAACTGCAGCAAAAGAGAGCCAGAAGCGGCTCCGGCCACTGAAAAAAATCAATAGACATAACGCGGCCGTATCGTGTTGGGTGAAACGAGTGCACTTTGGATTAAGAGCATTTTCCGCGGACAGAAAAATGAATAAAATGAAAACTGGAATAAGGGGAACTGCGAGCATGAAAACATTATCGCCTTAGAATGCCATGCAATGCTTGCGACTCGCAAAGCTTGGGTAAAACTGCTTCCCGTATACAAAAGCAAGCGCGTTTTTTAATTTTTTTTTCAGTTGCGCATATCCGGAGAATTCAGTCGGCAGTGTTTGAACCGCTTGGTGAACACGAATAGATCGTTATCGGGGTGCGTAGCAACCCGAAAAGTGAATCCATGTGTTAAAACGACCCGGCTTTGATACTTGCAGGAGGCTTTTGTGCGCATTTAGGCGATACCGGTTGCAAACAGATGTTGTATTTTTCTATAGCGGAACGCTTCTTCTTTTTGCCGTATTCTGCCGTTTAGCTTATGCGCGTTATAAAGAATAAAATTCTAATCTGATAAAAGGGGCCTGTGTAGGAGAACTGGAATTCGGATCTGGCTCGCGCAATGCATCTGAAATGTTTTTTTTTTGGCTAAAACGGCGTTTTGCCTGGACGCATAGGCAAAAGTAGCTTATGGAGCCGTCCAGGCAACTTGTTAAGTGGATTAAGACTGCATGGCCTCAAGGGAAAGCTCGAAAGTTGCGCACGAAAACCGAAAGAACGAACGCGGACTTGTGTGGCGCAAGAGATAAGTGGCGTCAATTTAAATAATAGGGTTCGATTCGTCAAAACATGCTCGTCCTTGTTCAACCATCCAAAAATTATCGGTTGAGACTCAGCTGCTGATATCATGTATGATGATCCACAATTCTGTACACTCTCTGTTTGGTGCTAATGAGCTTTGTTTCAAGTTCAGTTGTCCCGGAAACATTTTAAAGTTTTATATCTCCTTATACACCAAGTGTTTTCTTGCCAGCATGCGCACAATGGCCATGACGAAAACACTAATGGCAAAGGAGATATTTTTCAGGTTCGACTGCCAGAGGTGGCATTCAGTGTTGTTTAATTATGTTCTGACCTAGAGTGTACCTTTCGAAGTGTTAATCAGTTCGTGTTAAACAACACAAAGCATACCAAGTTATATCCGCTTTGAGGCCAGGAAGGGTGTCTAACCGTGAATAGCTGCTTTGCAAGAAGCTATTTGGCCGCTACATCTTTTTCTTTCGGCAGAAATAAAATTGCGGCAGCAAAACGGGCATGCAAGACGCCCGTACGCAATGTTTGCGTCACGGGCAGTTTCAGAACACGGTGGTGTGATGACCGTCATCTCGAGCGATTTATGCCATTGAGCATAGCCATTTTCATCACAGGGAACGCAACCCTAACCTTTCAGTTTTGAATAATTGTAATGCCCTAAGCGTGAGTAGTTTTCTGAAATTTTTTCTGGGCTATTCTTTGAGCGGGATTTTTAGTGGTGGTGTAACGCCTGACGCGATACTTTCTGTACCGCGTTGTGAGCCACCTCGAGTAAGCCCTACCACGGCCGCTGGATGAAATCGCACAAGGCGTTCGTGGCACTACATGAACACACGTGCGCAAGCACAAGCGTAAACTAAAAAGCGCAGTGGAAGCTTGAGTAGAGAGAAAAAATTACGTCTGCTAGTAGAGCAATGGACTGGAGTTTAACACCTATGTGCACACAGTTCATCATGCAGTTCAATTTATTATTGGTGACAAACAGAAGCCAGAAAGGCCCTATGAAACAGGGAAACCTATAGTACTGCGCAACACTTACCAGAATGAAGCTTCTTCGCCCGTTCTCGTACCGGACATAAGTATCTTTGTATATGCAACTGGTAATTCCCGCATTTCGCTCTAAATACAAGTTACATACCGCCCAAAAAACAAATGATGCGGCCTTTTCGTGCAGCTTCTGTTGTGAAAAACACTAATACCGTAGCTACAAACTTTCTGAAACATTACGGTAGCGCTGAACACCGAATGCCCAGTTAGCTAATGACAGCTGCAACTCGGCAAGCCTAATTGGGCATGGCGTGGGTCAGCGCTAAAGGGCAGCCACGTAGCCGATGCTGAAATCGAGACCATCATTGCGCCGTTGAGTTTGATTCCATCCAGCTAGAGCTCCGTGAAACGCCGTGTTTGGTTTATACTGTGGGACAGTGTGCGCATTTTATAGTACAATGAACAATTTACAATGAACTGTTTAAAAATGCCAGGAGATGCTTGAGCAATGTGTGTGTCTGTGTGTGCGTGTGCGTGTGCGTGTGCGTGCGCGTGCGCGTGTGCGTGTGCTTGCGCGTGTGCTTGCGCGTGTGCTTGCGCGTGTGCGTGCGTGCGTGCGTGTGCGTGTGCGTGTGCGTGTGCGTGTGCGTGTGCGTGTGCGTGTGTGTGTGCGTGTGTGTGTGTGTGTGTGTGTGTGTGTGTGTGTGTGTGTGTGTGTGTGTGTGTGTGTGTGTGTGTGTGTGTGTGTGTGTGTGTGTGTGTGTGTGTGTGTGTGTGTGTGTGTGTGTGTGTGTGTGTGTGTGTGTGTGTGTGTGTGTGTGTGTGTGTGTGTGTGTGTGTGTGTGTGTGTGTGTGTGTGTGTGTGTGTGTGTGTGTGTGTGTGTGTGTGTGTGTGTGTGTGTGTGTGTGTGTGTGTGTGTGTGTGTGTGTGTGTGTGTGTGTGTGTGTGTGTGTGTGTGTGTGTGTGTGTGTGTGTGTGTGTGTGTGTGTGTGTGTGTGTGTGTGTGTGTGTGTGTGTGTGTGTGTGTGTGTGTGTGTGTGTGTGTGTGTGTGTGTGTGTGTGTGTGTGTGTGTGTGTGTGTGTGTGTGTGTGTGTGTGTGTGTGTGTGTGTGTGTGTGTGTGTGTGTGTGTGTGTGTGTGTGTGTGTGTGTGTGTGTGTGTGTGTGTGTGTGTGTGTGTGTGTGTGTGTGTGTGTGTGTGTGTGTGTGTGTGTGTGTGTGTGTGTGTGTGTGTGTGTGTGTGTGTGTGTGTGTGTGTGTGTGTGTGTGTGTGTGTGTGTGTGTGTGTGTGTGTGTGTGTGTGTGTGTGTGTGTGTGTGTGTGTGTGTGTGTGTGTGTGTGTGTGTGTGTGTGTGTGTGTGTGTGTGTGTGTGTGTGTGTGTGTGTGTGTGTGTGTGTGTGTGTGTGTGTGTGTGTGTGTGTGTGTGTGTGTGTGTGTGTGTGTGTGTGTGTGTGTGTGTGTGTGTGTGTGTGTGTGTGTGTGTGTGTGTGTGTGTGTGTGTGTGTGTGTGTGTGTGTGTGTGTGTGTGTGTGTGTGTGTGTGTGTGTGTGTGTGTGTGTGTGTGTGTGTGTGTGTGTGTGTGTGTGTGTGTGTGTGTGTGTGTGTGTGTGTGTGTGTGTGTGTGTGTGTGTGTGTGTGTGTGTGTGTGTGTGTGTGTGTGTGTGTGTGTGTGTGTGTGTGTGTGTGTGTGTGTGTGTGTGTGTGTGTGTGTGTGTGTGTGTGTGTGTGTGTGTGTGTGTGTGTGTGTGATAGCCACCATTTTCATAAATTTCCCCACCTAACTTGAAGAAAAATGAGCAGGGTTCGCTTTTCGAGAGATGTGAGGTGATGTATGCGCGCCACGATGCGGAATGAAGTGCAGATGATTTTTTTGTTTCCTAAAGAAACTTTTAGTGTATTATTTCGAGCGAATCTGTTTTAGATGCGAAGCATGCCATGCTCGGGCTGTGTCCCTCCCTCCCTCGTCGATGTCCGCGGTCCCCACCCCCACTGCGCATACCTAGCCAGGCACCACTGATGATGATTGTGGCAGGATGCCCCTAGGGATTGGCCAACCAAAGAATCCATCACGAGATAGCTCCGCCTTCAACCATCGTCGTCATCTTCCGGTAGGGGAACCCTGAGTACCACACCCCTACTGCGCATGCCTGGCCAGGCACCACTGATGATGATTGTGGCCGGATGCCCCTAGGGATTGGCCAACCAAACAGTCCATCAGGAGATAGCTTCACGTTCAACGACCATCGTCATATTCCCGTAGAGGAACACTGAGTAGTATGCGAGGCATTCCTCCTCTCCTCCCCGAAGCTCCTTATCTCTCCGAGATTGCGCAACGAATGGCAACACCTGCGGCTCCGCGGGCGATAATGCGAAGCAGCTGAGGGTTAGAGACGCGTCGGTAGCCGCTGCATAATCCGCTGGGGGCGCCATTGTAGCTCCGTGGTATAAATGACATGCGCGCGCGCTCCTCTCCCCTCGTTCTCCTCCCGCAACGCAACGATCGAACTGAAAACTAATGGGAACTTCAGTCGACCCCATGGCTGCTTCGCATACTACTCAGGGTTCCCCTACGGGAAGATGGTGTAATTGTTTTATTACCTTGTCAGGTGATGTTCTTTAAAACTTTTAACACCATTAAATATTTCCTCCCATTATAATTACTGTGGTAACGCTAACTGCGAAAAACAGGTTCTCCGGAATCTAGGTCAACGCCGCACGTTTCTCTAACCTTTCAATCTAAGTTGTACTAGGTGCCTGTTTCACCGCTTCGTGCGCACCTCGCCACAAGGCGCCACAGATGTGAGGACGAGAAAAAACTTCACAATGCTGTGGCGGCATAGCTGACTGAACACATGCTGGATGTATGTAGATTTAAGATTGACCAAAAGACATAAATAACGGAATTACAGAGGGGAAAGAAGCCAAACATGCAGTCAGAAAGACAAGCGCGCAAAGCTTCCAATAACGCTTCTGAACAAATCTCTGCATCAAACGGGATTTTTAAAGCTGAACACTCAGAATAACAACCTAAGATAATCACAGGCTCAGAATTAGTCGCAGAATGAAGAAAAGCTAAAGAAAAAATTCGGCCACCTTCGCAATTGAGATGCAACGACTGAGAGACTGAGAGGTAATAGCCGAGCTGGTGGTCTTCGCTAGCTTTCTTTCTTGAGAGAAAGATACTTAAAATTGAAGCTTTCTCTGTGCAAACTCAGTCACATTAAAGTCTGCAATTCACCCTCCCCACGTAAAAAAATCCAAACTGCCATAGCCCGAAGCCAAAGTCTCCTTCAGCTCAGTCAAAATACAAAGGCAATGCCCGCGCCACGAACCCAAAAGAAATGCTATGCACCCAGAATGCGACAATAGCGCAATCAGATAGACGCCGGTTGTATAATTCCAGAGGCCTAGATCCGATTCCGACCACAATAGGTCTTTTTTCCCTTGAAGCACGCACTCAGAACACCTGCTCCTCAGCTCATTGCCTCCTTACCTTTTTTCCTCACAGTTCTTGACCGAGCATATTCTCCCTCTTGACGTCGCCGATCGGAGTTTTCTGTTAACAAACCGGACGGCAAAGCTCAAGCTTAATAGCCATCAAAGAAGGAACTTGAACAAAAATAATGGAGGTCAATTAGATTGGTGGGAAAGCACCGCATCTCATTTCCCAGCACATCTACAAGGCTCCGGCCGTGTCAACTGATCCCCGTCTGAGACTGTATTTATGAGTACGACTTCCTAGCGTATTGTTCCCCTCTACGTGAATGTGATACGCTAAAAACCAATGCAGTGTGGTACTGTCGCATGCATGTAAACCCGCATAAGGATATACAAGATTAAAAGAAGAGCGAATAGAATTGCGGAGTTGTCGGAATTGAAAGACAGAAACATAACTGCTTCGGTGGCGCCTACAACGCAGACGAGAATGAAGGAAGGTCACTCAGAGGCGGAAGCTAGAGAAAAATAAAAAAACAGTAGATGGCAATTGGAACACTTGAGAGAAAGAACTCAGGCTCGAAAACTATTGATGTAAAAACAGCTGTGATGAAACAAAAATTACACCATCTTCCCGTAGGGGAACCCTGAGTGGTATGCGAAGCAGCCATGGGGTCGACTCAAGTTCCCATTAGTTTTCAGTTAGATCGCGGCATTGCGGGATGAGAATAAGGGTAGCGGAACTCGCGCGCGCGTCATTTATACCGCAGAGCTTCAGTGGCGCCCGCAGCGGAGTATGCAGCGGCTACCGTGGCGTCTCTAACCCTAAGCTGCTTCGCATTATCGTGGAGCCACAGGCGTTACCATTCGTTGCGCAATCCCGGAGAGGAGAGGAGCGTCAGAGAGGAGAGGAGGAATGCCTCGCATCCTACTCAGTGGTCCCTGGGTTCCCCTACGGGAAGATGACGATGGTGGTTGAACGCGAAGCTATCTCCTGATGGATTGTTTGGCTGGCCAATCCCTAGGTGCATTCTGCCGCAATCATCATCAGCGGTGCCTGGTCAAAGCGCACTGGGGTTGTGGCACTCAGGGTTCCCCTACGGGAATATGACGGTGGTTGAACGCGAAGCTATCTAGTGATGGATTCTTTGGTTGGCCAATCCCTAGGGGCATCCTGCCACCATCATCATCAGCAGTGCCTGGCCAGGCATGCGCAGTGGGGGTGCGAACGGCGGACAACGACGAGGGAGGGAGGGACACAGCCCCGAGCATGAGAGGCTTCGCATCTAAAAGTAGCGGAAACGTGGTACGCAGATTTATATTTTATCACCCTTCCACGAGGTAATATGACTGAAAGATCTACTTTGGGCCGCGCGGCAGAATAAGTCACAAAATCGGAGTTAGAAAGGCGCTCAAGGGTGTGATGGGGCGCATAGCCGCAAGCAACGATGGAACAACCGCAGAGACATTCAAAGGTGGTGGCGGCAAATAACATACGAAAAATAGCCGTAATATTTTCGAAATGTCTCCAGGTTCTGCAGGTTCAACAGGCTCAGAAAAATGCCAACATAATTCACAATCGCAAGAACGGTGGCGCCAAGGCGCTTAATAATAATGTTACCGGCGTATCAGTCTACTCTCTGTCATGCGCAAGGTTTTTACGAAGATAATATTAGGCCAACCAACTAATTAGGCCAAGCAATTATAACAGGCCCCTTCCGAGCAAAAGAATTAATTAACGTGTGCCTAAATTTTAACTTGACACAGCTACTAACAGAACCTAGACGCATTTGTGGTGAAGCTTCTAATATTCTGGACCTCATACTGACAACTAAACCTGAAAACGTATCATATATTACACACTTTCCTTACATCAGCGACCACAAAGTTATTAATGCTGTTTTTTTATATATACGTGTCTACGACAAGAGGAATAAGGATGCACTAGTCGCTGAACTCAAGGAATTCCTAACTTATCTTAAAACACCTTATTGTAGGGTTTAACGCGCCGACGCAACGCAGGTGATGAGGCGCTCCGTAGTGAAGGTCTCCAGATTAATTTTCACCACCTGGGGATCTTTGACGTGCACCGAAATCTCGTACACACGGGCGTTTTTACTTTTCGCCTCTATCAGAAAAGGTGCCGCCGCGGCCGGGAATCGAACCCGAGTCCTTGAGCTCATTTGAGTGAACTATCAGTGAACGATAACTGCTTCACTTCTGAAGAAAAGATTAGGGAGCTAACGCACAAATTTTTTCCCAGTGCTACCTTCCTTTCTAATCACCAAATATCATGGCTTTACAAACTTCTAAAGCGGCTTGAAAATAGGAAAAAACGAATTTTCGCGCAAGTAAACGCGCAGCAACCGCCATTGCATTAGGTAGGTACAAAGAAGCCGGAGCCATTTATTATAACGCCGTTAGAAATGCAAAAAGAATATTCTTCTTAGCTGATCTTCCGCACATTTTAGTGAATAACTCAAGGAAGTTTTGTGAGGTGACTAACCCTAATAAAACACTGGGTATATTCTGAGTAATCCTTCTGTCCGAGAAGTTAGTGATTCTGATGGGCTGAATTATTCAATGTAGCCTTGCCTTCCGTATTCACAAACGAAACTAACACTCCCCTTCAAATTTTCATTGCTGCCGGAATAATATCCTTATTCGACACACTAAAACTCTCTTCTTAAGCGGTATCAGACAATCATCATCATCATCATCATGAGCCTGTTTGTGTCCACTGCAGGACGAAAGCCTCTTTTAAAGATTTCCAGCCACGCCTTTCGAGTGCCAGCTCAGTCCATGTTTCCCCCCCAAATTTTTGTAGCTCGTCTCACCAACGAGTTCTCGGCCAACCTCTAGTGCGTTTGCGTTCTATTGGCAGCCAGACTGAAAACGGATGGTCCACCTGTTATCCCTCGTCCGCCTTACGTGACCAGCCCATCCCCATTTCCTTCGCTTAATTAACACTAGAATGTCCTCCAACTTAGTTTGTTCCCTAGTCCATGCGGCTGCTTTCCTGTCCCTCAGCGCGACCCCTAGCATTCGGCCCTCCGTGGCACGTTGTGCCGATTGAAGTTTAGTTTCAAGTCGTTTGGTGAGACCCCAAGTTTTTGCCCCATAAGTCAGTACTGGTAGAACGCAGTGACTAAATAGAAGCTTTTTCGGTGACAGGGGAAGCTTACCACTGAGGATGTCTGAGTTCTTACCAAACGCAGCCCACCCCATGCCTATTCTGCGGGTAAGTTCCCGTTCGTAGTTTTGATCTACAGCTATGACTTGCCCGAGATATACGTATTAGGTGACAGTTTCCAAGATCTCATTGCCTATCTGCAAGTGATGTACCTTGGCGTGCTTATTCGACATTACCTTGGACTTTTTCGTGTTTTTTTTTAAGCCTGAAATCATACTTGCTGAGCGCAATTGGCAAAGCGTGTGTTGCAAATCCGTCCTGCTCTCACTGAACAGGACAATGTCATCAGCAAACCGTAGGTGGCCGAGGTATTCCCCATTAATTATCACCCCTGTTTTGCTCCACCTAAGCTTTCGAAACACACCCTCCAGGCAGGCTGTAAATAACTGTGGTGATATTGTATCCCTTTGTAAGTTCTGTGATGGCGCTGTATTATTCCCGTAAATTCGTCGTATATTTCTGTGAATACTGCCGACAATATTACCTCAAAATTTTTGAAAAATACCAAACAGATATCTGACACTTTTTAAGTCATTGTCAACGGGTAACCTACCAATAAACTGGAAAATATGAAATTTTATTCCAGTCTTCGAAACAGGTGATGAATCATGTCCGCTCAATTATCGTCCCATGTCCTAATAGGTGTGCCTTGGAAGCTTATGAAACACGTCATTTACACCAAAATCATGCGCGTCTTAGAATCAATAACTCCCTTCTTCCCGCACAGCATGGGTTTCAACAAAAATTTTCGTGTGAGACTCAACTTGCCCTTTTTGTTCATGGCCTTCATAGTAACCTGGTCATTAATATACAGGCTTACGCCATCTTTCTTGATTTAGCAAAAGCATTCAACAGAGTTCCCCACAACGGCCTCATGGTAAAACTTGAAATTAAACTTAGACCCTAAAATGTTAACATGGTTCCGAGAATTTTTTACTCATTGTTCCCAATTTCTTAGTGTTGATGGCCATAACTCAGCCTCTGGCAGTAACATTAGGCGTCCCGCAAGGATGTGCTGTCGGCCCCTTACTATTCCTACTATACATCAATGATATACCTATCCATGTATTCAGCAATATTCGTAATTTTTAAGACGATTGTGTAATGTTAATAACACATCTGCTCAAGTCGCATTGCAAGATCATATTAATCATGGGCTGGACTGGTGCAGTCGTTGGCTCATGATACTGAACATTAATGAATGCAAATCGCTCTCTTTTCACCGTCTCCGCAGCGCCCTCAGCTGTCCTTATAAAATCTGAAACGTTCCCTTGAAAGTGTCAGCATTTATAAGTACTTGGGAGTCGCTTTAAGCAACGATTCAACATGAATCGCACATATTGCCAACCTAATATCAGCAGTAAACAGATCTCTTGGTTACTTAAAACGACACCAACGTCATGCACAGTTGCATGTAAAACTGCTAGACAACAAATATTTAAATCGCACCCAACTCGAATACGCGTCGCCTATATGGAGTCCTCATCAAGCATACTTAACCAATGCACTGGAATCAGTCCAGAATCAAGCAGCTAGATTGATTAATTCCTGATATTCGAACAACATGAGCATTTCATCCCTTAAACAAGAATCTGATCTTTTCAACCTTAACATTCTTCGCCGACTTGCCAGCCTCATTCTGCTTCACAACTTCTATCAAAGTAAAGTCGGTCGCCCACCCTATATCTTGCTCCTTCCGGCATATCTTACCGCACCGCTGTTTTGTTTCATGTCGCCAAACCACGTGCCCATACCACATTTGCCGCCTGCTTCTTTTTTCGCGCAGCCTCCGACAGGAATGGCCTTTTTGCTGATCTTGCGCCATAATGTGTCACTCATCATTTATATAGCCTCTCACTCCCTTGTTTTCAGAATGAATACTCAAGGGTGTTTTTTTGTACTCCTGGGGCCCTGGTCTCGACTGCGCACATTCACAGTGAACAGTGAATTTGCCGGAAGTCGTTTCTGATTGGCTTTCTCTTTTGGTAACGTTCTTCTGGTTGAGAAAGTGGTTGCGTCTGTTTTCATCATTTTGACGCATCATGACGTTCACGGGCACAACTTGTAAAGTTTGCGTTATTTCTCTTTACTGAAAGCACATAATTCTTGGCCGGCAATGAAAAAGTAGACTAAATGCAGCAGACATGGCCACGTACTATCGGCTTCAAATGAAACGCGAACACTAAACTATGAACCTGAACACGCAAATAGCGCGATTTTTTTCCGTGCAAGCCCAAATGACGCGTGGCTTAGTTACAAAAACAAAGTTGGGAAAAGTAGATTTCCAAACATATCAATATCAAGCCATTATATCAACTCTACGAACAGTATTTTTCAATTGTGCACGTTCTGGTTCATATTTTCGTGTTCGCGTTTCATTTGACGCGGATAGTACGACTGTCTTTGCTATTCAGCAACAATACGGCTTGTATGCCATGCCCTCTCCGTGATTGGCTGAGAAGGCGTGACGTAATTTAAACAGTTGGCAGGAACAAACACGTCACACATTGGCAACTTTAGGCTGCGTGAAACGGACGTTATATTACTTAACCACTTGAAAATGGTAGCTGCTGTTACCGTGAAATAGGGCAAAAAATTTCACTCATCTTCGGCGCCGTGAAAACCCCGTGAATTTGAAGAAGGCGCCATTTCGTGTGACGCGTGGTTTAGAGATGTTTTCTACCGAAAGAAACAGTACTTTTTACTGCTTCCAGGTCAGCGATCAGGGAGCATACAAATAACGTGCCGCGTAAATTTTTCTGTTGGGTTCAGCAATAAAATAAAAATTATTTGTTTCGTGTAACAGCACCACAAAAGGGCAGTACAACCGTCTCCATCACAAAGAGAACCCAATGAATGGCATTTGTCTACACTCCTCCTAGTGAAGTGCTGGGTTACATGATCGAACTCAAGAGAAAAATAACAAAGAACAGTGACTGTTTGATGCATTACTGCGCGGTTTGAAGTCGAGCTTGACGAATAAGTGAATCGGCGACATCAGTACGCTCCGCGGCAATCGGGCGTACGGCTTCGCTGCCCTTATACATCATACAAGCGATAATCGCGACCATTGTTTGTAGCGTGAGCTACACTGGCTGAGGTTGAGCAGTTTCGCGTGGCTTCTGGAGAGCCATGCTGCGCATGCGTGAGGAGCAGTGACGTCACACGCACACAACTGGCGCGCCGGAGCCGCCGCCTCCGCGCGTGCCTTGCCGGGTTGCGCATTCCAAAGGAGTGACGCCATAGCCGCGGCAGACGCACTGGCGCCGGCACTTGCCCAGCTGTGCACCTCCGTTGCGCAGTAGCCAAGTCTGCATCGGAGGCGCTTGATGGCGCCTCTCATTTTGTGCGTATGCGCAGAGGTATCAGTGGGGCTATACATATAGCGGGGCGTTTGCCAGTGTGGTATAGCCATAAAACATTCCCCCGCATTTCCCCGTGGGGGAGAATGTGAAAGTGCGAATGCACGGTTGTCGGCCCGCTTGCGGCGCTTGCGCTCGGCCCCCGCAGCCCATTGCCTCGCCGCCTTCTCTTCCATCTCTTCCATCGGGTTTGTAGTATCACGTGTACACCACGCAGTTATCAAGCCGCTATAACGCCGCTGAGTCGCCAACGCACGCCGCTGACGACGTAGTTTGAATGCGTTAAAGATATAAGGCGCGTCACTAACTCTGATATCACCGTCGCGTCCGTGGCTTGGTCGGTAGAGCGTCGCGCTGCGGCCGCAAAGTCCTCGGATCGAAACCTGGCGCCGGATGCTGTTTCTTTTTTAAATATAGAGGAGCACTGCGGACGCCGCCGCCGCCGCCGCCGCCGCCGCCGCCGGCGGTGGATGGTTTGGGGTCGCTTATAAAGTGCATTCGCACTTAAAAAAGGAGAGGGAAATTGAGCTGAGTGACGCAGAAGAGCAGAGGCGTTCAAGTCAATGGATCCCGAAGTGGTTGCCTGGCAATTAGCGGTTGAGCGTAGGAAGAACGATCAGAATAAGGCTTAGCGTGCTGCAGAGACACCAGAGCAAAAGGAGGAACGTCTAGCAAAGTGGCGTCGCCAGGAGGCTGAGCTGCGTTAATCCTAGACAACCAGGAAAGCTAAGAATAACCGGCTGATCCTTAGCTCACGCTACGTATATCCTGGCATAGCCAAGCTAAGCCAGCGCTTTTTTTTCTAATCACGCCATAAACTGGCAACATGGGAGCAGATGATAGCGTGGAGGCGGTGGCGGCCGGGATGGTGATAACGCGACAAAGCTTGCATCAAAGCAAAGAGCTCAACTGGGTTACTCAAAGTGGTTGAAAGAAATAAATAGATGCGGTAAAAAAGATTGTGTGGTGTTCTTTAGCTCAACATCTACCTTTCGCTCGCTTTTGGATCAACGTTACTCAATCGCCTTGCAGTGTTGACGCCAATTCTGACCTGCAGAAATGTTTCCCTTGCCAGCCTCAACTACCGTCTTAATTTTTATAGTACATGGCAAGGGTTTTAATATCTTTTATTCGCAATATTTAAAACTTATTTGTGCTCTTTATGAGTGAAGCGTCAAATTACACTGCATGTCGTCATAGCTATACGTGCAATAAGTCTCTGATTGTTTACGTTGTGCGTACGCAAAAAAATGGCGAATTCACTGTGACTTTGTGCAGTCGAGAGTAGAGCCCCTAGGGCCCATGGTTCTCGCTTTGTTCTCTTGCACGCGGCAGAAAACAACGTTCCCCTTGTAACGCGCCGCAACCCTTCCAACATTGTGGTAGATGCGGTGTAAGTATGGAATAACACGAGATTCGTTACGTTCCTGCTGGGGTTTCGCTTCTTTGTCCTTCCGCTTAACCTTTTGCAGAAGAGTTTCACAAACGTTCGTGGTAAAAGCCGCGAGAAACTCAGCATTATTTAGGTGCGTGGTGAGGTTTTTAAAACATTCGTCTACTTTATTCTGACAGGACCTGACAAGAGGGGCTTGAAAGCAATTTGTAGCTATACCCCTTTTTACCAACTTTGAATGGGCGAATGAAAAGGAAAAAGGCTCCTTTTTGTTCTTGGTTTGGTCGTGGAACACACGTGCTCGGGCGTTATATCGATCGAGCGATTGATTGATTGATTGATTGATTGATTGATGGATTGATGGATTGATTGATTGATTGATTGATTGATTGATTGATTGATTGATTGATTGATTGATTGATTGATTGATAATTTTAATGCGCCGACGCACCGCAGACGCGAGGCGCGCGTAGTGGAGGGCTCCGGATTAATTTTGGCCCCCCTGGGGATCTTTATGTGCGCCGGAATCTCGTACACACGGGCGTGTAGACTTTTCGCCTGCATCAGAAAACTGGGAGTGTACAATCGAGCTCCAAGTCTAAAAACTGGATTATCGTTCCTCGCGGATTTGCGAGAGTGAATGTTGTTCCCTTTTGCGCTGCTGAGCACGAGGTCGCGGGTTCGATTCCCGGCCGCGGCGGCCGCTTTTCTGATGGAGGCGAAAAGCAAAAACGCCCGTGTGCACGAGATTTCGGCGCACGTTAAAGATCCCCAGGTGGTCAAAATTAATCCGGAGCCCTCCACTACGGCGCGCCTCATCGCCTGCGTTGCGTCGGCGCGTTAAACCCTACAATCAATCAATCAATCAATGATCAATCAATCAATGTTGTTCCCTTTGAGAAAGCGGTGAAATTATTCATGACGGTCGCGATTTCCTCGTTTACGTCGTTAGTACCAGAAGCATTAACAAACACCAAATAGTCGTCTACATATCTCTGGATCTTGAGTATCAGTAGGTCACTGATTTCATCGGCTACATGCCTGGCTAAGGAAGATAAAAAGATGCCAGTTAAGGCGGGTGCAACGGAAAATCCTGTGCATATGCCTTTCTTTTGTTCATAAAAGCCATTGTCAAAAAGAATGGCACTCGACTTCAGATAAAATTGCAGGAGTTCTAAAAGCTTCTCCGTACGGCCACATGAAAAATTCTGAAGCTTCCCTCTCCTCCACTAACTTCAACCCTTTCACGAACACCAATGATCAGGTCGTCATGAGGTGCACAGTAAAACAGGTCTTTGATGTCCAGTAAAAAAGTGGAGGTTTCACACTTCCGTTCACTGCTTTCTAAATCCTTTACCACTTTCGCCGCACTCAGTACAAAGAAGGGGTCCCCACCAGTCAAAGTACTCAAGTGGAGCTGTAGGTAGCAGCTGATCAAATGTTGCCAGTTGTCTCGCTCCAAAACGGCGACCCTAAGCGGGCACTCGGGCTTGGGCGTTTTTCATGTGAAAAATACCCTCAGAAAAGCCGTTCGCTGCTTTTTCCGCCGATATTCCTAATGACTCAAGCCAGTATTCATTCAGCTTGGCGACAACCTCATCCTTCTGTTCTTTTGAAACAAACCTTGTTCTTTTAAAATGCTTTTCAACAGCTTCTATAGATTTCTTCCAAAAAGATCGTCAGGCATCAGCACATTGACGATGTAGTTTCTGCTTTCGGCTAACAACGCTATCAGCTTCAACTCACATGGTTGTGACAATGGAAAGTGTACTTAAATAACTCACTTTCCTCAACCGTATTCCTTAAAAAGGCTCTAGTATAGCAACGTGAAATTACCCCCTATATCAGTGTCTTCACAAAATTGATTTATAGATTATGAGGTTTAACGCAGCGATGCTACTCAGTCGATGAGGTGCGACGTAGTGGAGGGCTCCGGATTAATTTTGGGCACGTAGGGATCTTAACATGCGGCGAAATCTTGAACACACAGCGTTTTTGGTTCTCCCCTCCATGCTTCTTTTTTGTTTTTACTTCACGCGTATAACGCAGCCGGCAATCGAGCGCGTGTCCTAAACCTTCACGAAATTTCTGCTAAGGTAAGCGACTCAAAAAATGTTACATTCAAGTCGCGTTTTCTTTAGTGTCCGCGTATTTCCACGCACGTTTTACTGATACGGGACTCAGGAGAATACAATGATGAGAGAAGACAACGTAAGATAACGTACGTTTATAAATTTTTTCTTGTCACTTTATTTATGCGTACTAATTCGCCACCGGCCGACCAATGCAAAATAATTAGAATTTAACAAATTCCGTACCAGGAGTGAAAGGGACGAGAAACTGATAGAAAGCACTTTAGGTAAACGGCTATGGATGTTAAACCTGCCGGGGGATATCAAAGCTATAATTCTAAAAATGAACAACCAGGAAGTTACTGCGTTTGGTGGGCCCAACACAGCAACTAAAGAGTGCAGTTTACGCTCCTTAGGGAAACAATGTCGAAGCCTATTTTCTCAAGCAGTGAAGCTGTGTGGGCAATTACCAGAAGTAATAAGTAACGTACTGCACTACCGCCAAATGTAGGAAACATTTTTTTTCCTATTTTACATTAAAATTCGCTTTCCCCTTCATCCCCGAACCAAATTCCTGGTACAGATACGTCTCAGAGGTTGCAGGTCATGGTGTAACGACTGCAGCGCACCATTGCCGTCAATGCAGCAAGCATGTTTTCTGTGAAATTTACAGCTAGCAAGCGATGAAAAATGCTAACTGGGCTGGCTTGCGGACTATTATATTCTTCATGCAGAGAAAACAGAGGGAAATGACTACATCATATAAGGATGGGAATATTGCAATAAATGTCAATTTTCCTGTTTCTTACTGCAGGTGAACCCTACCTGAGGCGCGCCCGCCTCTCCACATTAAATATTTATAAATGTCTGAAACGCTGGGCGGGATGGCGTGTGTCTACACTTAGACACGAGCCTGGGCCAAACCAGCCGCGTTACACCACTATCATAGGCATTTCGCTTTCACCGTAATAGTTTTGAAAGAAAATGGTGTTTTTTGATTATTCAGAGTAAGCGCAATGTTTTACCATCAGATTTTTTCCGGCCATTTTTGTTTCTTCCAAAAACACAGACATTTACCAAGGAACAGAGAACAAGAATACGTGGAAACAATGAAAATTTAAATAATTATACTGCAAAACAGCTCTTCGTGACAGGTATAACGGTTGTCTTAGCGTGGTTTTGTGCGCAGTGGTTGTTTTACGCAGAAATCTTATATATATGCCGATTACCTACTTCCAGTAATGCCAGTAAAATAAAACTTTTACTAAGCGAGAAAACGAAGGAATGTTTATGTTCTTTACTGTCCAATGAAGTACATTGCATGGCGATCGTATGCCCGTTATAGTTGCCTACTGCTATAAGAAGGGAGTCATCCGAGTCGCCATTTATTCAGCACGTGTCCTCTAAGCTCACAAAAAGAGCACGATGGCACCAGCGAATTATTTTGTCCCAAAAACGTAATGGACCCATTTTAGATTGAGCGGTCGTTCTTATCCACCAAGTACTCGTAAACATTTCTAGAAACTGCTTATCAAAGCGGCAGAGATGGCCCAAAAGGGAGAAATGTAGGTACTGGTGGCTTAATACGGCCATGAGGGAACGGTGAATACAAATGTAGTGAACTCAGGTGAAAAGAACGTTACATCGCTCGCTATCTAGAAGCGGAAGAAATTCGAAAATTTTCTTTGGTTTACGCTTAAGCTATTTTCCGTTTTTATGATAAAAAGGTGAAATAAATATACCACAATTCTTTATTTTTAACAAGTATTGTTTAGGTGAAAGCCTTTTTTTAATAGAAATTGGGCTATAGATTCGGCATGCCTTGCTTGGGTTAGATTTTTGGACACGAAAGGAGCGTCTTGAAACACCATGTCGCTCGACGTTACGTGTTTAGTCAGTTGCGAAATGACTTCTTCAAAACGTTTTTTAAGAACCAAATCCAAGTTTTTTTACATTACCACACAGTCACGGATTTAAACAGCTACCTATTCTGACTTTTTTAAACAGCGTTGCACAGAGAAAGAAACACAGAAGAGGATACATTGTGCACAGGGTTCGCTTTATTAAATGCAGAGCATTTCAGTAACTCACGATGTCACCCGCGTTGACGTCCGTAGTCGTAGTCCGCACCCCTCCCCCTACACTATATAAAAAAAAATACTATCCGGCGCCTGGTTTCGATCCCTCGACCCTGCGGGCGGAACGCAATATACATGGTGCTCTACCCACTGCGCCACAAAGCCGGCACAGAATGGGAGGCTACGGACGCGCCTTATATCCTTGACTCATTCAAACTACGTCAAGAAGCTGCTGATACAACGTATTCACTACCACCAACTCCCCAAACACTAAACGTTAATGCAATACACCCACCCCCTATGCGACGCATTTACTCGAGTCCCCCTCGCGGGGAGATGATCCCAATTTTTTTTACCGCCTTCGCTTGAGTATTATCCAGTGCACTCATTTTTACATGTTTCGGTGACAACTTTAGCAGTAAAATCAATCCAGTTCATAATTACCGTCGGCCATAAAAATGCGCAAATGACCGTTTAGGCTGCAAAGGTTGTACTACCGCTGCTAAAATTACTAAGAATGAATACACATGATTTCTGACAGGTTGATGTCGCACCGTCTGTCATACTACGCTCCATCTAACCTGTTTAATAAACGTGCTCTGAGTGGCCTATGTCGGAAACAGTTGTACAGTTCCTTGTTTGTTACTCCCCCAGTTCTTTTTGCTACCGAGTTCACGTCAGATTCTTTGACGTTAGCTTTAGCTGAGACCACTAGGTGGCTTTATTCCTCTAGTAGTCTCTCCTGCAGTGTTTAACGTTTCCCGCGGTTTAACAGCTAGGCGAGTGCCCTAAGCTGTCAAAATAACAAATAGTTTTTTTTTTACTTCTGGAGTATATGTTTGATATTTCGAACGGTTTGCGCGTTCCGCACTAACGGTACACCATTATTGCCTGTTGTGCCACCAAAGCTCGCACTTTCGCAGACCGTTCAATATTCACACGTGGACATAATTTGGCAGCGCCAAAATAAGTAATGGCTGGAGCATATTGTTTCCTCTTAATGAAGCCATATGGCTATTTCTGTCACGCAAATTCCCTACTAACGTGGGGAAAAAACGTCATTACCTTCTAAAATCTTGGCGCCTTGCTTATTTTCTAATATGAAACTGCACCTTTTTTGATTGGGGAAAGATTTATTCTGGACTTGTATTCCAACTTTTTAGACTGAGATCAGAAGCATGTTCTATTTTGTCCGGTTTCGCATTTGTAATATAAGTAAATGCTGCGCTACCGCAGTCAAGGCATGCCGGTTTGTTCAGTCTCCTCCTGAAAGAAAAATGTATTACTCGGTGTACTTGAGTTCGCTTACTTGATTTAATTGCGAACACATGGTGGCTTTCTTTGGCAGTATTTCTCAGACTTTTTGCGGCTCCGTCGCATTTCCCTAACTTCCACAGTTTTCGTTTTTTAAAGCGCAGCTTTCTATGGCTTCCTGGTTCCATCAATGGTCATACAAGACGCACTGCACGACAAACATTTTTACCCAATGCGTTTCACAAAATGACAATGATGAAAGCGCGGGCACATGAAGTGCATCAAGAAAAGAAGGCTTCCCATGATCGGAACCCAACCTTCCGACATGGTCGAAGCAGTTTATATTTTGGTCTTTCTCTCAGATTTCACGAGGAACGCTTCGCGTATAAACCATCTTTCTTTTAAGATGGGGCTCAGGCTGATTTCTGCCTTTTGGAGCACCTCGTTGCATACGCCGACTCCAGCGTTTTGGCTTAATCGGGGTATTTCGGTGGTCGACAGCTCCAAGCAGTCACCATAACCGGCGCTACATCCGAAGTCGAGGCACCGTCCTACACGATACGCGGCGGCAGGTACCTCAAAAGGCATAGTAGCGATACTCCACGCCACTAATTCTTCAGGATCACCGTTAAATATTACTGGAGTGAACCTGCCTCGACCCGTGCCACCACACTTTTTGCCTCCAACTCTCGTCATTTATTTTGTAGCGATATTTATCAAACTCACCAAATCCATCGTTTTCACTCGCCAAATCCATCGTTTTCCTCATTCTTTAAAACTGTATCAATAGGGATAACAACTGTTGATTTTGATTGTAAATATACATTAATTTTTTCTCGTCTGGGGCGACGCTTTTACAGTACGTATTAGTGTTTTCTGGTGTACAGTACTGCTATCATGGTTTTTTCGGCGTCAGTGAAGGCGCTTTGATAGTATGTATTTCTTGGTGTGTTTTCCACTGCTGTAAATACAGGGGCATCCGCCTGGTCAAGCTAGTTCTCACACTAGCTTTTGGCGGCTCCTGCATCCTTTTTGTTAAAAAGAAAAGTAAAGGTTTGATTTGATTTGATTTGATTTGATTTGATCAGTTTGAAAGAAAGCTTAGGTCCCAAAACACTAAAAAATTTGTGGTCCCCGAGCGAGGAATATTTCACGGCAGCTAGCGAAAAATAAGAGAAACAAATACCTCATAACTCCTGTCAAATTAACCTTTGCATCACTGGATATATTTGATAAATATAGAAAACCTTTTCGCAGTTCACACCGAAACAACCAAATGTGTAAACACTTCTTCATAGGAATTAATGCACAAAGAAATACCCACAGCAGCTTCAAAATGGAGGGTAGCTTAGCGCACTTAGAACACGTTCTGGATTCAGAAAAACCGAAAAGCAAATACTCAGCACCAACGAAAGAAGAAATCATGTCCAATTCTCCTTCAAAGCGCCGCATAGTATTTTTGATGCTTTACTGTACTACAATTTTTAAAAAGTAACTTCTCCGCTATGCTTCAACTTTCCGAGGATAAGTGGTTGCAAGGAAGATTTCATAGAGAATATGCGCAGAGGAAACGACCAAGTAAGTTCTCACACGAGAGGAATGAGTACCCTCCTCGAGACTGATTGCAGCGACTACCCTAAATATCTATGCTCTCGTGAAGATGCTCTAATACTTATCGGTCTCTACCACCTCAAGAAAAGGCACACGGCTGGATTCCTTTCAAAAGAAATACGGAAGGAGAGTAAAGGAGCGACCTCGGCACATGTGTGATTTTGTCTTTACCTTGACTCGGCCTCGAGCAGCTTTTCCCATGGCCTTTTTCCAGCGCTTTGTGGATTTTCCCGAATTTTCCCGAATTTGTAAAGATGCCCTGTATAGCCTAAACGTAATTTTGGTTTTGGTGTTTTGACAATTTAATGTATTTCCTTTTGCCTGTCTAGAGATTGAGAAGGCACTATTGGACCTTTAAGAACGTTTTCTACTTCACAAGAATGAAAAAGAATGAGTAGTATTCAGTGGGCTGACTATGTTTTTGCTATTAAAACCTACAACGATTGTTGAAGTTTGCAAAGTAATGTATAAGAAATACGTCGGTTAGTTGAATTAGTATTTGAGAGAAACATTTTGTAGCCGCCCTTGTTTTTATTATGAATATCACAAAAGTAGAATGCCCAAAGGTGATTTCCGGAATAGAATCTATCGCATTACCTGATGTGCCATGAAAAAATTACATCTATCAAGCGATGTCAAACATTAGAATTGCCAGGCATTGGTACTGGCGGCGCTTGTGGCCGGTTGCATGATTGCGTGAACAGTGTATGTTGAATCTCAGCAAATCTTTTTTAGTCTATCCTCATCGCTTTAAAACAGATTAAGCGCTATGTACACCGATGGTCTAGGAAAATACGCTAACAATCCACGACAAAAGGAGCGACAAGCAGCCAATGCCCATACTGAAACAACTAAATGTTGCCAGTCACACAGAGAGGGTGCTCCGCAAAGTTTGTACAGACTAAGATAAACTTACGAGAAACGTCATGTTACGGACTTCTGAATCCGGAGCAGAGTGTGCGCAAAGGGGCGGGCCTGATGTCAGTGAGGGCGATATCCGAGCTCAACATAAAAGTTTAAAATAATCTCCCACGGTTGCTCGAATAATTTTTGCAGACCTGTGGCAGATCGCAACGATTTCCTTAAGATTTGGTATTCAGGTTGATTCGAACGTTTCCCGAACTGAACACCTTCCCTAACGTGAACATTGCGCTGATTTACTTAGGTCCCCTATATTTCATAATTTGGCAGCAAGTAAATAAGGTTTGTTATGCTAGGAAACCTTATAGTGCGGTTAGTTGAGATGGCATAATCGTTTCAGGCTATATTTTATTTGGCACATGCAACAATGTGAAAGGGGAACTAGAAATAGCACGACACACTGTCGCGAAGACATGATTCAAAACGCAGGAGTAGCAGAAACAGGAGTCTGGCCTTAGCTTGAAAGAACGCTGTGTGTTGTGTCGAGCAGAGAGCCAGCCACGCTCTCCTCGTGTGGGAGGAAACGGGACCACATCCGCATGAATTATTTCGGTGCCAGAAAAGGTGCTGGATAGTGATAACAGTAGAAGTTATAAAAAATCCCCGCACCTCCCCGAGGGGGATTGTGAGGATGCAGAAATGCATTGGGTGCACCGATGAGTGTAATGGGATTAATGGCGAAGAGAGAGGCGAGAGTGTGAGCGTAATCATTTATTTTTTTTCTTTTCCCACACCCGTCATTTCCGCTTCGTTATAGAGAAGCGTCTTCGAGACCGCGTTGAACGCAACCGCCAACTGCAGAGGATCGTTCACGTCAAAGTCGTCGGGAATCGTTTCGAACTCACCGTCAGCATCATCGACGTCGTCTTCCTGCGGTTCCTCTCGTTCGCCGCCGTCATCGAAGTTATCGAGCCGACTCCAATCGACCCGAACGTTGATGGCGCGATATAGCGGGGTGTGTTCCAGGTGCTTGAGCCAAGCCAGGATGTTGCCGCGCTTCACTAACCCGCGCTTGTACGTTGCCGGACTCATCAGCCTCCGCTTGATGTGAACGTCGAACGCAACGTCCTCGGGTACCATGCGAGGAAGGCACCGAACAACCTTCGATACGTCGATGGGCACGTTCACCGCCTGTCCCTTGATTCCAAACTGCCCGTTGCCTAGAGTCAGCCGCCTGATGCTCATGAAGGGGAGTCGAGGCGCGATGAGCCGCTCTTCGACCGGGTTCAGATCGGGAAGATGCGCCGGCCGAGGAGGATAACGGTAGCCAAAACTCACGCAGCCCTCCTCTTCGCAGCTTTGTCTTCTTCTCCTTCTTCTTCAGCGGTTCCCCTACGGGAAGATGACGATGGTGGTTGAACGCGAAGCTATCTCGTGATGGATTGTTTGGTTGGCCAATCCCTAGGAGCATCATGCCACAATCATCATCAGACGCGCTGCGCACGCCGGCCAAGGGACGCACGACAACCCCCGACTATAATGCATTTCTGCATAAAATTATCCCAGCTTCACTGACTTCACGTCACGAACGCTGATGTTGGCAGGGAAGCAAAGTGGCGTCCCATACTCGCAAGGCACACCTTTATGAAGTTCTCCAAGTCAGCATGTCGATTCCCCTTCGCGCCAATTCACTTTTGTAGTGTTCCACTGCTCGCGCCATCTGCTGTAACCATTTGTTACTTTCGGACTTCGATCACTGCCACGAGGAGGCGCCGCGAGCACTTCTTTTTCACAGTAATCGCAAAACAGAAGCAGCCATTAATTTTCAATAAAAGAACAAGGTCATTTATGCATTGATGTCTTTCCTCAAATATGCTTAACGTTTCCGTTTTGCTCAACAATGCTGACAAGTATAAACATTGCAACCAGATTCACTGGTTTTGAAAAACATTGCCCATATAAGCGTCTTGTTCACACAATATCTTAACTTGAGGCATGTGTGCTGGGAGCTTGCCCCCGTCCTCGCTAAGCTATCCATCCCTACACTGTCGCCCTGATACTTGACTCGCACAACGCATGTGTCGCCCCCCCCCCCCCCCTAACCCTTTCTGGTAAAGTCATAGCTGGGCTTCTCTGGTGTGTTGGCAGCGACCGGGTCGACAGCGATGAGCGAGGCCGTCTCTGAGACACTTCGGCGGTGACGAAAGACCGTGATGCGTGGAGTCAGAAGCCGCCTGCTGATGCTGTAAAACGCAGCTGGACACGCGAGCACAATTTCAACAGCATTGGCGGGAATGTTAAAAAAAACGCCAATACACCTTCACATTTGAACTGTTAAACTTTTCCAAGGCTGGTAATCAACTGGGTTCTGGGAAGCGCCAGCCTTTCACCCTATAGGAAAACCGTAATATTATTATTTCGCAACACATACCACCGTAACCTAAAGCCAATTCTTGAGAATAAAAAGTTGTGCTCTATATCCTTGGTGGATATCGTACAACGTGGTGTGGACGAGGACAACCGGCGTCGAACAGTGAGATTTCGTTTCATCTGAGGAAGCTTCCACTTCAAAAGAATAAAAATTTATGTGCAGGTATTCAACTAACTTCCGCATTTCAACAAACGATAGCGGTTGTGTACGCCGAAGCGACGGCAGTCCAGTTGTGTGCACGTAATATCAGCAATGATGGATTTCATGCGGCACCCTAAGTAAGCTACGCCGGCAGTCCCATCGGACTGTATGACAAAATGCCACCAGGATATATCGCAAAAAATGTTAGTTCTGCATCCGCTGGGCCACGATACTCTCCGTGGTTGAGCTGACCCCCGATTCGATTGCTATGCATGTACAAATTTAATGCGTTTGCTGTATTTGCACGAGGCAGCGAATTTGCACAAACGGGGCAATACTATCGATGCCATTTATGCCATTTTCACGGCCTGGTCGGGACTTTTTTAGGGGTTTTACAAGTCAGAGCAATAGACGCTCCAGAGACACGACTTAAGACCGATTCGAACGATTTGGTTTTTAAACGCTTATTTCAGGGTGACCTCGTATACATGAGAGGGACATGTAAATGCATAAATGAATAAATTTGAATTTGAATTTGGATTTTCCTCATTTTCTGGTGCCTATAGGTACCTGATCTTCTAAGCTGTCCTGGACGCCAGCAAGCAAACAACTTGTGTATCTTTCGCGATACTTTAATGTGTCTTGAGGGCAGTGAAAAAGCCGGACAACGTTCATAATTATGGAGAATGCTTAGAACTATATACAAAATAGGAAGATGAAAGACTAGTTGAAGCTTCTGATGATTTGCTAATGGACTTTCTGTCCAGCTTTGCGGCCATGCGATTCAGGTCTTCATCAGCCCCTCCTGAGTGCGTTTCACTCGCCCGCGATAACCAGGAGTCAACTGTTTATCCCCGTCAGTGCCTCCGCCTCTTACGGTGCCTCGTATTCCATGTGCGGCAGCGGTCGACTTTTCTTGGGGCCACTCTATTCGCTTTTCTGATCCCGTTGCGTCCACTCTTGTCCGATCCATCGTCCTACCTCCTCCGATAAAGCATTTTCCCCTTCTTTGAGAGTGATCGCCAACTTTCACTCCTTGCCCCGATTTTCTGGGATACTTTTTAAGTTTTTATACGTAATCCATTCACTGAAAGAAATAGATCTAATGGTTTCATCTTAACGACTTCAAAAATGGTTGAAATTACGGAACTGACAGCCACGACGCGGAGTAATGAGAGATCAAACCAGTAACTATAACAACAGATCGTCAGTCCTTTGACAAAGTCCCAAAATGTCTACCCTCTAACTTTATGGTTTTTCAGCCTTTTTTTTTAAAGCGTTTTGCAGAGACTAAATTACATTTCACAGCTTGTTTAGCCGTCATATTATTCATTCGTGTAGGGTCACTAATCATTTCATGATTTTGGGCTTAGCGAGTAAAGTCACAGAAATGCGATTTTGTGGGCGCTTCGCGCATGAACGGCGGCGTCAAGGAGACCTAACCGCCGGGCATCGTAATCTGTCTTAATTACCGCGACAGTAGGGAGACAGCACCGTCTGCGACAAGGCGTTCCGCTGTCGTCAGGAATGCACTCGACTGTGGAAACCAGCCGGCCTCATTTCGCAAAGCCTACGTTACTGGGACTGAATCTTTCTGAATGAAACTTGCTGTTGCGAACTTAACCCTAATTGCCGTCAGTGAAACTCGCTGTTACGAACTGAACCCTAACTACCGTCTGGTTATGAGCTATCGCGGCAGTGCTCCTTAATAATTATTTATAAGAAGCAGTGGTTCTGCTCGGAGAGTTTGTTTCAACGTCAGTGCGGTCACCCAAGGGTCTTAAAATTTATACCTAAGTAACAACATTTTTCCGTTTTGAGGGTTATCTAAAGCTTGCACAAAAATATTTCGTCATGTAAAACTCCAAAATGAAAAAGAACTGGTTAAAAAAAATAAATACTACATAAGCTGACTGTGCATGCTAAAGGGTATTTGATAAATGAATAGGTTTGAGCGAGTGAAGAAAATGAGGATTGATAAGAATCGGCTAAATAAATGAAAAAAAAAACGTTGTGAAGGAAGTGTAAGCTCCTGATGCTGTCGTGGAGGTACATATTTGACTTTTGTCATTGCCCTAAGGATCCGCACGAATAGTTTATCCGAAAAATGCTGCTGTTGTAAGAGTGCTTCCTAGCAAACCCAGCGTGATACTTACCTCTTGCATTTTGGACACTCCTTTACGGCATCTTTCTCCTACGCTGCCTTCAAGCACCAGGACCATGCATTTGTTGCTAGCTTGAAAATTGTATTTTAGGACAATCCCAGTAAAGAAGGTTTCAAATAGTTTGGGTGGCGTAACATTTTTCATCGCTTATGATTAGGCAAAACGACCTGAACTTGGGAGGAGTTCACGAATCAAAGGCCAAAATGCAGTCAGAAAAGACTTGCCGAGCGCAGCGTGTTCCCCCTGCTTTGTGTTTGACATTCTTTTCGAAGCATAAAAGTGTTATGTTCAGTTTGGCCGCATTATTGCATGTATTGTGTCAAGCGCGGCAATAAATATTACCTTAAAATATCAGCCGTGCCAAACTGAACCTTAAAGGAGCCATGAAGAGAAAACACAAGTTTGGTTCATTCAAAAGATTGTCTCGTTAGAATCATACTGACACCACTTTTAACGTAAACTTCGCTCAAATAAGCTACATAATTAGGAAAAACGGGAATGGTCATGCGACCCACCAGCTCATTTCCCGCAACAGAACCTATGATGTCACATGAGCTAAGCTCTGCGATTGGCGGAGGCCAATCGCAGAGCTGTCGCAAAACTGTCAGAGAAAAACCACAGTGTTATACAATAATGTGCGCACAATGAACAAAGAACTCTTAGAAACTAAGAAAGCATTCAACGTTCCTGAAACCGACACAAAGGTGGCAAACTTCACCCTAACAAAATACAAAACACGCACAATGCTACTGATTTCAACACCCAAATAAAAGAAGCTTCAGAAGCAAGTGAAGTACAAGGCTACCAAAGCTGTTGTCTTTTGTGAGATGCATAATAATATTTCTCTCGCTTACTTCTTCTAAGTGGTTCTATCACCAGAATAAGTGGTTCTACACCCAGAATATAGAAGGAAATATTGGTATAACGCATTGAGACACTTTTCCCTCGTTGAATTTATAGCTCTATTTTTAGATTCAGAAGTCATTTGCCTAATAGCATAAATACTGTTATGCGTACATAAACATTTTTATTAATTCGATGTTATTTTTGAAGCCTATTTGTGATGTGAGGGTTTCACTGTGCCGTTTCAGAACACTTCGGTGCTTATTGCTAAAAGTTCTATTCCCGTACTACCCTCCGCGGTGGCTCAGTGGCTAAGGCATTGTGCAGCTGAGCGCCGGGACGCGGGTTCGCGTGAGTACGAGATTTCGGCGCACGTTAAATATTTCCAGGTGGTCAAAATTAATCCGGAGCCCTCCACTACGGCCCGCCTCATCGCCTGCGTTGCGTCGGCGCGTTAAACCCTAGGATTATTCAATCTATTTCCGTACCAATATGCTCAGTGTACGCTTGATTATTACGGAATATACTTAAGGTGCACAAATACAACATTCAAAACGTCAGGTTGGCTGCGCAACGCAAACACGATTAGCACATATGAAGCTGCAGATTTGAAACAAACATTAGTCACGAAAAGAATAGCTCCTATTTCTTTAAAAAGGTGTTGTGCCATTTTGAAAAAAAAAAATCTTTTTAGAGTACCTGAAGCCGCCTATATGTTTTGAATATATTTTAGAAACTTTGAGTTTAATCTTTAAAGTTCTGAAAGAGAAATTGAGGGCAGAATACGTCTATAGATCAACAATTTAGCTCATCGAGATGACGAATATACTAGCAATAAGCGTAGCTTTTCTGAAAAAAAGCTGGCGGTCAGCAAAAACGTGAAGACAGCTGCTGCCGCCGCCCCTGGCTATACCGCGCAACTTGCACCGGGAGGGCATAGTCGTTTGGCGGACTCAACTGTATTTTCTTGCTGCCAGTGGATGGCACAACCCGTCCATATTTGGCTTAACGACAGCGAAGATTACAGGCATGCGCATGATGCTCACCTTAAGGCGAAAGGAAGACGGAACGTGGCTTCAATGAAGCATAAGCCATCTGGGGCAACAAAAAATATGAGATGCTACGAAGAGTTTTCAACGGGGTGATTGCACCAGGATTAACTTTCGGAAATTCGGTTCTGCAGATAAAACTAGAGACCCAAGTGGGGCTAGAGGTAAATCGGAGGGCAGTAGGCACACTGGCCCTAGGGGCCCACAGTGAAACTACGAACGAAGCCGTACAGGGTATATGGGATGATAGTCTTTTGAGGCCAGGTAGGCTCAAAGCTTGAGGAGCTTGAGATAAAGCTTCAGATAAAGATTGAGGAGCGCCTTCGTGACATAGAAGACGAAAAATGGAACACAAGGGTGTTTAAGTACCTGTATATGATAAGCATGCACGCCCGATGGAGACGGAGGACCAGACAGCTGACCAACCGGTACGGAAAGTAGGCAGGGGAAAGTGGGGCATACACAGCAGCTAAAAAGCAGGTAAAGCAGTAGAGACGATCATGTGGCAACAGAGAGTGGAAGCGAAAAATTCTGGAGACTTATAGGACAGAGAAACTAGAAATCAGGAAGGAAGGTTTCTATAGAAATAAGGAGAGGGAGTGCATTGCTCTTTGAAGCCTTCAGTGTCGGAGAAGCCGGGCACCACACGGCTATTTACAGGCAGCAAGTTCAAACATGTGTATGCAGTGGTCGAGATCGGGAACCTCCTATAGACCATATTGTCAGGGACAGCAGAGAGATACGACCGCCGCGAGGCGAGAAGGAAGAGCGCTGGCAGAGGCTTTGGGAGCGGGGGTAAGCGGGAGCCTCAACTTCAGGGCCACAGTGACGAAGAGGTGCTGGAATGGGGGGGGGGGGGGGAGTAGGGAAGAGAAGTACGTTGGGGGAGTAATCAAACGGACGAGGGGGCGATGGGAGTTTAAAACGGGTGTGATGGGGAAATGGGGGTGTCAAATCTATTAGGTTGGCTAGGAGTAGGGAAAGTAAGTTAAATAAAGAAGGCAAGTCGGTTACCGACAACAGACCCCCGAATTCAAAGGGAGAGCCCCTTATTGTCATCATCATCATCATCATTGTGCAGTGGTACCGCTTTTCGAGGAAGCGTGTGAGCTTGTCATGCGTCCTGCCCGCCAGAGAAGAAGGAAACGGGTGCAGTCTTCAGAAAAGAGATTTATCATAAAGGAAAGAAACTAAAAGAGCAAAGAAAAACACACACGCGAACACACTAGAAAACTCTCCTACGACAGTTCTGCCTGAAAACCAAACAACGTCCTTGCAAGATATGGCATTACAGCTGAGGCTTACGAAGATCATGCGTGTTGACGTGAGGAAATCGCCGGGCGCCGCGAAGAGTTGGTTCCCGCGTGCGGTTGTCCTGTTGTTGGCCGTCTAGCGTAGTGAGCCTGGGATTCTGGAGGACCTTGCCGTTACCAGGGCCGTTGTAGCATAGGACAACGGTTAAATGCCGCTGACCGAAGAGGTACGCCCGTCGCCGCTGGAGCCGCCACGACGTGGGTTGGCGGAACGTCGGGAGACTGAAGCCGATGCGTCGTCGGCCCGCTACCGCCCAGGCTTGTGTGGCGACGTCGGTTCCTCTGGTCGCGTCACCCTTGGCTTGGCTGTTCCGGAGCCTGGTCCCCTCGCACCGTGCCTGCCTCAATCTCTCTTCCTCTTCCTTGATCTCCTTCGGCGTCGTTGCGGGGATTGTCCTTGACTCATGACAGAGCTACGGTTAAGCGGTTGGTTCGACGCCAACTTTCCGGGTTCTCAAAAGGACAATACGTTTTTCCTCTAGAAATCGTCAGCAGAGATCCGAATTCTCATGAAGGCACATTTTTCTTAGCGGTGCGGAGTGGCAAAGGATGTGTGTTTTCGGGAAAGCCCCACTGATTTGATTCAAACTCATCAAACCACACGCTTTGCGGAAGCATTTTATTCGGTTGCTTCTATACCGCGACACAGCACTGTCGCTTTGCTTACTCCCTGTTTATCGTGACGGAAACGGCAACGTTCGGTCAGCGTTTGATTAGCGATTTATCAGCAGTTAAGGCATCTTTTGGCCCAGAATGAATGCTGAAATGGCTATGAGGAGATCACACTTCCGTTTGAAACCAACTTGCTTCTTCCCTTTAGTGTCTCTTTTATCCAAAAAATCCCGCCAACCACGGCATCCTAGGTCCGCAGGGAAATCAGCGGTTTGTCAGCCAAAACCCAGGAGCGCGTTTTGTACAAGGGGCTCGAAAGGAAACAGATATTTATGTTGTAGATAGACACCATTCCAGAACAATTTAAGACCACTTTGATAGTACGACTTTAATACCACGTCTCTACATGAAAGTTTCCGTCAATGAAAGTTTTTCCGAAAATCATTGCAGTGATCGGGTCGAGCAAACCTGTTCATTTTGCCACACGGGCTTGAGGGGAATCTCTCTGCATTAGGTGGCTCTCGGTCATGTAAGCCATCATGCATCAAGAATGTGGTGTTCCCTAGAACGTTTACAAATCAATGAGTTAGTCAGAACTCCTGCTCCTTATACCATTTTTACCCAAACACGCATTTCCTCTACCTACCTTTTCAAGTGTGTATATTCTTCGTCATCACAAACATGCTTGTTAAGCAAAAAAATCTTTATATCTTTTAGATGCTCACCTATAATTATAGCAGAGTTAGGTTTTGTTCGAGCTATATTATGCCAAAATGTTGCTCCTTTCACTGCTCTGGATTCTATAACACTAATAAATTTGATATGATGAGCGTAGCGGACGCTTTACCTCTCGTACTTTTAACGCTAAACCCGGTTCATCACCATACCTACCTTATTAGAGAACGGAGAAGCGAAGCAAGCGTACAAATCTCCAACGACCAGGAAAATGTCACTAACAGAACGAGATCAGCAGTCAGAATTTTTTTACTTCATTTTTTCGGCATCGTCGTACCAACTCAACGTTTTGCGCTTCATTCGCGCAGTAATAACTGGACCCGATTCTCTTTGTGTGAGTCAAGAACACTAATCCTCCGTTAGGTTGGTTGGCCCTAGAAGTATTTTTACGCAAAGTCGTCATTGTGAAACTCACGAATTTGATCTCCGTTTGTTGAATTTGAAAAAAAAAGTACTTGTCAGAATATTTTTGTTAAGTTTGTTGCGAATTCGGTTTTTACGCAACAAAGGTTTTATTCAAGTCCGATGAAGAATTAGCAGGTCATTCTTTATAATATTGGAACTCAGAATCGAATGGGATAAACAGGGCACCAAAGGCAACAAATTTGATTACCACGTGCCATAGGGAGCAACTAAGATCCCTGCTCGAAAAAAAAAAAAACGTTATCACAGAAAAAATGTTTTCGGCAGCGGCAGTACACCTTGGTCTAAGCGGTGCGAAAATGTTTTAGTAAAAAATAAAAAATTCAACCGCTGTGATATCTATTTAAAATGTTCGAAATTAATGAAGTATAACCAGATACACTCTACGGAGCTAAGGAAGGGTAAGGGCGATTTTCTGCCAAGAAAAAAAATAGCTATCGTTTCCTGCTCTTCCGATTAACTTATGTAAGATCATTGCACACCTAAGTGGCATAATGCACAGGATGGCGTTTTCGTGAAATTTTTAGGATTAACTTGGGAACTATAGCCAATGGTGCCATCATTCCTGGATAAATATGCAACATGCAGCGTGTTGGCCTTAAGGTGAGAATGGTTCATTAAAGAAGAAGAAGAAGAAGAAGAAGAAGAAGAAGAAGAACAACAACAACAACGTTCATTACAATCACTTTTTAAAAACACCATGCACACTGGGCACTCATGCTCGCAGTTTCGCCTTATGCTATTTTAATTAAATTTTGTTGGTCACGCCTTAGGACAAGCTTGTAGTGGCTGTGCTTTTCTGCAGACTGCTCCAGCAATAATGAAGCTTGTGTGGTGGTCTTAATGTTTTTATCAGGCATTCATTGTTTTTTTCTGACAGTGTGGCTTCAAAGGAACATAGCGATGAGATTTCTCCTTCAGGTACTTTGATATGGTTATGCATTTTGGTTGTCGTGTGGTTGTGCAACCTTCAGACTATATATTCTGTTTCTTAATCATTGGAATGTTTTATCATGAGTACGAGCCACTCTTAGAAGCGGCAGAATAACTTTTAGAAAGCGTAGTCGAGCATAGCGCTTAAAAACAATTAGGCGTGGAAACAGAACTTGCCTATTTGTCTAAGTAAGTGCAGACCTATGTAACCTCGCAAGTTTTCTTTCTACAGTTGTTAGGCTTTCTGCAATCTCCAAATTTGGGTATATGTTAGTTGTTCCACATTTGCCCAATAGATTTTGCAATTAGGCTTAGTTAAATACATTTGTTGCCAAGCGAATACAACAACGTTAACACTAAAATAACCACAGAAAACGTTTTTTAAACTTTTTCTAAATCTCAAATGCTTTCAGAACGTATACTCAACAAGAACATCCAGTACATACAAGTTAGTTTGCTGAGGTACATAAAGTACCACATCCAACAATTTCTGCTGTATGCCCATCAGATAACTTTGAAACTTCCCAAAAAATTTTTCTCTCTTTCCCGGTTTTGGCGTTCTTCAAGCGCTCGAATGACGACATTAAAACAGTAAAGCAGGTTTTGGCAAGCTTTTTTTCAGTTGCAGCAATAAACGCATTCAGTAGCGACTTTAAAAAAAGTTGCCACAATAGCACAGCAGAAACGGAAGTTGTATCTGAAGCGAACAGCCACTCACGCAGTGCTGCTCCGTACTGGCGATAACTGCAGCTTCCACACTGATTAGACACGAAGAAACGCGTGAAAGTGTTTTAGGCGGCAACCACATGGTGCATTTTGCTCGCGTCTGGCGTCGGTCGGCGTCTCCTAGCGGCGACGTGAAACAGACGTTTCTAGACTAACATGCTGATAAAAAGACGTTCCTGATATTGCATAACGACTACTACAATTCCTGAAATACGATTTAGAAGGGCTTTCAATGTGTTACCGTGCATTATTGCATATCTTGAACTTCACCTGATTACTTTGAACCAACCGGCCATACCAGGGCGAATTGTACTTTAGCTGATTTCCCACGCTGGTCACCTAACTCAATTTCAGTGTAAGAGAGCAAAATACGTTGGAAAACTGTACTTACACAGGAAGACAAAAACGGAATGTGGAGAAGAAGCTGTAGCACACCCCAGACGTGTCGAATTTTTTTATTGGGTGCCAAGTTGAATATTTACTGAAACGACAAACTATAATGGATGAACTTAGCGGCGAGCTTCACGTTCAAACATCCGTCGCCGTAATCAGGTTTGCGCTATCCCGGATTATCAATCTACGCGGATGCACAGAGAAGAAGATTGATGAGACTGGCAGGATGGTCAGCGCGAATACAATTAGCGGTAATGAGCGAAGACGCCCGGTAATCAGCAGAGGCTTCGGCGGAAGAGCTGATAATACAAGGGTCTTTCGGCAGCATCACTGGTAAGATTTTTATAACCTGCATCATATTGCTATGCTGTGTCGCGTTTACTCTGATATAAAACATATTAATTTACATGAACATGTGCAGAGTGATACGTTTTATTAGTTTCATCGCTTTGCTCGTGTTTCTTCGGAATTGGGAGCTATGAACCAGCGTTACGACATTTAGAACATATTCCTAAACGAAGCGTCCGTGGAGAATCCGCATATAAACGGCAACTGAAAATACGCCATGCCATTCTGCACAGGAAACATTAACTTTTGAGAAATTTGTGCCTTTTTTTTTTGCTTGTTTCCTATGGGTTTTTGTTTTTGCAAATCTTTATTTCTACATTTTTTATAATCTTACTTTTGCATTAATATAGCAACAGCTACCTCGCAACTTTTCTGAAATAATATAGCTTTATAGTGTGGTTATCAAAAGTATTTACGCAGTGCGCCAAGATAATGTCCAGGGCCCGTTACCGCCCGCAAGGCGAAGTAAGAGTACACTCTAAATTTTTTCGCGCTGAGCAAGCGTGAATTTTGACGATTTTTTTCATGCCTGTTCCAAGCATGATTTGCTTTCACGCTGAAAAATCGCGCTTCCTACGCACGACTCTCGGGATGCGTAACGCTTTCGAAGCGTGAGTAAAGGATATTTTTTTGCACGCTTGTTTTAGGCGTGGTGAACTATCACGCTAAGTGCTCACGCTTGCCATCCGTTACTGGCGAACTTCCTAAAGCTTAGTGAAGGGGAGAAAGAGCATTTGTACTTAATTTATGCGGCGTTCTCAAGCTGTATATAAGAAGCCTCTGTGAGCGTCAGAAATCACCTAAAGAAAAAGCTGAAAGAAGGTAATAGTTTCTGCGCCGTATTTATGGTCTGGGTATCTCGGAACACCCATCAAGCCCATAAACACGGGAGAGCAAACATTATCTTCTTTCATCTTCCTTTTAAAATGATTTCTGACGGTCAGAGAGGCATTTTATTATACATAGCTGGGGAACACCGCGCAAGGTAAGTACAAATCCTTTTTTCACATTTACTAAGCGTTAAGAGGGTCACGTTGCGATTGGGCGGTAATTCTTCGGTATGCACGGCCCCAAACTTAGTCGTTTTAGCAGAATAAGAGTGCTTAGGATTGTCTCTGAATTTCGGTTGTGATAAACCTAAGCACACTCGAAGGCAGTGCAATACAAACTTTCATAAAGCACCTTGAACAAGTGCACCTAGCGAATCCCATGCAATTAAGCCTGTGATGTGCGTTCTTTCGGCGCAATTACCTATAACTTTGTGAAAAAAATTAAGTGAGGAAGTCTGTGAGTACTACTGTGAACGTTGAGATTGCGAATCAAAGCCGACAAACAACGCAGAACAAGAAATTTAGACAAATTTTATATTTGATTGAAACCGTTTATCCACACTAACTTGCAAGAATGCTCCCACACAGAGAAATCCGAAAAAGACAGGAACTATAAGATAGGCTCCAGATGAACTCTTTATGCCGATTTTAAGAAGCAAGTGAACTTTGCTATGAACTTAACTCAAACGAAGTGTAGTTTCATCAACAAATCGCGTAGCATTTTGAGCGCCAGTGGGATTACGTCGGTGCCATCACATGTTACTACCCCACCGAATCCTAGCAACTACAGGAAAGCAGACGGATACGTAACGTCCACTATGTAACACACACAGAAACACAGCACCAAGGCTTTTTCCAGTGACGTGTCCAGTTGCAACCACGAATCCTCAGGGTTCTGCCGCATAGCATGCTGCTTCAAGTCGCCTCATGCAGTGCACTGACAAACGATATCCGCAGAGGAAATATGGCAAAGGAAAAAGCGGCTTCAACATAATACTGATAGGCTGATGTGTTCATACTGTTGTACAACACGCAGACTTCTGCCGTGATGTGCAGCACAAACGCACAATTTTATTAAGGCCTTAAGTGGCGGGTCTGTAGAATTGGACATGGGGTTCAACACTTCGTAATGTGTGCTCCACCTGTGGGGATGTGCGGTATAAAATATTTTTGTCGTTTTCTATGTGCTCAGCGCTGCTCAAAGAAGACTGAACAAAACCGAAAACCTATTTTGACTTGAAAATATAAAACACAATAAGTAAAAAAACCGGAAAGTATAATGAAATGCCAGTATACAAACATTTCTGAAATTACCCCCACGACATCGCGCGTCGTCGGTAAATAAAACCGCGTAAGCGTGAGGTATTAGGAAGATGAACTGAACCAAATAAACAACGTAATGAACTATATTTGTGTATAATAAAATTGAAAACTCGATTCTCACCTCTTCTAGTGCCTTGTAACAAACATCCGTAAATTAGGAGTAATTTTAGTGTGAACAAACGGTTTAGCAAATAATGTCGCCAAAGAGAACAGTGTTGCTTTCGGAACTATGGATGCGAGATGGCGAACATTTGTGTAATTTATTTAGCTACAAGCGGCTTCGTAATAGCCAAAAACATTTTTCTTGGAATTTATGTTTGTAACACTGAAGATAAGGAAGGAATTGTTAAAACGCACTTGCCATAAAACACTGCCACTGGTGATATATTTTTTCTTTAGTTGATCTGAAGCTGAGGTATTTCTTGTCCATATTACCGGCTTAGGTTACAGAAAGTTATGCATTATATTCCTCAAGAATATTGTTTCCTCTTGAGAACAAAAGCAATCCTGATATTCGACGTTTAAAACGGTATATCGTCTTATTTGCTTCGTATGTAACTTTGATAACCATTCTGTTACAAAGGCCTCTTCTTACTTAACATGATATTTGAAATGTACCTTCGTATTATTAATCTCTGTGCTTTTACTGCGAGTAGAGAAGACGTGGTGTAAACTATGCATTTAAATCAATTAGGAAAGAAACGCAACAAAAAACTTAAGTAGTGCACCACTCAGGTCGTCTGCTCGAAGCTAGGCAGCCCGAAAGTCCGGCCTCGACTCTTGAAGATGCTTATGTTCTGAAGAAAAAGGATAATCGCCTTCAATTATTACACACTGCCAGAAAATCACTGGCCGCCAATTTCCGGAGGCTAAAGTCTCGTTATGTGTGTGATTGTTAGAGTTTCACCCTGCAGCTCGTTTAGGCAAGAATGATTGAAGCAATTATATTGGGAAGTATAAATCGCCACTAAGACCAGTTCAAGCAAACTCACTGCTTAAATTGTACAAGGCTTAGTATGAGATACAAAAGTACAAGTGTAAATAAAAAAAAAATTCTAAGGCTATATTTGGCTAATGAAGCTTGAGCACAATTCATCCCGGAAAAACTGACAACGCGTTATTCAAAGCTCGTTGGAGATGGCTACAAATGCGTGTTGTGTACTAATAAGGAGTTGGTGTCCTTTATTATACAGGGCCAAAAATTATTAAAATATTTAAACGAACAGCGGAGCTGCGGTTCTCCTGTGTCGCCTCCAGCGTAAAACAGCGCTCGCCGGAGAACGGCAGTGCCGTCACTGCGCAAATTGTATGGTTTGCACGAATTAATCGGCAGCAAACGTCAGCGACCTGAGTCAGTGACCTGAGTCCTAGATTGGGGGAAAGTGAAATTGATACATCTACGGCGTCATCATCATCATTATTATCATCAACCCGCTCAGATCCACTGCAGGACGAAGGCCTCTCCAGTTGGCCTCCAACTGGTCCCCTCCTGTGTTACCCGAGCCCACAGTTTAGCTCCGAAGTTGTGTATTTCATTTCTCCATCGTGTTATTGACCTTCCCGTTTTTCTCAACACATCTCTTGGTATCTATCTACTTTGTTAGCCCAATCATCTACCAGTTGTCAGTTCGTCTAACCCCATGATAAGCCCAAGTCAATTTCTTTGTCCTGATTAGAACTATGGTAGGGTCAACTGTAGTTTGTTTTTTGATCCAGGTAGGTCGCTTATTGTCCCTGAGTGTTATTCTTAACGTCATTCGTTCCATGGCATGTTGAGCCGACCTAAGTTTGCTTTCTAGTGGTTTAGTTAGCCGCCAACTTTCTGCTCCGGAAGTCATCCCAAGCAGTATGCACTGGTTGAAAATTTTTCTTGTGAGTGACAGAGGTAGCTAGCTTTTGACATTCTGGAAGTGCTTTCCGAGTGTTCCCCATGCCATGCCTAATCTATGCCGCACTTCCCTTTCATGGTAGCGTGAGCACGAAGCATCTGTCCGAGGTAGTTGTATTATTTTACTTCGTCTGTGGTTTTTCTGCCTAAGATGAAGAGGACAATTTTGACAGGAATATTTTCTATTACTTTAGAGTTATTCATCTACAGTTTTAGCCCCACGGCCCCGCTTTCTGAGTGTAGTTCCTCCAGCAGTGCTTGCTTGTGTTCTACAGTCTCACTCAGCAAGACTATGTCCTCCGCAAACGTCAAATGGCTGAAGTATTCCCCGTTTGTCCTTAATCCTTCTTTTTCCCCTTCAAGCTTTCTTAATACGTCCTCCCGACACGCTGTGAATAGTTTTGGCGAGATGGTATCACCCTGTCTTACTCCCTTTCGGATCGGAAATTTATCGCTTTGCCTGTGGAGGTTTACCCGGCCTGTGCATCAATTATATATGTCTTCTAGAAGTCTTATATAGGTTTATTCTATTCTCTGGTCTTCTGAGTGCTTCTAAAATGGCTGTGGTCAGTACAGAATCAAATGCTTTATCGTAATCTATAGGTGCCATGAAAGGGGTTTTGTTTGATCTGGGGATTTTTCTGTCACTCGGTTGGCGACGTCGATGTGACACACGGTTGAGTACTGTTTTCTAAACCCAGCCCGTTCTCTGCGTTGATGACAATCCAGGCTGTCACTTATACGGCTAACTATAACTCTGGAAAACACCTTGTAAAGGACGGATAATAGGCTGATGGGTCTGTAATTATTGATGTCCTTGGGATCTCCCTTCTTATAAATGAGAATTTTTTCGGTTCCTTTTCAGGCTACGGGCACCTCGTAATTCTTTACGCATTCTGAAAATAGTCAGCAAGGTTTTTCGGTACAATATCTAACCCTCCTTCAAAAGATTCACGGTTACGCCCTTGTAAGCTGGAACCTTTCCAATTTTCATGCTTTTGAGAATATTTGGACTCCCCTTAGTTACTAGTGGCGCATCGTAAATTCAGCTTCTACGCTTAGTCTTTTCCCCTGGTATAACGTCACTGGCATACAGCCCGGTGTAGAATCGTTCAGCCACCTTTATATCTCTGCTAAGTTGTTCGTAATGTTACCCTAATCGTCTCTGAATGCGTACACCCTGTCTTTGCTGGCGCTAGCTTTCTCTTAGTTGCTTTCAAGCTTACCCCAATTCGCAGCGTTTCCTCGATCTCTGCCGTGTTATATCCGCGAATGTCTTTCGTTTTACTCCTGTTAATCAGTTTTGAAAGCTGGGATTATTCAATCCAATCCGCCGTTCTTGACACTTTCATGTTCCTACGTTTGGCAATTGCTTCCTACGTTTGTTTAGTTAGTTTTTCACTTTGTTTCCTACATGTCGTTTGTCCCACTGGGGCTGCTGACTCACTGAGTATCAATGTCAGGTAGTCATTTAACCTGTCTACACTGACCTCGTTCTGCTGGCTCAGACGTGCTAATTTGTTTGAAATGGTTATTTTAAACTCCTGCGGCCTGGCTCTGACTGAATCCACGCGGGTTTTCCTTGTTCTTACAAGTTTTTTCTTTCTTCTTTAAGATTCAGCCTTAGTTTGAATCTAACCATCTTATAATTGTTGCATTTAATCTTACTTAACATTTCTACGTCTTACACGATACCTGGGTTATCACTTAAAATAAAGGCAAATTTCGTTTTTTGTTGTACCATCAGGACTATTCCATGTCCATTTCCTTTTCTTTCGTTTGTAAAAAAGTGTGTTCCAGCTCGGGTTATTTCTCTCAGCAAACCTCACCAGTGTATATCCTCGACTGTTTTGATTGTATATTCTAGAGTTTTCCAATTACTTTTCTTCACTTTCTTTTTACGACCTTTGCATTAAAGTCTTCCATAATAATCGTGAACTGCGTTGTTGCCTTCTTCATTGTTGATTCGATGCTCTCGGCTTCACTAGCCCAAATGGTTGTTGGCGCATAGGCTTGCAATATCTTAACCGTGTATCTACTGTTTCTCTTGGTCACAACAGCCGCGTGTGTCGCGCTAATGCTTAGAAGTACCTCCCCGTTTCCTCACACTTTTCTGCTGATTAAAAATTCCACCCCGTGCTCTTCCATCTCTTGGAATTCACTGTAGCATAAACAATGCGCACTAGTGAGCTCCATGCAGTCTTTTCCTGTCGTTCTAACTTCGCTTTACCCTATAATATCTCACCTAATGTCAGAGAGCTCCTCCAGAAGTACAGCTAAGTTGCCCTCACTAGACAGTGTGAGTGCGTTAAACGTTACCAGGGTGAAGTTCCGATGGCGGTCTGCCGGCACCCAGAAATTCTTAGCACCCTCTGATATATCGTTGTTCTCACCACCACAGTGAATAGTGGCTCTACAGCGGCTGGGGACTCAGGGCCGAGCGTTGAGATGGTTAGCCTCGGAAGGTGGCGGCCAGGGTGGCTACATCCTCCTCAAGTGAGGGAGTGCCCTTTGGTGTCCCGAAACCGCACGGAAAAAAGGTCCAGCCGCCGGTGTTGGATAAGGAGCAGGAAATGAAACCGTTCCACCTTCGCCAAATCACCTGGTGCCGAATAGGCGAAGCTCTGTCTGAGCCTGCAAGCTATAATACAGAAAGCCGCAACTGATGCGGCGGGTGCTGATGGTCAATGTGGCACGATTACCTTCAGCACACCTTGAAAGATGTAGCTTTGTAGAGCTTTCGCTCTACAAATCCGGCGTAATCCCTACGAGGAGACCAAACCCCCAAATTTCGCAAAAGGCGTGCACTGCTCTACACTACTCAGCTACAGCGTAGAGCCTCTCTCTCTCTCTCTCTCTCTCTCTCTCTCTCTCTCTCTCTCTCTCTCTCTCTCTCTCTCTCTCTATCTCTCTCTCTCTCTCTCTCTGTCTCTGTCACTCGCTCGCTCTCTTGATTTCAGTCGCGGTTTGCAGTTCCAGAAGTTTCTGATCAGTCAGTTAGCGCCACTTCTGGACCACTGGATACAATTTCGAACATCTTTTGCCCGCACCGGCCACGCAGCAGGATCTCGAAAGCAGCAGGTAGCATCTATTTTGTAGATAGTCAGTAGCATATTCTGAAAGCTGCAAACAGAAACCTCGTGATGAATGTAAGTACAGAAATATGATGGACAATGAATTCTGTAATGATTCAAGCTAAAGAACTTGCAATATGTGATTAGCTTTGAAATTCATCTGTCTATCGAGAATCCTAAAAAAAGAAATCATAGTAAGGTTGTCTCTTTGTAAGATGGGAATAAAGCATAGTCAAGGAAAAATCAGTTTGGTCACGCAGGTGGAAATCGAACCCACAACCTTTGCCAAATGGGTAGGCTGTTCAACCAAGTGAACTACCATAAACCTATCTTCACTAGATCTTCTTTGATATTTCGGGTGCAACACTCCCGCTAGGGCCAACCTGAATATTTCTGGTGCTGTTGAGGACCGATACCGCGGACCCAGAGCCGCCATACATAAGCTGTGACCAACCGCGGCGATGTGTTGAAAGGTGGAGGGTGAGAAACCGCGAACAGTGGTCGTCGGAGTATTGGTCAAGCTCCGGCGGATTGGCTTCCTGCCTGTATACAGGGCTGGGAGTGGTGGGAACTTGTTGTATAGCAGGGTAACTCTAGTCGATACCATAGTCGCCCGCTTATACTAAGTCGCGTCGTGTTTTAAGTGCAGAGGACTTCAGGGCATTCCCTTGCCGTGGTAGGTTGCTCGCTAGACCCAAGTAGAGCCCCACGGCGTTCCGTCGTAGCGGCTGTCTCCGCGGCATCCCACAGAGGCTTGTAAAGTCAAGCGGTTTATGTAGTCAAAGCGTTCGAAACTAGTGAACTGCTGGCGCTTGTCATACACCTCCCCATTGTTTAGCTCAAAGAAAACTGCAGGTACATTTGAGGCAGAATATCTGTAATTTACCAGCAGCTCCACCTTCATTTAGTTAGAACGCTTGTTGGGAGGGGTTTTACGATAGTAAGCTAAAAAAAGTAACAGTGAAACACCGGAACACGTAGGGGGCAATGTTAGCACCAAAAAAACCGAACTCCCGATGGCGCTGTTTCATGTAGGGGACGCGCGAGCACTGCGAAAGCGAAAAATTTAAAATACGTCGAAAAAACCTCCGTTGAATTCTACAAGAGAAGAATGAGACAGGGCGGCGAAGAGCGTGGTAGCTGGTAAGAGTGAGCGGACAACATTGCCACAGCCCATACGGCGAATCACTGATCTGCACTTCCGACAGCTTTCGCATTGAGAGAAGCGGCTTTAATTCTTAAAACGTCCTTTTCATACCCATCGGGACCACAAGAGAGTCCACACGAAAGCAACAAAGTTACTTGCCAGCCGTATCCATTTTGTGTTCGACAGATATTTTTAAAATTCCTTCTGGTTCACTCCGTGAACATGAAACAGTATTCGCGAGACACACCGTGTTCAAAACAGCACGATTTCTGGAATGCATTGTTCATAGGCCATAAAGCAAAGAAATTGTAATCAGGTGATGCACTTGCCAAATTACACATGAAAGACCAACTGGACAAACTCAAGAACCACACAAACATGTGTGACCTACAAATACCTGTCTCGGCACACTGCAACCTGAATTTGTCGTGGCGTTCATTTCTGAAATATAGCTGTTTAATCGAAAAGGAAAAAAAAATTTTGAAGACCTGCGTGATTAAGGTTTTACTGCAGTGAAACGAATTACCAAGAGACGCGACGGGAAAAATATCAAGGCAACAGATATTATCCTGACCATTGACCGAAGCACCCTTCCTCGGACCACCGATGCGCACTCATTCGCTGTCAGGCTCACCGGTGTATTCCAAATTCTCGTTGATGCTGAACAGATGCAGAGGGACGCTGAAATGTGGAAAATGGGTCCAGCATGACAACTCAACCGCAAACTGCACCAGCAACACAATCAATTGCTCAAAATGCGAAAATCCACTGCCAGCCTATTCCAGGTCTTCTGACGTCTTTAAAACTAGAACAACTTCATTCACTTGAAAGTGACTGAAAACATAATTTTTCCCGAGGTGGTCGTCTAGAGCATATGCCGACGCACCTCGTGGTGGGCGGAGCGCCGTCCTGTGTCGATAGCGACCTAGAAATGCAACGCAGACACGGTCCTGTCCCCGGCCCCTCTTGGTGGCTGAAGGCAGCTCAGGACTTCGCTCTACAGGCTGGGAAGCCAGTGGTATATGTGTCGTTCAGCAGCATTTTTGGGAGAAAATGAGAGAATCTGCACGACACAGTCTTTTTCTACAGTACCATGAAGGCACATGAAGCAGAGATGGAGAGAGGGGAGCATCACGGGTCCTGCTACTGAAAACACTGCGATGCTGAATTCGTCTGCGGCATGCGCAGCCAGCCCTCCTATGGGTGCGTGGGCGAAGGAGCGTGAACCATCAGCCACTCCTTTGCCATTAAACGCACAAGTTCGGCGACGCCGGTCTCAACGACTTCACCGACATAAAAGACAGGCCCCAATCTCTCGAGTGCCTGAAAGAGCCCACCTCCAAGAATGCCAGCACCCTAGATCTTATGATACACCAGAAGCAAAATACTCTAAACTTCCACTTCGCGGAAATAAAATATGGCAGAAAGCATATATTACTGTAATTGTAAGGGTCTACTTGAAAACATTGAAGCCACATTCGAATTTCTTACAGACTACCTGCCAAGAATATCATGTCTCCAAGAAATACACCTCAGCACCCAACAAACTACCGTAGACCATAAACGCTATTTCAAAAAGACAGAGCCGGCTTCACTCACTCATCTTCTCGTGCAGCTTCAGTTCTCAATAACTCGGTGGCATGTCAACAACTACACCTAGAAACTGATTTAGAAGCTGTGGCGGTGAGGGTAATTATTTGTGGTTTTTTAACAAGTATATGCTCAACAAGCATATACCGACTATCACCTTTCAACCGAGTTTGAAATACAGGGCCCTGTGCTTATTGGCAAGAAACTTGACCGCTCACCCCCGATTCGGGGGTTCAGCACATGACGATCCTCTAGGGCGGCGCCTAGAAACATGATTGTTATCGTCAGCTGCCTGTTCATTTAGGCAAAAAAACCAGCAACTAATTTTAATCGCGACACCTGATTTTTATTGGAGTATTGACTTAGCGCTGGGATCGGCCAATCTATTTCCTCTAGTTGAATGGAGTGTTGTTGCAAATCCACGTGGCAGTGACCATTTTCCTGCAATGCCTAAGCCGGTTCACTACCTTGCTATTTCAACTAGCACAACAAGGTTTAGAGAAAAGGGAACCGTCTGAACGAAGAACAAAGAATTTGGTGAGATTTCCTACACGTTTATACATCCTATAAAAATTGACCATGCCGCAGCTATTACTTCCGCACATATACACGTCGCTGCACATTCCCTCATTACTCGAGCTTGAATGGAGACACAAAAGAGGACACGGAGTGTAAGATATCCATCGCAGACACGGTCCTGTCCACGGACCCTCTGGGTTGCTGAAGGCAGCCCAAGACTTTGCTCTACTGGCTGGGAAGTCTGCGGTATTTGTGCCCTCCAGCAGCATTTTTGGGAGCAAATGAGGGAATCTGCACGACACAGTCTTTTTCTACGGTACCATGAAGGCGCGTGAAAAGATATCAAACCAGTCATAACCGCACAGCGTTTAAACAAGCAAAATCAAATGGTAGACGCGTACGACATACTGAGAGAGCTGGATGACATTCCTGACCTCTAAAATTTCATTCACAGACACCTACAAGGTTTTAACAAGAATAAGCGCACTTCAGGGTCGATACAAAAACAGTGTCAGTACTAACGCAGACAAAGCAACTACAACCTTAAAATGTAAAACGTTCAAGTCTTCATGCGGGTACTTTTGCGCTTTGCCGACATTTCATGATAGTGATGTGCATCTCAGAGGAAAATCTTAGACACTAGTACTCGACCTCCTCATGCCCTTCACTGGAATCGCCTTTGGTGGGTGTTGTGAAAGCATGCGCCGATCAGATTCAGGCGTTCGTTTTCGAAGGCAGACAAAAATGACTTCAGCAAACGCAAAACTCATAGATCTTCCCGAGCGTTTCTCAGCAATCACTTCTGAATATTTTATATTTTGTGTGTACGGTCGCCTTTTCATCGCCCCTCGTTTTTCAAGGAGGGAATTTGAAAAGCGTTCGCTCGGGGAGCCGTTTTGATTTAAGAGTCTCTGAAACAAGCGGCGCGATCTGGCGAAGTCAAAGACGAGAATGCGTATATCGGGGGAACACTCGGGAAACGCGCTCCCTTCTTTGGAGCTCTGCGCGCTTCAGATGTGAATGCAGGAGCCAACACTGCCTCCTTTGGCCCGAGTGTTATTTGTAGGCTCCGCTCATTTTAGAATAAATACGATTTGCTTGGCGGAATTGCGGCCTATTCGCAAACGCTAAGGGGAGAGCCGTGGTGCAAGAGCAGCAGCAACATGTTCCAGAACTGCTGAAACGTGTTTTATGCCATCACAGGAAAGAGACTGCTATTTTCTGCCTGGTTGTCCTGAAAATATCAAAACGTACAAAAAACACAAGGAAAACTTGTACTCAGTTTTATTAAAAAATGTGGCTGCACTGCACATGGCCTAGTAATTTCTACCATAAAGGATGACATTAATTTTTTAAAGCGAAGCTTTCTCTCTTTTGCCGGTGGCGTTGAACACATAAATGCACCGCCGAAGATCCAAGGTTACACAATGAGACCGCGCATGATGATGATGATGATAAACGCGAAGCCTTCTTCAGAAAAACACCCTTCAAGAGAGCAAACTTACACAATCAGCTTCCACAAACAAGATCAAGCGCCTCAACAAAAGAATCAACGCTTTCAGCGGTCGGAATCGAAACAGGGTCTCTCTCGTAAAGCAGCCGATGGCCAACCGATGGCGCCTTCCCCCAATGGTCGAAGCAGTTTCGATTTCGGAATTTAACTTTGACAAATATTGCATGGTAGAAAGCTCTGGGTTTAAACCATCTTTGTATCAAGAGAAGGGCTTTGCTTTGTTCTTAAAGTGAGGGGCTCAACATTATTGTCCCCTCGGGTTACATTTATGTATAATCATAGGAGAAGGCACACTCGGAGGGTTTACCCTGTGACGATGACAGTTGCCTAATTGAATGCGACGTTAACGTACCCATCCACAGTCCTTATATACTCTCGAAAGAGTACTAGCCATTGAAAATGACATCTTTCATCAAGTAATCATGGCCGTGTCACTGAGACTCATTTGGCTGAGGCATCAACGTAACTAATATAAATTTGTACGGGCCCACTCAGTGACCTTTCAGTTATGGTGCCAGCAGTCGGCAGGGGCTGATATCGATTGCCTCGACGTAAACACGCCCTTTCGAAGAAACACGCCGCGTCAAAAAAATGGTCACTTTTATTTTCGCATTAACAACTATTGACAAGGGCTTAAGCATTCTCAGACATTTTTCACAGTGAAATTTTAATCATCAGTTTAAGATACAGGTGGTAAATATTTCTTCTTTTGTTATATTTTTATTTTGTTTCGTGTGGTTACTCTTTTCAAGAAAGGTCATTACGTGAGGGTTGGGAAGACGAATTTACAGATGGTACAAAGAAATGCGAAGTATGCACTTCGGATATTGTAAGCATAGGGTATGCACGGATGGGTTTGCACCTTCCAGCCAAAATGTGTGTGTGCGTGTGCGTTCATGGGCATGTATGTGCACCCCGTACACTCGCGTATTTGCACGAACCCATTCATTTTCGCTATTGTATAGGTTCTTAAATGTTCCTACCTTCAAACGAAAGATTACCTTGAATTTTTTTTCCTTTGCATTTTGCAGTGGTTACCACATCTACGATCAATGAAGAATGAAGAATATATCTTCTGTGTTTGGTTAACAAGCATCAGTATTTCTTCTGTTTTTGGTTAACAAGCATTAGTTACTTAGTCTCATGGTTTTGTAAGGCCCATTCATTTTGTCTATTTCAATTTTGTCATAAAGAACTCATGTTCTGTTTCTTCAAGGCTCAGAAAATTATAGCTTGATCTGGTATGCTCGGCAACACTAAGATTAAATTTCTCGTAGTGAAAGAAATTACCCATACACCTCCAGTAACGTAGTGCTTTGCACGTGCTTTTTAAGTATGTATTGCTTAGGATTGAACCCACTGGATGAAACTATATACAATACATATTTCCAAAAAGACCTCCTAAAACTTTTCAGTAAAGGTGTGACAACACTTTTTTGCCGCAGCAGAGTTTCTTCGACAGCACACGGAAAATATATCAGTTTAGAAGGTGTGCTTCCTCGCACACCGCACTTTAAAAGTGAGTTGATGATTTTTAAACAGTTTTCCAGAAGTTCCCATTAAGCTTTGCATCCTCTGAAACAATTATTAGTCATACATAGGTACCGGTAAAATATTTTGCTGCTTTGTCTACGAAAAAGCGAGCAAGAGGCGCACAACAAGGGGGTCATTGTCATGACATTCAGACCTGAACGTTCCGCTGCCGAGGTCCCAAAGAAAACCGTTCAGAATAGTTATATAAACTTGTCAAAGAATTGTACATGCACCCTATTTGTGATCCGAAAGTAGTAATCGATAGCCTTTACTAAGGCTCCATGTCCGCTCCTATTCACTAGCTCAAAATAACGCGATAGGTCCGGTGTGGCTTAATCGTATATTTTTTGTAAGCACTTTTGGGCAGAAACTGATTCCTTATTATCTGTGCTACAAGTTGTAGGCTGTGTGTTCTCGTAGTGGTGAAAACATAGCCTCTGGATCAGCTTTAGGTTGCCACAACAAAGCTGGTTCATTATCGTTAAAGAAAAAGTACGAGGCATGTATAGAAGGCTTTTATTCATTTCTTTAGCTATTTATTTACTTATGTAAATGTTTTATTGATTTGTTTAAAAAGACACCTTTGCGACACCCGGGAATTATATGTAACCAACATAAAAATATACATATATTTAAAAGCAAATGTTCATTGCTTTGCTAGGTATTTATCTTTCACTACTGAATCTCAGTTTGGTGAAATATTTATTCATTTGAATTTCTGGACTTTCTGCAGTACGACTCATAATATTTGTGAACAACATAACGAGGGGCATGTGAGATATATGTTACAATTTGCATTGCGAACGCTTCTTCGTTTGCTCTTATATGTGACTCTAGACTTGGCTTTGCTATAGTGCTCCTGCAGTGTACACCATGTTCGCCTCAAAATTGATTACAGCCTCCTGCATGCCATCTTACATGTCAAGCACCGCGGGGATATGGATGATGTCTGCAGAACAGTAAAGATCTCAAAGCAGTGCAATGAATCCTGTAAACTTCAATTGCCCCGAAACTCTCGTGTGGGTAAAGTGAGTAGAAAAAATTATTTTTGTCCTCAGCACATTTGATCTCGCAGCCAACAGAAGTTCAGATTACAAATGAGGACTACTCCTATTTAGAACTTATGAAGTGCATTTCTACCAGCATCGTAATTTCGAAATCCCAAGGAAAAGTGCTCTTGCTTTCGAGCTAGGCAATGAAGGCAGAGAAGAAAAATATTTACTCTATTCGCCGCAAACAGGCAACAACTGTGCTCTACAGACAACCCAACTACTGAGTAGAGGTATTCTACTGCACGTTTCTCACGAGAGTAGGATGCGGTCTTACAGCGAAGTAATACATTGTACTGATTACGTTAAGTAAGATTTACGAGGGTTTCCTGTCGTTGGCATTCCCTGTTGTAATGTATACGAGAGCCTAAAGGGCTACACTAGCGAGACGGTGCGTATATCGCTCGAACAGTAAGAATGACTAATATCCTGACTTGAACGAAGCAGAAGATCATTAGAGAGGCTGGGTGCAACTCGGAAGAAATAGTGCTTCATCTTGTGCGCATAAGCTGTAACCACGCTAGTAAAGTTTTGGGAGTGCAACTCCGTGTTACCACGTTCAGTTTTACATTTACGACATTGTTGTAGCGTATCTGAAGCTCAGGAACCTAACATAACTATTTTGCAAAACCAGCAAATTAAAGGAATGGTTCTTTGTAAGCCATGCCTGAGAAGGCGTTCGGCCGTTATAATGAACGGCAATGGTTAAAGAGCTACTGCACTATTTTAAGAGTGCATGCTGCCGATATTTGACTACATAAGCCAAACTTTCTCATATTATGTGCGACTTGAAATTTAAGCGCGCTTGATTTCTGTGCTTGTTCAAATTTATTTACTGCGTTAATATAGCATTTTTCGGAGCTGCGAGATTAGCAACTGAAACACCCAATTTATTAGGCACTGCTTAAGAACCGAGGCTTACTACCCGAACCTTAAGTGCCGAAATAGCAAAAAAGGTAGGAATTCAATAAACGGTAAACACTGGCGGCGGGAGGGCCTACAGCACACGCGCGAAGCCGTGTTTCTGTGATATTAACCATAGCCAGCCAGAAGCCATGGCTGGTTACTTTTAAAATGATGGGTCCATAATTTCTTCAGGCTTTGCGCGAAATACGCCTGCGTCTTTCATGCCAAAATATAATAGAATGAGATGCCCTCAAAAGGATTCGCTTTAATTAAGTGGGCGCCGACACAAAATAAACAATAAGATAGGAAGAATATGACTAACAAAAAAGGCAACTTAACAAAACTTGTTGCTGAGCTAGTTGGTACATAGTTCAAACAAAATTAAAAACGTGGCGCAAACTAGACGGGACAAGAGAGACAAGAAACACATCTGGCGCCTGTATCTGTGTTTCTTGTCTCTCTTGTCCCGTCTAGTTTGCACCACGTTTTTAACTTTGTTTGAAAAAAGGCAAATTCAAACAAAGTAAACAAGGAGAAACGAGAATTAGGAGAAAGAAAATTTCAAAAAGAAAGTAATTAAGGAAGCTCACACTAACCCGTAAGGCTTGAAGGTAGCGAAGGTGTACGCAACTTTCACGGCAATCAAGTAGGTGTAGGTACACGACTCTAGGCGATTTGCTTATTTCGTGCTGCCGTAACCATCCTTATTCCAGATTGTTGCTGTAAGAGCTCCTTTCATTTTTTGGAAGTGCTAACTATTGGACAACACTTTGGAGGGGCGCACGCTATGACATGTCTTCGTCGTACCGAGTACGTGTTCCCACAATTATGGCGAACGCTCGAGCCTTTCTCTTTCAGAGCAAGTGCGGCCCCGATTACGCCAAACTCTGAAGCTATTTTGGGCCAATCTTGTCTGCCATTCCCAAGTGAGAATGCTAGGCTTGACAAGCGTGCGCCGGGGACGCTGGGAGGTCGCCTCAAGCAACGCTTCCATGAGCGCTCGGCATTTTCTTGATTTTATATCTCCCGGGTGGTCGCCGCAACCTTGGCCAATCTTTCCAAGGGGGTGTGCTTCGCTTGGCAAACGTCCGCAGTGGACGCTGGGCGATCGTCGCAAGGCACACACACACGAGCTCTAGGCATCTTCTTGGTTTTGTTAACTACCGGGCGGCCGCCGCGAGGCCCCCGCTCACATACACGCGCTCAGCATTTCTTGGTATTCTGAATTCGGGAACACGAAAAAACGATTTGCTAGACCGCTTGTCTTTTAAGAGGGGTTCCAGAAGACCATCAGACATACTTGCAATGCATGACATCGCTACAGGTTTGTTATTTTCTTTTAATTAAAAACGCGCCAATATGGATGATCGGAGTAATTAAGGCGGACAGCATGGTATATAGGCATGGTGCGACTCTCGGGACGTAAAAAAAATATTGGTAGTAAATATTTTTTTAATGGACAGATTTGGCGGCCACGTGTATTTCTTTTAACCACCTCAAACCAGAAAATCGGCGTCACTGGGGTTCACTCCCCGCTGCTAGCATACACCAATGCAGACAGTAGTTTTGGCTTTACGCTGCATGACCAACCTCACCTGTCCAGTGATCTTTAGGAACGAAGCAGTAAATTTGAATTTTGCCAGAATGCGTTCGCGCTATACCAGATGGCGTAGATTGCTTTGAAACAAAGTAAGTGCTTCACGGGGTCTTATGGCCGGCTCGGAAACTGGGTGGTTAAAATTCACATTGCGAGCGATGCATCTCGCTGGTTGACAGCCACACAGTGTAAAAAATACAGTGGCTTTTATCTACTTGCCTCCCTAGAAAAGTCGTGGAAAGACGACAGTCTTTTGCCGCCCGGACATGCACCACCCTTTTCCCCTACAACCTCCCGGATCGTCCATTCCCTTTGGTGTCAGTGCGTGATACGCGGGCTGAAGGATCACTCAAATCAATTTTTCCTCAATTCTTTGGCATTTCAAGCACTCGGGCAAGTTTAGGGACGCCGCGAATATCATCCTTACATGGCGGAGGTGTAAAGCATAGGTAAGTCCCTTCCCCATCACTGCGCGTTCATGTTTTCGGAACCCGTTCCGACAACTTACGCAAACAGTTATCACGTTGTTTAATCCTATTTAGAAGGTTTCTAGCCAAAAAGATGGCCATTTGAAAACCCTTACTGAGCACTTACGAATTACTGTTATAGTAGTTTCATGAAAGCCGGATGATACAAACCTGATGTCGCAGTATAGTCTCTGTAGTGAAGCCTCAACGCTTTTGCAATAAAATGCCGTAAGCTGACTTACGTATATGTATACCTTCACATTACTGGTCCCTGTGACTGCCAGTTAAACCTTGCATAAACATCAAGGAATCTTGTACCCTGGTCCACTAAGTGCATCTTCTGTCAGAAATCTATGGCATTACAACACGTCTTCATTGGGAGCTGGGACGCCATTATTTTTTGGGACATCCTCTAGAGCGTTTTAGCAAAAACGTTTCCCGTTCACGGCACGTGACATCCGGTTCCTGCCCGTAGAAACTCTAAGAGAGTTAACCTATGACTGCGCTGAGCGGTAGGGCCTCTATGCAATATGGCCAAGTCGAGTGGCTGTGAGGTACTGCGATGTGGATGCCGTGACACTGTGCCACTATTTTTCTAAGGGTAGCATGTTGTACGAGACCCACTGTATCGGAACCGCATGGATGTATAAGCTTGCTACCCTTGCACCATTGGGTTTCACCATTGGGTAAGTTGTTTATTCTAGGGATAAACTCTGCTCGGTGGTATATAAATAGATAGTTACATGTCACGTATTGGAAAGAAGGTAAGGATAAAAAATCAGGTGCGGAAAGACACTTGCTTTTTTCCGAGCATACCTCTGTTGCCCTCCCGTTGCTGGTATTATTACTGTAACCTTTGTTTATTTAGGGCATGTGGAATTTACGGCTGTCAGTTGCACAAAACGCCAAGTTTCTTAGCTCTTTACTAATGTAAAGCTCTCACGTCACAAAGGCTCAAATGCAATTATATTTTTACACCGCCCTACTTTTCAATCGTGCTGCTGTTTATGCCACAGCAAAATGTAGACCGTGCAGCGCATATTACTATATTTGTAAAGGCGGCTCTAAATCTTCGGCCCTAGCAGTATTGCCCCCGTATTGTTAAGGAGTAAAATGCACATAAATAGCTCGTGTAGTTGGCTTTCCCACGATGCTACTTGTTCGCAGTATGCGTATTCGGGAAAAGGACGCCGTCTGGTTCAAAAGGTGTCAAACAGATGCGAGTTAAAATAATAGCAAAACAACAAAAAAGTCACCCAAGGAGTTAAAACCATCAATTACTCGTTTAAGAAAGCCAAAAAGGACTCTGCAGAAGTGCGACAAATACGGCCAGAATATTTATGCCCTGTTGAAGAGTCCTCAAATTAGTTTCGAAAAGAATTTCTTGGTCTTTCTTTCTTCTTGGACAAGGAAAATTGTTTTATCGTGATGGTGTAGGAAACGGTGAAGCCGCTTAAATTTGGTGCATAGCTTCCGACTGAGGTAGAATAATCTGTTGGCTTCAATTGATGAACGGTTGGGTGAATTACCCTGACCAATGCTCCTCCTCCATCATTGCAATCTAAAATATTTTACGTATAGAACTTTGTGATTCAAACCATGGGGGAAACAGTATTCACTTTGACATAATTATAAAGCAGTACGTAGGTTTTTATTTAAAATGTACCGTCTCTTGCTTACGAACTAGGCATTTCTTCCTAAGGAGCTACGATGTTTTAGAAATCAAGTAGAGGAATTCCTTCTCCGTGGTGTGCATTTCAGGTGCGGCAACTAGATTAGGTTCATGGGAAATAAGTTTTCCTTTTATATTAACCTAGCACAGCATCAATAATTGAGATTAAAAATTTGTCGCGCATCCGCGTATGCGGATACGGGAAAATTTTTATTTGGGACAATGTACTCACGAAAATCTTGGTACGGCTAGTTGATAGAACATTGTTTGAGAGATGGCGCTTACGGCCTTAAATTAAGGGAAGCACACACAAAGGAAGCTTGGTCTTCACCACCAGTGAACGTTTTTTTTTTATTTTGCATCTGTTCTATATCGGCGTCAAACTCAATACCTCAAACGGCATCAGCTGCCTCTCGTAATTTCATAGAAAACTTCGTTCCTGCTATTTAGTTTCCCTGTCCTATAAGCCTCCCGGGTTTTTTGCGCTTCCACACTCTCTGCGCAACTCGACATCTGTGCTGCCTTTGCCTGCTTCTGGACTGTTTTGTATACCCCACTTTCCCCTACCTATTTTGGGTACCGCTTGCTCAGCTGTCTGGTCCTCTGTCTCCACCCCGTGTCCATGCTCCTCATATACAGGTACTTAAGCACTCTTTAGGCTCATTTTTTGTCCTGTATGTCAGGAAGTCGCTCCTAAAACTTTATCTTGCTTTGCACTGCCGTTGCCTTGAACGATGACCAGCCCACATTTCTCTGCAGGCGTTCGTAGTTTTGCTGTGGGCCCTTAAGGCCAGTCTGTGTACTACTCTGATTAACTTCCATGCCCGCTTGGGTCTCTGGTATCATAGGGAGAACCCAATTTGCGAAAGTCAATCCTTGTACCATGATTCCTTTCTGGACTCCCTTAACACCTCGTGTTTGCTGTAGGCCCACAGTGCTCTATGATTAATTATAGCCACGTTGTGTTTTCCTTTCTTCTTAAGGTGGGCCTCATGCGCATACGTGGAGTCTCCGCCATCGGTAAGCCATACTCCTAAATATTTATACAAATTTGCCCGTGGCATTTCCGCCCGTTGCACTGATACTGCTTGTTGCTCCGTGTGGCCGTTAAAGGGACACTGAAATGATATGTAAACATTGCGGGATTACTAGCGCAAATTGTAGTCCGGAGTCCCCAGGCCATGTTTCGACCACTGTGGGCGCGTTTACGTGATTTTGTTTAGTAGAAAAATTAATTCGAAAATGCTGTCCTCCTCTCTTTACGCTCGCCCACTTTCTGTTTCGGTTTCGTGTGACGTCGGGAGGAGCCGAGCTCACAATTGGCTGCGCTACTGCACGGCTCCCCGGCCTTCAAAACAGAGTCAGTCGGCCCAGCGTTTCGTCCGCCGGCCGCCGACGGGTCGTCGCTATTCGTTCGCTCAGTTGAAACGAAACCAGGACACGTTTGTGAATGAAAGAATGTGCCTTTTTTTACTTGGTTAGTTTGTACACTGTATCTAGCTCCAAGTCAAGGTCGCTTCACACAAGCGCACATGCGACGCTTCGCTGACTCGTACGCCAGTAGGAAAATATAAGGCCTCTTGAAGGCGGGAGAAGAGTCAGCGAAGTCAATATAGGTACTAAGGAAATAAAATCAACTGATATTTTTACCGTACAGAGTAAAAATAGGGTGCGGGAAGCACTTTTTTGCGCTGGGCGAACAAGCACAGCGGTCAGCAGCACGACTACGCGTCTGCGAACGCTTTTCCGTGTAAGAAATGCAATTGCTAGAGTTAGATATTGTGGAAACTTGGGGGATGCTTACTGCACGAGCGCAAAACAACAAATAGTCACATAAGCTCCTTGGAATGCTAAAACTAAATAAAAGTGTAAACTGCGTATACATTATATACCTTATATTTTCATGGTCAGCCGCGCTCGCCCGGTGGCAGAGTGGTTTGGAGCGCTACGAATGTCACCGTAAGTGTTTTGCAAGTCACAAGTTCGAATCCCCGCGGGTGCTGGCTTTTTTTTTTTAAGTTAACTTTTCCGTTTTCCACCGATGTTTTCTATACTGCGTTTACCTTTTTTTGGGCCGTAACGTTCATTGCTCCACGAACTAGTTGACAACGCGCGCAGGCTGGCACTGGCGCGCTAGCGAGTTCTCGTTGGCGTGCTGTTGCCATAAGCACCGACTGCTTGCGGGCAGTGGGCACAGGCCAGAATCAACAGACCTTTGGCCTGGTGCGAACACGCTTTTTACGATACAGGCATGAGTGAGGCAAGCTCCAAATATAGGGGAAACACGCATGGCATGTGAGTGTCTGCGGGGACGCGGAGGGCGCTCATGCACTGCGTAGGCCTCGGCTAGTGAATGCTAAGATTCCAAGCCGTCCTGGGAGGCTTATCTTATGCACTTTACAGCCGACATGGCACAAGCGCGGTACGATGATTACTTAGATATTGAGAATGCCCATCCGACAACGACATCGGTTGTGTTTTACAGAACCGAAACCGAAACCGAAACCGAAACTTGTTTGATTGCTAACCTTGGGTATTGTCCAATCACGGTGCCCCTCCTCCCAACGTCACAGCCTTAGTTGGTGCGGCCACCGCAAACCGCGCATGGTACTTTTTCTTCTTTCGCGCTTTGTACAATAATTACCGATTTGTTAACCGGATAAACGATGAAAAGTGCGCTAATTTGAGCCAGTCTACGCAGTGCAAGCAAAAACGGGAGCTTGACAAATTCACTTCAGTGTCCCTTTAAAGACCACTATCCCTGATTTTTCTCTGCTGATGGTTACCAGTGGGTGCGTCGCCTCTTCACCGCACATGTCCACCAAGCCCTGCATACCTATCCGGATGACCGCCATCAACAGCGTGTCATCTGCATACATTAAGCCTTGAACCCGTTGTTCCACAACAAGCCACTTTTTCATGTTTGATCAGCGTAATCCCAGAGTACTGCCCTCTAGCTTCTTTTTAACCCCGCCATGTAGATAATGAACAACATTGAAGAGATGAAATCCTTGTTTCAAACCCTTGCACGTGTATACAGGCATATTGTACTGTTACGCAATTATTACACGCCAGAAGTTACAACCATGTGTCCACTGTCCTTTTCTGTCATCTGTTCTAGTCATCTCTCCTTTCGAAACACATTTTGAATTTCCCCAAGTACCCCATTTTCTTTTATCCACTACTGTAGCTGAAATTTTATTGACTGCTTTTCTAACCTGTACAGCACTGACGTGACGGTGACTGGCCTATACGAGCGCGGTTTAGTCCTGTTTCCTTTGCCCTTGTACATTAAGTTCGTTCTGCTCCTTTTCCACGTGTCCGGTATTGCCTTCTTTTCTATCCATGTCCTCATGGCTCGTAGTAGCTTTCCCTTAGTTTCTGGTCCTAATTGGTTGATGAAATATATCATTATCCCATCCGTGCTGACTGCGGTATTTCTGGGGACCTTTTTCTCTGCTTTCTTCACTTAAGCTCTCCCAATCTATATGCAGGCACTCCGGTCTCTCCGTCATGATATCTCTGTGACGCTGCGGGGCCGCTTCATCCATCTTACACAATTTCTCCGTGATCGCTTCATGAAAATATGGCAATGCTTGGTCAACCTAGACCGTATTCCTCTGTTTTTTTTTCTATAGCACAACATTCTGTGGGTCCCGTGCACCTCCCTAATGTCCCCACTTGGATCCAAGACTTTTTCGGTGCATCTCTAACCTTCCCTCGTATTTGCGCCACTCTTCGCTCGCTGTCTCCCTTTATCTTCGCCTGCACCAATAGTTGCAGTTAACTTTTCTTTGCTATTGTTGCTTCCATTTTAGCTCCACTTCTTCCTGCTGCCTCCCTCTCTTCTTGGCCTGGCTCTGCTTTCTCGACAATGTTTTACGCCTCTCTACAGCTTCCTTGATTTGTGCGTTCCACAAGCTTCTTTGCATTTTCTTTCGTTTTTATTGATTTGCCCTTTCTGTCATGACTGTTTTTTCCTGAATGGTTTTGATGAGCCTGACGTATTCCTGCACATATCTAGGATATTTTCTGTGTCGACTTTTATACTTTTTGCTATAGGCGAAATCTGTTTGCTGTTGAACTTTCTGTATTCCCACGATCGGTCTTGTTTTGCGAAAACCTCATCACCCCCCCCTTCCAGTTTCCCAAACATCAGGTGTGCTTGTGGTCATTGTCCAGACTGTGACCCCCTTTATTATGTATGCCCATTCCATCCGATCATGCAAAAGTTCTTCAGTGAGGTTACAGTAGTCAATACTCAACTATCTCCTACCACACTCCCACGTGATTTGACCCCCTCATTTATTTTCCTAATTACTATGAAGAAGTTCTGGTTTTCACAGATATCTAGCATTAGATTCCCGTTGAAGTCTGTGTACCCGTCTAGATCGTCAACGTGTGAGTTCATGTCCCCACCAACAGTGCCTCATCGAATTGTTTCAAACTGTCGATGTCATTTATATACACGCCACCAGTTTTTCGTTTTGTTCTTTGCGCCCATTAACCGTTCACAGGTACGACACTCTTAAGGACACCTCCCTATCCCCAACTACCTCTTTCATTCACACATCTTCTTTGCAGTCATCTTTCACTCTTCTTCAATTAGCCCCCTGCCGTATGAGCATATCCACTAATCCGCGTTTTCTCCATTAAGCCTTCCTATTGCAACCTTCCTATACATACTTTCCGATTACCGGAGGTTTTCGCAGCCCCCGTATGTGCGTCTTGGTCACGGCATATACCCGCATATTTTCTTCTTCTAGCAGCTCACGAACGTCTATTCGTTTCTCACTTTTCCTTCCGCGCTGCATGTTTATGTACGTGAACTAGTGGTGAAGTGAAACTACGAGGCTCATGCCCAGGGACTTGAAATGGTTAATCGATCTAAGAAAAAAATGTATGAGAGTCTCCGATAAGTTACCCCACCAATGATTGACATTGGCAAGTGGTGAAACAACACTACTGGTTCATGGCCAGGGACCTAAAGTGGTTTATCGATTTAAGACGAACTGTACGAGAGTCGCCGGTATGTTACCCCACCATAGAAAGTTTTAGCACTCGGTATGCTTCGTCTGTTCCGAGGCTATTGTTTTTACGGGGACCCGTTTGGGCAGTTGCGCATTTGTTTCGGTAAGGGGGGGGGGGTCAGTTCCGCCACCCGTCCTCGCCATGCCCGCGCATTCGTTACGGTGGGGTGCGCTCTCCTCCCACTGCCCGCGTGCGCCGGGGCACTCGGGTCCCGGTCAACACGACACCAACGGAACCAACGAAACATATGGGCTGCTAATACTCTCTAACAGTTACCGTTTCTACTCCTACAAAAAACAAAAAACCAACAAGGTAATACGGAGGTAGAAAAAGATGGTAAAGGGGGCGCCACAAGGGGGGGGGGGTGGGCTAGCAGGTACGCAGCTCTGGTCACGGGCCCCCGTGGTTCCCGCTACGGGTCCCTGTACGGCCGTGTTCGTCTTCCTACGTTTATTCAAGTAGTCTACTCAAAACTTCAAGAAACTTGAGGACCTAGCACCCTCCCTCGTTTGTCTTTCCTGTCAATGTATTTTGTGCTTGCTGTATTCTTTTCCAGGTGCACTCATTACCGACACGTGTGCGACTTCTGAGTGGCCCTTCGGACCTCTGTGGCTGGGTGAGAACTAAAAATTCCCCGCATTTCCCCGAGGGGAAGAATGTGAAAGTGCGAATGCAGGAGTTGAATTTGCGCGGTTCGGTAATGTTCGCGAAAGAGAGATCACACACACACACACAACTACGAAGAAAGAATGATGCATTTATTCACAGACACCTATTTGTGTTGTCGTCGTACTTGATTGCTAGAGCGGATCTCAGCTTTGAAATTTCGTGTCAGTACTCCTTTAAGCGGGTGCATTAGCCCTTCTCACGCCCGATTCCTGGCCAATCCCCCACGTGGGTATGTGCCATGCACAGACACCTATTTGTGTTGTCGTTGTACTTGATTGCTAGAGCGGATCTCAGCTTTGAAATTTCGTGTCAGTACTCCTTTAAGCGGGTGCATTAGCCCTTCTCACGCCCGATTCCTGGCCAATCCCCCACGTGGGTATGTGCCATGTCAGCGGCCAGGCAGCGCGCGCCCATCTCCCCCCGTTGCCAAGGAAGACGAGGAGATTCCTGGCCAATCTCCCACGTGGGTATGTGCCATCTCTCCCCGTTGCCAAGGAAGACGAGGAGCGCGCGCACCCGCAGCTGTTGCTATGTGGACGGACGGCGGTCAACGGAATTCAGGGTCGCTTATAAAGTGCATTCGCACTTAAAAACAATGCGAACAAACGCGTGGCGGAACAGCAAGTGTAGAGCGAGTGCTCGTCTGCCTCCTGGCGGATTGCGTGTTTTTAGCAGCGTCTACGGCGTATTTCAAATGAGTTTGTGTTAGGTGTTGCAAGTTTTCATCAACCCACTACTTTTTAGTTATTGGTGCCTGACGCTGAGAAAGTTCCAGCAGCTTTTTTTTTTTGGTTTGGTGTCTGCTTAGGCCGCCAGCATGCAAAGAGTCTTTCTGCTTTCCTCCTTAATCAAAGCGTGGCGTTTTCGTCGGACAGCAAATAGTATAAAACTCCCACTGATGCGCGATGTGACGAAGAATAAATGGTCGGGTAAGCAGAACTGGAAATCTTGTTTTTGCTTGGCTTGTTTAAATCGCCTCGGTTATGCCTACCATACGAGAACTTGAAATTTTATGGATAGCTTGTAACATTTTATTTTTATTTATTTTCAGATCAAATTACCATGCGTTTTCTTTAAAGGCATTTTTAGTGCACATGCGAATCTAATCCCTTGTGCCTAAGCCGCTGACTGCCTTGTTTCCTATCCATTTTAAACTGTTTTGTTGCAAAAATATTTTTAGAACGTGATGTCTGAAGTAGGCAAGCCGCGATACGGAGCACGTAATAATAATAATCATTATCTGTACTACGAGCGATATATCATTTGCTGCCTGTGAGGTCACAGACCGGACTATTCCAATTCAGTTGAAAAAAAAAATAGAATGACCCCTATTTGAAGTTAACTAAAGTGCCTAAAAAAGGAAAGATAAGAGCTAGGAACCATCTTGCACACGTTTGATAACGTTTGTATTAGTGCTAAGCCCCAACGTTTTTTTCTAATTGGTCCGAATTGTCCTGGTTAAATGGTTTCGAAGAACACCCGCCCTACCCCCGCTGCGCATTACTTGTAGAGTTCTTGAAGGTGCAATGCCCCATGGCAATACAAAATATGCTTAACACTACAAACATTCTTTTACGTCCTTTATTGGGGCACTGTTTGCGTAGGAGAGATTTTTTATCTGTTTTCCGTGGAATAAGCAGGTATCCTTGTTACCGCTTGAAAAAAGGCCCGACTGCTTTATCATGCATTTGGCTCTAACAAAGCAATGTTTAACTAATAATTTGTACGTTTTTTTTTGGTTCTCACTCCCGGTGCTGGCGAAATTACCCGTCTTGAAGTCTGCGAAATAAGTAGTTTAAAAACGTGTAAAGCTGCATCTATGTAAAGCTGCATCTGCGGACATTCATTCTATGCTGCTGATTGTAATGACGAAATTCGCCACTCGGCTGAAGTGTAGAGTGTAGAGTGTACATCTGTGTACATACGGTTCTTTTTTGGAGTAGCTTGCTGGCCCCATTCAGTGCAGGGCATGTTTAGCTTTACACAATTGAGGTTAATTTTAGGTTATAGCCTATCTACATATCGGAAGCCCCAAAACCAAATCTGCCAGCTTTAAAATGAACGAATCTCTCCTAGAACACATTAGAAGAGCATATCTCAATGTATTTGTAAATGTACCTAACATACACAACTAACACATTTCTAATATATTGAAAACGATACTTTCTGTACATTAAAAATGCATTAGTTGCTCATTACGTACGTACTTAAAACGGTATTTTCTCCGTATTTTCATTGTATTTAAACAGCCATTAGCATATATTTAAGCTGCACTCCTTGTGTGTTTGACCGCTATATTGGGATTATATTTTCAAGACATTCAAAATGAATATTAAATATGGACAAAACCATGCAAAATAAATAAAAGTTTATGCATGCAATCAATCTCTTAAATACACTTAAAAGTACGGCTCCTTTTCGCTAAAGGTTGGCGCACAAGACGCGGAAAGAAGCTTCTTGGAACCCGCCACGGTGGCTCAGTGGCTAAGGCGTTGCGCTGCTGAGCACGAGGTCGCGGGTTTCATTCCCGTCCGCGGTGGGCGCTTTTCTGATGGAGGCGAACAACAAAAACGCCCGTGTGTGCGAGACCTCGGCGCACGTTAACGATCCCCAGGTGGTCAAAATTAATCCGGAGCACTCTTTGAAATGAGAGGAGAGACCAAGGGCCGAGACGTCCCGGTGATGCGATGGTGGTTCTATTAACAAGATGGCGGATGGAGAAAGAAGAAGCAGCGCGAGCGAGAGCTGCTCCCGAGGGATTACGGGCCCCGATGATGATATTCGCATCGGTGCCGCGATAATGATTAGAAAGTTTCTACATCTTCCCCGGCCCCATTTTCCCCGCCCAGAAAGCAGCCGCGGTCAGTCCGCGTCCAGTAGGTGCCTTGAGATCGTTCGTTCTTGATACTCTGTGGCAATCGGTAGGCGAAGCTGCAGCAGGAGCCGTCTTCGCAGCCCAAGCCGGTAGGTTCGGTGCTCAGGGCGTAGCCAGGCGGAGATTAGAAGTAGGTCTTCGACGCCTCTGAACTCGGATGTGTATTCAGCCAATTTATATACATCTTGTCCTAAAAACACCTTCTTAGCTCCTTGATGCTTCTTTCTGGATATTTGGACTCTCCTGGTTGGACCGTCATTGCGTGATGCATTCCGTGTCTTAAAAGGGCGCTTGCCGCAAACTCTTCGTCTGTGTTGTAGTATGCATGCAACAGCAATCCTCTTGGGATTTCTCTCATCATGGTCAGTACCCCGCTCTTCAGCGTCGACTATCGATTTTCTTTTAGTTTCCAACACTTGCCTCTCATTCTTCACTTTTGGTTCTCCAGGTGGTACGTCCGTAATCTCAGTTTGGAAGCAACCCCGATACATAGCTTGTGCCGACGTCAAGGGAGTCGATTTGCTTGCGCTCACGTCGGCTGTCTCTTGAATGGCACACGATAGCAAGGCGTCTTCTGCCTGAAAACTACGTTCAGCCAACAAAGCTGCCATATTATCACACTCTACTTGCGGTAGGAGCTGTGACGCATACGGAGTTTCTGTCCTCGAAGCTTCTCGGGAGTTCTTCAAATCATCTGGGTCATAGAATCGTTCTGTCGTTGTCAAAAATTCTCTGAAGCTTGTTGATACATTTACTGACTCGAAGATCTGTCTTTGATTCAGGACCTCACATTTTCTGCCTTTCAACTGGTAATATATTCGGCACATAACGTGAAATATTTCGTCTTCGTATTCGATGCTGGTAGCGAATTCCTGGTCTATATCAATGTCGACAAGCGGTTAGATTTCTTCGTTGAGCAATCTCAACCTAACTTCATTTTTTCGTAACTCGTGCAGAAAGGTTGCAGACACATCACTAACACCACTGCTCGTCATTGACAGGGCTATTGTTGCTCTTGCTTCTTTGCACAGTGCTCGAGCTATTATCCGCTCCTTTTCTCGTTTCATCTTAAGATCCTTAAGGCGCATTGTATACTCAAGAATACTCTGGTCACACATCAAAGTTAATGCGTCTTTCGTTGCGCGATCAGCGGTGGCATTCCCCTCACCGTTCAAGGAATCGCCGCCCATTGAGGGAATCGTCGGAGGTGAGGATCCGTTGTCGTCTAGTCCGCCCATCGCCTCGGTGACTTTCGCGTACCACCACCGGTTCAGTCCATCACACCGGTTCGTCGTCGGTATCAAGGGGTCCTCCTCCTCCAAAAGGCCGAAATTCGGAAGACTCCGAATCGCAGGAGGGCCTTCTTCCCGGGTTTATCGGCTCCATATAAAAATAAGAGGAGAGACCAAGGGCCGAGACGTCCTGGTGATGCGATGGTGGTTCTATTAACAAGATGGTGGATGGAGAAAGAAGAATCAGCTCAAGCGAGAGCTGCTCACGAGAGATTACGGGCCCCGATGATGATATTCGCATCGGTGCCGCGATGATGATTAGAAAGTTTCTACACACTCCACTACGGCGCGTCTCATCGCCTGCGTTGCGTCGGCGCGTTAAACCCTACAATCAATCAATCAAGCTTTTTGGTAACACGGCCCGTTCTGTTCTGACCACCGCCAAAAAAAACCCCAAAGTGCAAATTCGGGCCTAGTCTAAACAACTTCAGGTAGACTAAATTACGTGGTCCGATTTTGGTGCTCGCACCAGAAAGAAGAATTCTGAACATGTGCATGGAAGCACTTAATACGCTTGCATAATAGTAAAGTAATATTAGGCAATTAAGCATCATGGCTGCGCCTATAATAGAAGGATTGATTCACCGCGTCTTTCAGAACGACATATTCCCATCGGAGCATGCAGTTGTTTAAAGCTGCGCAGAGGCTCAGAATGTTCCTATCTCTTTGGCATTGCCGAAAAAACAGCAACAAGTAAGACTACGCAAAAGGAAATGTTGTGGCATAACATAACACGGTATACCTTTGCATTCTTGATTCATTGTATATGATATAGCCATCTGCCCGCTAGTGATGTTTTGAACTATGGTATAAGTATATATGTGTATGATGTGAGAATAAAAAGGAATGAAATGTAACGAAGGATGCATTTTTCGTTGATGGATGGCGTGAAAGACTAATGAGAAGGTCCATAAGCTTTTAGCCGTGGTTACTGCGTTCGCCTTTTACTTACCTGTCACCACGGTATAGAATGAAGAATACTGATGATGACAGAACTCGCTAAATGCCATCCTTCATACGTCATTGTCGCTCTTTTTCGACTACCGCAAGAAAGCACATGTTTTGTATCCTTTTGTTACACACTACGTGTGAGCTAACAACGATTACGTGGTTTGCCTTGTAAGAAAGATTATTGTTAGTAATGAAGGGCGTAGAGGTAATGTAGATGTCTCATGAATGGTGAACTCATTAGGTGCAACGGACCTGAATTATAGGTGTACACAGAGGATCTGCCTGATCACCACGTAAAGAGTACTTGAGTCGGCACTCTTCTTAATGCGTTGTTCTGCCAAGAACACGTTAGAAATATTAACTATACTGTTATTCTGACCTTTGGCAAAATTTAAGGCCCTATAAATGTTTGGCGATCAGTGAATACTGCTTTTACAGTTTAGGGTCCAAAAATTTTTCAGAGACTTTTTGCCAATGTATAGAAGGCAAAACCCCTGCTTCATTTTCATATTTTTTTAATTCTTCTGCCCCTTTACTATTAGCACCTATGTATTTATTGAGCAATATATTTCCAAGATTTCTTTTCATTCTTTTCAAAAGGGCGCAGTTCTTACAGGGAGCTAAATAAAGTGCCTAAAAGCGGAAACGGTTGTCGTTGTCTTTCTGCGTAGTAGGTCACAATTTGCTCAGAAACGAAGCGCCTCGGTAGCCTGTACGTACGCACCTCTTAATGAAATGTTTATTCTTCCATGTGCACAGGCTTGCCTCGCTTTGATCAATGCGGCTTTTATTCAGGGGCTCTGAGATCATTTCTGTGGTTTATAATTCGTCATTGCTAACGCGAATAAAAATTACAAGTGAAAAGTCAGTGCCCAAGTCTTCACTGTAGAAATATTCAAGGACTTCTTCCGTCCTGTACGCGCTAAGCAATCGACGTGAGGAAACAGACTTGGACATACATTTTCTGTGTACGTATGACTACTTTCTATTTTGGTAATTCCCTTTCACAAGAGTGTGTAACTCCCAGACGTGTCTGTAGTGACGGAAAAGGGTTTATGGGCTAATTTAGCTGTGAAAGACAGTGCATGATGTTGAGTACTCGGGAATCTCTCAGAAGAAATAATCTTGTTTTTGTAATTACTCATTTGGAGAGTATTTAAATTAAAAAAAGTGCATGCAGTAAAATATATGCCTAATTTTTTGTCCATCTTACGTTTATTCAAACTTTTGTTTTACAAGAATGGCAATTGTTCAAATTTAGGAAATATGTCACAATATTCCTTGGCCAGAAAGCTCCCCAACCATTGTGAACAATTTTCACCACACCGGGTCACCATCATTTCTAAGTGGTTCATAGTTGGTCCTCGAAAAATAAAAATTATTGGACAACAATAGGGTTTAAAACTCGGATTAATTTGTTTTATTATCACAAATACCAAACCGGCCAGACCCCGCAGAGAAACACTCCTTCCCAAGCAATGTACGTGCAGTCATGATTACTTTGTCGACGTTAACAAGCAACCGATGCATGTTCTGGTAAATATCCGAGCTTTTAACCCGTCTGTCACAGCCCTGCATTTGATACAGATATTCTAGCCGCCGCAGTGATCATTACGGTCTCTAGCATGTCTCTGAAGTCGCCGTTATCACAAGATTTATAGCTCAGGTGCTGGGGTTGTCAAACGTTTTATTTGCGAATTCTATAATCGCGGACGGAATTTGTATAACAACGCATTGTTGCAACAATCAACGATTCGCATACCGGTTCGGTGCTTCGATACTAGGATTCAAATAGCTTTTGGATGCTCGGTGGGGACCGATGTGAATTTTTTTTTATCATTGTCGTCGGAAATGTCACCTTGGGTCACTGTTAAACTGTGAACCGGACAGCCGTGATCCAAATAGGCGGAAGAAAGCAGTTAACATGTACTAAAGCATAGCACTGAAATGCTTATTAGGAGTTCCGTAGCGTAGGTACCTGCATTCTTGTAATTACTATTCCTATTTATTGCGGCTGTATAGAATAAACAATTCCCGAACGCAGTGTAAAATGCTAAATCGCCGCATAGCCCGTGTTTAAATCTACTGCACTTAAGGCCAACTTTCCTCAAGCAGGTTTGTTTAATCATACTACTAAGAATTGAAATTTTGAGTCGATTGAAGTAAGAATTCAGTTTTTATTTGTATACACACAATACGGCAATAAGGCATAGTTATACAGTTGCCTCACGCACAGCGGGCACCTGATATGTGTAATCTGGTGTTGACATTGAGGAATACAAATTAGTTTTCGAGCCAGCTATAACATGGTGATGGTTCCGTCCACTTTTTCAGTGCGCGAGCAAAAGCACATTGTGCTAAATCCAAATTTACCGATAATTACCACCAGAGAGCTGCGATAACTATCGTTCGATCGAAATATTCGCAAAACAATTATATCACAATGGGCCACTAAAAAGACCCTAACATTACTGTGATTATTTTTGGTTGCCTAATTAGTTATGTTACAAGGAAATTGCAAACGGTGACAGATACTTTTATGCCAATATTTGGACATCTCGGGTAGGATACCGGTTAGAGCAACATGTAACAAATGGCCCCATGTCACTGCTTGGGCATTTGCAGTAGGAGTGGGTTTATATACAGCACCTGTAGCTCATAACTACTATTTTAAACCTGTATTTAATACAAAATATTTAGTTATTCTACTCTGTCAGGGTGGACGACCAGTGAACCTGTTTAGCACAAGACCTAGAGATAGCGCAAAATTTTCATCACAGCCACATGCTCCTTTTATGAAATATTTTATTTGGAAAAGTAGACAACGTTCTTTGAAATTATAGAATAGTCCTAACGGCCAATGGTCATAATAATTTTGTTGAGAAAGTTTCATACAACAGACAAACGCATTTTCGGTAACCACAGTCCTCCCGTACAGGCTCACATATTTACAGCGTACGGGAATTCTGTAAAGTTTACAACCTCACTTCGAAATAACTAATGCCAGGTGGTAACAGCGTTGTTGTAGGGGACAATATTAGCAAAATGTTTGCTGTAAATGTCGCGAAAGAACTTGAGCGGCAACCGTTTTCAGTACGTTTACTCTCCCTAAATGTCCACGTATTAGAGAGCTTTAGCAGAGCGGAGAACCGGTCCCGCTACGGTATCCGGTACACCTGCTCAGGCGCACAACCAGTTTTTCCGCTTCTGCGCATGTGGAGTAGCGGCGGTCACCTACTTGGCACATTACCAGAACCGGTTATCCACTCAGCCATAAATCTCTATTATTGGCAGGCCATCTATCTGTAACCCTTGCAAATCTTATGTGAACAAAATATTTATTACAAATGAAGAAAAACTGCGAGTAATTATAGCCATCTTTGCGGGGAATTGCAATATACCAGAGACATTCCACACTGCTTGCTCCCTCTGAACTAGGCGTTCTACACGCATTGTTACTTCCGTTTAGGAAATTGTACATTAGGCACACCGGTAAGGTGCGTTAATAACACGTTCCGTGTTGCTTTCTGGTACTAGCTTAAAAGGACGATTAAAAGGACGAAAAAAGGACGATTAAAAGGACGAAAAGGCATGACTAGCCAATGCCATCGCTGTCCCTGCGCCACACATTTTGACAAGGCCCTTGTATAACGCTGCTTCTTGAACACGACGAAAAGAGAAAAATAAGATGCTTGGTGTAAATGCAATGAAAATGGCTAACCTGTGTGACACCACTTTCATGGGTCTGACGACGAGGTAAATGCGATAAGCGAGGGTGCAGTTGCTACGCCCACGAAAACAAGTGAACCAGCGCCGTAAAAACATTTCTTTCGATATTCTTCGCGTGCTCCGACTGTGTCTGTGTATTTTTATGAGTGAGAAATTCCACTTGATACCCTGCGCCCATCCTGTGTCCTTTACTCTCGTTTCATTGCTTCAATAACCAACTTGCGCACTTTATTTAAAGGTACCCTGCAACACTTGTTTAAACTCTTTACCACGAAAGTGTTTTATGCCGGGGTCCACCAAGATTTAACTGAAATCATATCCGTCATGGAAATGACATCGCCATTAAATCTGCGATGGAAGCGGCTGCGCCGGGATTACAGCCACGAATACTTTCGCCGCAACGGGAGGTACGAAACAAGCTGCCGACTGCGGTATGTACAGACGCGGGAAGAGGACAAACAAGCGCGCCTTATAGCCTTCCTTTGAGATGGTGCTACTACCTAGGAGAGGTGAAGAAAGTAGTGCATCATGACGCTAATGAGCACCGCCAGTTGGCGCCTAGGTGCCAGCGCCTATGTGTACGGGTGACGCGCAGCTTAAGCTGCTGAGAAGTCGACTTGCGGATGTCGCGCTCGTGACACGGTCCGCTGCTCCTTTCAAAGCAGCGAACCGCGTGTTCACCAAACGATTCGCTGACGACCCGTTTGGTTCCTTTTGCAAGGACGTTTTGCGAGCGCCTGTGGTTTCAGTCTGATATACATAATGTTCCGACGCGTGCAATGCAGTGTCTAACGTTGATGCGTATAACGGTGCCACACCGACAAAATCAGGTAATAGAGAAGCGCGCCGAGTATGCGGAACCCTTATATATAGTCTTTATTGATTATGTGAAAGCTTTTGACTCCATCGAAAACTTAGCAGCCATCCAACTATTACAGAACCAGGGTGTAGACGAGCATTATGTAAGAATACTAGAGTATATTTACAATGGGTCCACAGCTACCATCATCATCCATAAAGAGAGCAGTAAAATACGTATAAGGAAGGGCGTCAGACAAGAAGAAACAATTTCTACAATGTATATTCAGAGCATGTTTACAAGAAGCAATCAGAACATTGTACTGGGAACAGGTGGGAATAAGAGTTAACGGAGAATACCTCAGTAACGTCAGATTTGCTGTTGACGTAGCCTTGCGAAGTAACTCGGGGTACGAATTCCAAATTATGCTTACAGCACTGGGCATAGAGACTAGAACCGTGGGCTGAAAATAATAATATGATGGAAACAACAGTAATCATCAATAACCTCTGGAAAGCACAGCGGTTTGCGATTGGTGGCAAGGCAGTGGAAGTGGTAAGCGAATATATCTACTTAGGCCAAGTTGCAACCCCTGATCCGAAACATGAGGCAGAGATAATCAGAAGGATAACAATGGGGTGATGATGAATGGCTGCCCACTATTGTCCCTGAAGAAGACAGTGTATGACAGCTGCATTTTACCGGTACTCACCACCGGGGCAAGAACTTGGAGTCTAACTAAAAGGGTTCAACTTAAATTGAGGACGACTCTGCGAGTAATGGAATGGTAGATGATAGGTGTAACATTAAGGGACAAGAAGGCATTGGAGTGGGCCAGGGAACAAACGCGCTAAGGATATATTAGTAGAAATTAGGAAGAAGAAATGGACGTGGGCAGGGCGTGTAATGCGAAGGCAACATAACGTCTGTAAGGGCAACACAGTGGATCCCTAGAGAAGGCAAGCTTGGCAGAAGATTGCAGAAAGTTAGATGGGGAGATGAGATCCAGACGTTTGGGGGGATAAATTGGCCGCAGTTAAGAAAGAACCGGGATAATGGGATATTAATTGGACAGGCCTCTGCCCTGCAATGAACGCAGAAAGGCTGCTGCTGCTGCTGATGATGATGATGATCGTCGAAATATTAAAAGCGACGTGCAAGTTCAATCGATGCTCAATAAACATCCAACTGCTCCTGTGAAGGTTCATTTCACTTTCGTGTTTTACCGGTTCCTATGTAAGAGGGAACCACAGCATTTTTTATACAAAAATTGCTTTCAGAACGTAGTCAAAAAGCAATCACATTTAGTCCACAGGATAAAGGGTCACCAAGTACCCCAGCCGAAAATGACTGCATATGCCCATCATATACCTTGAAAACTTGCTCAAAAGAGCATTTTAAAGACGATAGTCTTTCTTGGGCTACTTAAACCCAGAAATTTTGGTCTGTGTGTATGTCTGTATGTCTGTCTGTCTGTCCGTCTGTCTGTCTGTGACTCGATTCAGCCACCCGGCCAAAGCAAAACAATGCCTGCGCAATTGTCTTATATAGTCCCAGCTAAATCTACCCATCTATGTCCGGTGTAATCTTCATACTTCTCAACATTGTTGAAGAAGAACAAGATATTACGCAAATATGAGACAACAAATCAATACAGAAGTGATATTTGCAGTGTTCCTTTATAACAAAATCAAACATGCTTGACTTTTGCGAAATTAAATACTTCATCAACTGCAGAAAAAGAATTCACTCCGCCGTCGCCTGCTGTCGCCCGCGCCACTACAGCTTCTGGCGCCATTTTAAGAAATCAACCGGCAACAGTTACGCAAGGTTCCACTAGATAGGTTCCACGTTCTGATTGCAACGCACGTGGAGTACGGAAACGCGGTTCTATAAACGTTGAAGTAGGGCGCCTAGATTAACGAGCGTCTTCGCCGTACGGCAGCGTTCGCATCGAGACACCCGGTTTGGAGCAGTGGAACGCGGGAAATTTAAAACGATTTAAGCAAACCTTTTGAGTCTTTTCCTTGGGAGGAGCGCGACGCAAGAGGAACGACATGAGAGGTGAGCGGGAAAGCGAAGGGAGGCATTTACTTCGCAAAAGCCGATAAAGACTATCGTTTTTTGACGGCATTTGCAACGAAAGGAGCAGATACGCGGCCAATTTTTTTCTTTCAGGGTCCTGCCGTTCTTCGACCGCTGGAATAACGTCCTTATAGCGGTATTGCGGCTATTGGCCGGCTTTCTTTTAGTTGCGGCAGTATACGCATTCCATAGAAACGTAAAAAATAAGAGAAAACAAAGCAGAAACGGAAGGCGCATCTCCTGCGGCGAGAAAATCACACAGTGCCGCTCCGGGCTGGCAATAACTGTACATTCACGGTGCTTCCAGACGCGAACGAAAGAATGAAAGCTTTTTACAGCAGGGTTCCATAGTCCCTTCATAGCACTGACGAGAAGCACAGGAAAAGAACAGCAATGCGTTCGCATAGTTTACAACATAACACGTTCTGAGGTGTTTGAGCAGTTTTATCGAATCGCCTTTTCATTTGGCCGTAGAAAGGGCTATGGCGACCCCCACTGTCGAGGAAGGTAGCGGTGAGCGACAGGTCTGAATGCTGGGTCATGCTGAAAACACTAACAGAACATTCCGGGTATAAAGAAACTTGTCTCATGATTGTGATGCATGCATTGCGAGCAATGCCGTAATTCGGATGAGGAAGTATGCATCATTTGACCCTACTCTATTTGAAAGTACGAGTGGACTAGAGATTGCTCACGCCGTCTTTCACCGCGGTGAATTGGTGCAATAATATTTAAAAGTTGCCGCTCACGCACCTTAATAAATTTTAAAACAAATACGGCAGGTGGGACAGGTTAGCCACAGTCGCATTGTAACCCGTGGTAATGATTGAACGCAGTAATCAGTTCAGGTATTAAAAATGTAATCGTTTGTGTTATTTTTTGTTGTTTCCAGTGCTTACAATTTTTGTTATGCTTTGTACTGCAAACGATTATTTATTTCCTTCCTGCTATGCCGTTTCTCTGTAGGTATGGAAGGGGCCCGTGTAAGCGCGTATTCTTGCGGTTAGTGCATGTTGTCTGAAAAAGCAAGAGAAAAGATTCCGACTCTCTAAACTAGTTCTTTCTAAGTGTTGACGCATTTCCGTCACTCATTTTTGGTCACCTTTCCTAGATGCTACAAAAGCATCTTGAAAGAAATATTGTTACCCGTCCGAGAAAAACGCTTTTCTTCTTGCGTCAAAAGTAGTCACTCGGCTTCTGAGCACTTACCCTTTCAGTCAATAGAGAAGTGATCACAGCGCCGACGGATTTTGTTTGTTAAAAATTAATCAGAACTTATCTTGTTTCATCGAAACTTCTTATAGAATTTCTGGGGGCACAAGCCACCGGCTGATCTCTAGTTCCAGTAGCCCAAGGAAGCGTATTTCGCTCCTCTGCTCTGATTTATGTAATGAATGAGCGGGAATATTTGATTCCGCTTTGCCATGTTTCCGAACACGGTTGTGTAGATATTGCAGTTATCTTAAATATGCATTGGCTATAGTGGTTGGGATTGCCTTACTAATGGATTTCCCGGCAACGTCAGTACTCTTTAGGCAGCATGTTAACGGAAGTCCAGTAATTTTTGTTGTAATACAGATACGCGAGCATATAAAAGTTACCCAGCCATACTTCGCTTTTTTTGAGGTTATCAGTTATATAAATATTTCTGAGCACACAATTCTAGCACTTCTACACATCGTAACAATCAGCATTAATAAAAAAACTTATAGCCACAGTGTAACAAAGGAAAGTTGGCTTGAATTTTTGCATACGTTTCTTTAGCCGATAACCAAAATAACTTCGGGTTCAATTCCGGCAACATATTTTAGATAGTTGCATTTTATTTGTAGTTTTAACTGAAAAAATGACGTAATTAGCTGATGCCTCTCATTTACAAAATGACTCTATGTATAAAACCCTGACAGGCAAGCCTGTTGTAATACACTTCTGACAAGAAACAAAACACGTCATTTGCTTATTTTTTGTAGTTGAAGTAAAGTTATCGCCCTTATACGGTCTGGGAAAGCATGGGAGCATTTGCTCACCTTTTCTTTAAATGCCAAAATCCGCGGCATCCACGAAGCCTATGAAGGAAGCGCTCGAATAACAAGAAATCTCACATATCGTGGATAAAAACTGTCATTTCTGCACTGTTGTAATTTTTCTAAAAAAAGGCTTTATTTTATGCGCTCAGTACCCCGGTTTTTCAATTGCCAAAGACTAGGCACTTTTGCGGCTCCTTCAGGGATCCGATTTCGAGCAAATATTTACCGCCTGAACTACAAGAAACAGGAGAAAAACAGCTTCCCCTAATCAAGGGCCTGTCCCGACAAAGCCACCAACATTCTTCAACAAACCCTAATGGATTGCCTGAACAACTAGCATTTGGAACTCACTAGCGGAAACGGCACCACGCCGACGGGTAATCAGAGTGTCCAGGGAACATTCCTCATTAGCACTCTCGGAAGAATCCTGCTTTCCGCCGCAAATATCTTTTCACACTCATTGCACTAGGAGTCGCATTCCTTCGCCAAGGCCAATTCAGCCTCTATCAAGTCGCTCGGAAGATAGGCTGGCCACAACAATTTGTCAGGCGCGCCCTTTGCCGAGCCAGAAGTAATTACACACTACTTCGGGAATGGTCATTTGGAACACAGGTAACGTATTTTACAGCATTCACCACAATGGGCATGATTACTGCATTTCTTCAATCCTGTGCCAACATCAGAGATTGGTAACAATATTTCGTGAGGAATTGAATTAGTATTTAGAGGGCGGGCATATTCTTATACCTAATTAGAACACAAACCAAGATTAGGCACTAAAGGGACACAATGAAACAGCATACAGCCCGATCATTGTACTATGTAATTAATAACTAGAGACCGGAAGTTTAGGCACTAAAAAAACGGGTTTTAGGCGCCTATTGAAGGCGCTCAAAATTGAAATTTAGGCATATATAGGCACTAAGTACTACCATATAGGCATATATAGGCTCGAATAATATTTACTCAGGCGGCGTATTTCAGTGCAATTTTTCGGTTTAGAGTAAACACAGGCTACAAACATCGGTATTTTGAAAATGCAATTTTATTTTCTTCATAAAACACTCAAGGGTGACGATTTCAAGATATCTAGGGTGACGCAACACTGTGCGAAAGGCTGTGGAAGCAGTGGCAAACAAGCACCATCTCCAGGTTTTCGGGCTTGAAGTTGTGCCTTCTGTCAGTCAATATCGTCTTGTACGCAGAGAAAGAACGCTCCACATCCACTGAGGTTAGCGGAGCGTACTTGTACTTTGGCACGTTGGATGTTTTGATTCCATCTGGAATCGCGGTATGTCCGCCGCTCAAAACCTCAGACAGTTCCGTCAGCGTCGAAAATCCGGGATTTCTGTCCAACACAGACTTAAGCTTCTCTATAGCTCTGTCAGCAACCGGTCCCCTGGGAGCACTAGCGAACCTTTCCTGTGCGTCCAAAATCAGCTGAATATTTTCAGTCAGCGTTGTGCCCGAACTTTCAAGTTTCTGTATTGTTGTTGCCAAGAACGTGAAATGGGCACACAAATAGGCCAAGTCACATGCAAGTGTAACATCATGTAGAACCTTCTGGGCCCTTCTCACGGCGACACTCTCATCTTCAGCAAAGCTGCTTACAACAGCCTTGACACCGTTTAAGTGTTGGTTGTAGTATTCCACTGCCGTCAGCCAAGTTCCCCAGCGGGTAACAACAGGCTCCGGTGGAAGAGGTACACCCGGCAGCTGCTCCCTGAAAGCACGAACGCGGGAAGGAGCCTTGAGGAACACCGCCTTCCCTACAGCTATCAGTTCGTTGACCGAACTGAACGACTTTCGTAGCTCTTCACACACCCGATGAATCCCGTGAGCAAGACAAGTGACGTGCAATAGTTCTGGGTAAAAAACCTTGAGAAGTGCACCAGCCTTAAGCATATAAGCTGCTGCATCTGTGTAGAGCAGCAGTACTCGGTCGTCGTGGGCTCCGGAGGGGTACAGAAGCTTCAATGACGAGTTCACGAAGCGGGCGATGGTCTTTCCGCTAGTTTTTTCTAGCTCTTTTGAGCAAACCAGGAAGGGTGTTGTTTTCTCTTCTGCGTCAAGCTTTCTGACTACAAAGTGACCGAGTACTCGTCCGGTGACATCTGTCGTCTCGTCCACAGAAATCCAAATGTGGAATTCACCGATTTCTCTTCTAATTTCTTGTAGCGTCTTCTCGTACAGTGGTCGCAGGTACTCCTTGCGAAGAGTCGACTCTGATGGTACCTTTTGTTTGCAGTACTTTTGCAAGAAATTCTTGAAAGTCTTGTTTTCGATTTTCGCCCAAGGGATGTTAGCAGCGACTAATGCTTCGCACAGGTCAGCGCTGAATTCACTTTTTTTTCCTTGAGCAATACTTTCAGCCAGGAACGATTGTCTTGATGTCGACGGCTGGTTGCGCAGAGCATTGGCTTGATGCAGTGCTGTTCTTTCATGCTGCTGCAAGTGGAACTTTTTTTCACAGGGTACCTGCGCGAAGAAAACAGTAACGAAAACTAAGATATTGCGTAAGGCACGTGAAACGTTGCTAGTGTACTTTTGCTTTTAGTCATGTAGAGTTGTAAACCTGACAATAGCTCAAGGAATGGCGAAGTTGGCCAGCTGCGCAATAGCAGGTAACCGTTTTTAAAATCATGATGCTTATACAACAATCCGACCAACACTGTGCCGGAAATTTTCAATAAGGAAGCCAGTTCCCGAATTAGGTTGCAAACATTGCACAACAATGAATAGCAGTTACCGTAAAAAGTTCTTAAAACGCACATTATTGGCAAGTTCTGAGCATTCAGAATAAATTTAGCGTAAGCACTGTTGGAGGCGTCACGTTTACGGTTGGTCCAGTGTTCACGTCAAGTGCATGATATCGTTAATTAAGATCAAGTGGAAAGTATTGTATTCTCACCTGCTTTCCGCAGGGTTGGCAGAATACTGTTTCTCCGTCGACGGTGTAGCACTGCGATCCACTGGTCCATTGCCGGATAAGGACACTTTTCGGCGTCTTAATCTTCGGCATTCGTCGGCAGGCTTCGGACGGATTACGGAGAGAGCAGAAACGCCAACTACGCTGACGTGCTGGCTGTAGTGATAGGGTCAATAGGTTTTCTCTTAATCTTGCCACAAGCTAGCCTCGCGCTGCCTCTCTAGGGCACGCTCTAGCCTCGCCCGCGTGCAATCTGCGCTGCAATATTCTCGACACCAAACAAATCCGACCTTTTTTTTTTTGGGGGGGGGGGGGGGGAGGGATTCGCGAGCAATTTGTAATTGTTTTGCATTGTTTAGAAAGGCTTTTCGAAATCCCGTCCGAGGTAAATAAGTGGGAAAGGGTTCAGATTTATTTGCAATTTTTTAAGCAGAAGGAAAGGCGTGAAAGTCAATGTTGCGCATCTTGCCGAGAGAGTAGCTGTGCTTTCCCGCAGTACCGTCCTGGCCTTGAGAGGTAGGGCTTCCATTGGCCGGCTCCCTCGCAGGCTGGCGCTTGCGCGCTATCGTTGGGGGCGCTAGCAGACGACGCGCCGACGGAACCCGCAAGAATCTTTTTATGCCGCTAGCATTCAATAAAAACCCTTAAAAATGCTAAATACAACGTTTTCAATTGCTCTCTTGTTTTCTTCCAAACAAGCCAGTGCGAACCCATTTCCAACGCCAGCGCGCCTCGTCATTTTCATTACTTCATACCCCCATTCACAAACATACTGTTTTCTATACTCGCTGCACGCCGACTGGTTGGGGGACAACGCGTACTCTTTATTTTCACCTTGCATGCCTTGCAGACTAAATTCGAAAAAGACCATTCCTCAAAACACGTGTTCTCCTGTCTGTGACAAAACAATTTATGCCACTGTTAGCACTGTATTATTGCGCGAACAATATATAGGGCATTTCGGGTAATATTTCCGTCGCTACGCGTCACTCTGTCAAACAGCCAGCGACATAAACCCAAAAACGGTAAAGTGAGATAGCGCTTAGAGATCGCCGGCTGCGTGAGTGACGAGAGCGACGGTGCTAAGAATACTTTAACAGGAGTGCGACTGAGCGGCAGCTGCCTCTGCAGACGTGCCCGTCAGTCACGGGGAGTCTCGGCGGGTCTCTGTGACTCCTGCCACTGATTGCCCGCGTTGTATAATTATCGAGCACGCAGCCAGTTTAGGGTGGCAAACGAGGAAGAAATGAAAAATACTGCGGCTAATGGCGATACTGGCAGACTACAAAAGGAAAGACAGGCAGCCAAAGCCGCTGCTAGAGCGAGAAAACGAGACCGCTGAGATTATTAGAACGCTAAGCATGGTTGGCATAGTGTAGGAAGAAGATGATGATATTTTTGTGGTTATACGCTTTACTGAGTGGGGTGAAAGAAACTCTGCGTGGCGGATGTCTGAAGAGAAAGGAATGAGCATCGGGCGAGGCCTCAAGTTAGCAATGGAGAGAGACAAGATGCTCATGCATTCCCATCAGTCCAACAATAGATTTCCTTTTTTTCCATCGAGATATACGACTGATTGAGGCAAAGTCTGTACTCGACAGCACAAAAAAGGCATTTATAGGCGCTTAAAAGCTTGTATAGGCACGAACCTCAAAATAGGCACGTATAGGCACAATCAACTATTGCTTAAAATGTTCCCCTTCCTTTAGTTCATGCTTATATGTTAAATAGGCTCGATACGGACTGGAATAAAAAATAGGCATTTTGCCTAAAGTTCCGGTCTCTATTAATAACCATGAACGCGTCCAACTAACCTTTCTTTCTTAGTTTTTCTTCCGCAATAAGAGTCGCTTTCGTGGGAGCTGTTCTTTGAATGTACTTTCAAAGTGTGCAGTTGCTGCAATTTCTTGTTTTAAAATTGCGCATTATTACGCAGCCGAAAGAAATTACTCGCACCATTTATAACCGTGCATACCTTCATGTGTAAATAGTCCTATACAACATTTTTAACCTGCACACACCTGCTTTGAATATCAATAGGTTATTTGGGGCAAAAATGTGTACATTTTGCCTTTTCATTCAACTAAGTGCTTCTATGTAAAATGTAGGTTTCGGACGAACCGAGTTGCACTCAGCAATATAAAAGTGTTTAGTAAGCCCTCCATAACGTCTTTTTTTTCACAAGCGTCGTCGTTTCTTTCTGAAACTGGGATGCATTACTTGTGACTTTGGCCAGGCCATAGAATCTACACGTGCGTGAGCTGAAAAATTGCCGACAACAGCCTCCAAATGCGTGCAATGTAATATACACATTTCGCAAATTCTTGTTTTGTGGCCTGAAAATTTCCTTTTTTATTCTTGTTTTGTGGCCTGAAAATTTCCTTTTTTGTTCTACCAAATTACAGTTCTATCACGTTTTTGCACTGAAATAACTCAAAAATGAGCGGAAACGGGGGCGCCACCACCCTCCTGATTTCATGTGGATACGTCTGTTTACTACATCACAAATACTTTTATCTGCCCTAAACGCAATAGCCAATTAAGACACCGACGCCATTCAGTGGTACTACAGCCCAAAATGGCCACGCGATGCAAGAATTTACTGCCGCTGCCTAGCGCTATGATGACAGGTTGACACATCCCCTGGTTAGGCGTGCCAATTGGCCACTAAAACGGCTCATAATAATAAATCTTGGCGGTCATTCATCCGCGTCATGTGTGAATTTAGGTGTGCACACAGTGAAGCCTGGATATAAAGAAGTTGACAAACGTTCGTGGTTATTTGTTACATGCAAGTTTCGAGTTGAGGCTCAAGTGAAGGAAGCAGGAACGAAAATATAATGCTAGACATCTGTGACGGTGAACTCGCCCTTAAATGATTCACTTCATGGTGAAAAGCTGCGTGATTTGAGCCTGCAGCGTTTCCACGAACCACTACACGGCACTCCAAAAGAAGCAAGGTCACTTGTACCCGTATTCACAAGCGTAACTTAAGCATCAGTTTTGCTTTTGACGCTTTTCGGTGCCTTAATCCGTTTCAAGGACCAAACGTACGCTGTAAGGGCACTTATTTCTTGAACTTTATGCTCTTTGCCGAACTCAAAACTGCTGAGAGAGTGCTAGCGAGGATACTGTACAGGGCAGCGACGTTCTTATTTCTCACCGCAGGAGATGGCATTTAAAATTGCGAACTTGCCTTGAAAAGGCAGAACTTTTTGTTTTCCGGCAGCAGAACTCATCACTGACGAACTGACACTGCAGATTGCAGATGGCAGTGGAGACGTGCGACTACACATACCGACAGGCAAGCCTATTCCTTAGCCGACACCGCACTCATGCTAGAAACGCACGGTAGATGGCGGTGCGGGCAAAGTTCGCTAAATTAGTGCATATCTCCAGCGTCGATTATTTTTTAGGAAAAGTGCAAAAAACAATGGCTCACTAGCGTAGCGAATTCATTTCATCGAGGTTAACTGTCGCAAGGAATTCACTATATACAGGTAGGAAACACATGGCTTGCAAGGGGGCTGACAATTAGAAATTGAGAAACTTTGTTAACACCAGGCATTCGTTACTTAGAGGTTCGTTACGTCCAGGTTTAACTGTATCCCTTGCAGCTGTTTCAGCTTCCTGAAGTAAATTTTGAAGGAACCTATACTTTATTTGAAGACGTGCGTATGTATGCTTATAAATTCTCATCAGTTTTGTCACTGGGCAGCGGAGCTATGTTGCTCACTTCAGCCGGATTTGTGGATGCTAGCTTAGTGCTGTTGCCTGTACGATATCGACAAGCGCGCAAGACGACAAACTGTCCAAGCACTTTCGCAAGCCACAACGCCGGAGAGCAACCAATCTGGGTAGCCAGATGTGAGACTTTGGCGAATAACGAGGCCCAGCATGCGATAAGAGTAAAAAGACAATCTGTGGGAAAACAGCGCAAGGCGGGAATCTGAGCTGTCGTCCGAGCGCCAATTTTATTTTTTACTCTAATCGCACGCTGAGCCTTGTCATTTTGCCACATTCGTTCAATTGGTAACTCTTATTGGCTGTTTGGGAAGGATGTGGTGAAGCGTACCTGAGGCGATTTCCCTGATTGCAATTAGGCCATTTTATCATGTTCTTTCCTTCACCTTTTCTAGCCGGGCTTTTTTTTTTCTTCTCCTTGTTACGAGGGCATTGTCTTGCCGTACTTGGTATTCACACACTATGGCTGAACCTCAATGCTGAGCCAACTTGTCGAACAAGAAGCGTACAACTAAGTGATTTTCAAACACCGGACACTGATTGACAACTTTATACCTCCAATCCGGGCGTTAGGACACGTTTGAAACCTGACTTAAGTTCGTCTTTTGCTCTGGTGCACCAAAATCTCGGCTGGTTAACTTTTGATCATTTTGTCGTCACGCTCCCCTCTTCAGTGCATGGCACGTTGCGGCTAATAAGGGCGACACGCTGGCGCATAACCCCATTCGCAGCAAATAGTGGCGGGGCGTCAGGTCACTGCATATGAGTGCTGGCGACCAACTGGAACATCAGGTTTGCGCATAACGGTGTTCAGACGTGCATGCAACGTTTTACGTAAAAGGGATGTTCGGCGGCCGCATACGCTCCTGCCCAGTAATACAAAATATTGCGTCTAGTTTTCAACCCCAAAACAACACGCTAGCTGTGCATAAAATGGCACGCGTTTAAAGAGGGTCGATTGCACGGGATGTTTTGAAACCCGCCAGGTGGCGTAAATGAATCCATACCCACAAGTTATGAAGGTGCTGACAGCGCAAGTGTAGCTCCTGGGCATAGAAGTTGCAAAAACATTTTCAGATAAATTTTTATCCGGCCATTTTTGCCGTCCGACGTTTGCCGTCCGCCGTCCGACGTTGAACACGACATTTCGACATTTGCCACGAATAACGTTTGCAAGGCCTTCCTGACCTAAGTTAGGTATATTTTTGTGTTCTTTTGACAAAGAATATTAAAATATGTGACGAAAAAAGTTCAACTGGCTCGGTGGCACGTATCCGTTGCTATATTTGTACCTCCATAAACACACACAAAAAAATAAAAGCCGAAAGCTAGTGCATGCAATGAAACCGAAGAAAACAAAACGCAGACATCAAACGGTCGTCTGCCTGAGACATTCTACATGTTGAAAACCCTCGCCTGGTAGCAGAGAGAAAAACAGAAAGAGGCACGTAGGTTGGTTGCGCATACTTCGTTCCTTGTTTGCAACCTTTATGACGGTGCTGATTCTGGCAGCGAAGTACAGCATGAGAGAAATTCTAAAAGCAGAAAAATCGCACCCTCGCTATCCTGTTCTTAGCACCACAAATAAAGTACACACAATCAACAAGATTGCATAAAGCGACGTGTAGGTGCTGCTGAGGCCTTGAAAAGGATCCACTTCCGATTTCAGCATGATGCTTAGCTTCGGCTTCCGTTTGTTTATTTTTTGCAGGCGCTATCCCCGTTTGGCTTTCAAAGCCAGAAGCCCGCTAGGTGTGCGTTGTAACCTTATCTCTACGACACCGGCGAAAAGAGCTCCTAAGCCGTCCTTTGTCACGAAAGTCTTCGAGACGTTGAAGCTGGAAGTAGTTGTCTCTGCGCTCGCAGGACCGTAGCGCTCTCGACTATTTCAATCCTGCGAAGTCAGCAAAAAGTTTCGAACATAAGGTACGACGCGTAATACTCGAACATATAGTAGTAAATTTTCACAGTTACAAAAATAGCGAATGTGTGCTTTCTCGCGAATGCAAACAGGAAAATACGAATCTCGCACTGCGCGAAGACCTTAGCCCGGTTGCAATGTTAGCACAATCCAATTTTTACCATTCGCACGCAGTTCAAGTACGCCCTAAAAACAGAGACACAACAACCTTATTGTCAACCACAATTCTTCATTCATGATAATAACCTGTGTCTTGTGATTGAGCCAAAGAGGTAGCAGAAGTCGAAATGGGTGACTGTTCTAAATAATTCACCTAGGGCACGCTCAGTTTTAGAGCCATATGACCTCATTATTCTCAACGTAAAACGCCGATAATTTAAAGACAAAATGGGCAAATTTTCAATGCTTGTTGCACATGCTAGTCCCCATATTATCATGGGCACAGAGGCTTGGATTCGTAGCTTCATATGTGATACAGAAGTTTTCCCTTTGGCTTGGATGTAAAGTTTAGCAATAGGGACACAAAGGCAGGGGGCGTTTTTGTGCTTGTTGACTTCAGCGTCCAATCTAGTGCACTGAAAGTGTGGTTCAGACGAGCAGAATCCATGTGGTTTAAGGTTCATCTCAACATTTGTTTCAACGCGATCATTGCTGAGACCGATACTCAGGACATTACTCCCGGTTCTGCTTTTATAGTTCTGTGCGTTATAAAAGACTGATATCAGTTTTTAGAACAAACCAAAAAAAAATAAAAAATACTGTATCCGCTAAAGGATACCTAGTGAACATATATTAAACTCAATTTCCAAATATTAAATAAGGTCCTGGGTTCCCAGTTTACGAATGCTGACTAAAAAATGAGGCTTGATTGTTTTTGTTTGTAAAGAATTTGTGCCGCTGAACCCTGAAGCCTTGTCTTAATCTTGGAAAGTAGATTCGCCGAAATTACCCTTCTGCTTTTGAAAATACGGAATTCATTGGCTACTATACTTATTGCGCTACATTGTGTCTTTTGTCCATTTCAAACAAAAATTTTATAAGGGAGAGTTCCGGTGTTCGCGAACACCATATTATGAGGCAATATATTTTAATAGTAGCCACGCCTTGTAACTAAAAACTTTTGTTTATTTTATCCGAAGTCCACGCGCAAATATTAGCCCTTCAATTCCGCTCTGCTGTTCTTCCTTTTTTTGTCAAACCCTTGTCTAACTACTGGTACGCATATTTTTTTTCTCCGTAGTGCTTTTTCAGATAAGCAGGTTTGAATCATGCGGTTATATCTTCTTGCGAGATAAATAGGTACCGCTTCAGCTAAAGTGCCCAACCTCAGTTTCTGAGGCCGCAAGAGAAATTGTTGCCGCGGTATAATTTTGGGAGCTCAATGAACGTGCCCTTAATAAATGGCGACACACTGGGTTACGCTCCTATAGCAGCTCAATATTCTAGCTTGCAAAGGGCCCACTTCGTTTTTCTTGTAAATGACCCCCGTTTCTCACTTGGTTTTGAAGGTTCTCCTTTTCTTTTGATTGCCTTTGCCCTAGCTGGAACCCTGCGAATACGAGATTTCTGCTAGAGTAGAAAAGTGCGAGTGCAATGGCTGAGTGAACCTAATGCCCCAGGTTTGGCAAGGGGCGGCCATTTGCATTGGGCTACTAAATTACCATTCGTATTATCCTTTTTTGCTGTACAGTCATCAGAGCCGTTATTGCCGCCTCTACCGAAAGTTTTTTTCTTTGAATAACCACCTTTAAAGAAACCTTTTTGCGAAGCTTTACAGCACATAATAAACCTTTCACATTCAGTGCCAAATTAGTTTCTAGCCGTTCCTTTCCAGGTGTTTGCGGAAAAAGTTGGCTGTTTTTGAAATTGAGGTTGGGATAGAAAAGTGGGACGCTATTGTACGCTGATAGCTTAATGCAGTACTGTTCCTTAAGAATTGCCTGTACCACTACCTGGTGTAACGAAATATAGGAGGCCAACGAACGCTACAATTGATAGCTACATCAAATGGAACATGCTACCTGGGACACCGCCTCGACCTGAAAGCGATACGGCCACCTTGGTGTAGTATTCGGCCAAACCCACCAAGCGAAAAATCCACGAAGCGGCTGAAAATATCAGGGAGAGACGGCTCTGCTGCACTGGGCAAGGAGGATGTCGATGACGATAGGTAAGTAAAGGATGTCCCACCCATGAGCTGTGTACCAGCTTGGCTCGCCCTTCTTAAATGGCTCACATTTAGAAATCGACAAGAGAGTTATGCCACCTAGTACGTAAGACTACAAAATTGCAGCCTTTCGTATCATGGGGATAAGAAAATGTGTTGTTTTACTGTTATAACACTATCTTTGTTTGAATCGTATAACTAAACTACTGGCTTTGTCATGGTGATTGAATGTTGCCTTCTTTACCTTTGTTGCACTTGGGATATGTTTCTCAGATGTATTGTAATGCAATCATGGGAATGCCAAATTTATTCGCGGCCAAACTAGCCTGGGCGTTCGCTACGTCGAGTCAAAAACAAGCATGCGTATCTTTGCCTGGGATAATCTAATATAGCGCCACCCGTGCTATTCGCGCTTTACATGTTTAAATATATATTTTTTTCTACTGACATCTTAATCCAAGCCTCTGCACCTAGAGACAAAACTAGTGCGACCCATGACTGTGACGAGAAGTACGAAAACAAGTAAGGTAATTTTCTGGTTTGTCGCGCCTTAAAATCTCGCTGTGGTCTTTAGATTTTCAGTGATTTGTTATTCATCGCTTTCAGCTTACGTCTGCGAATAATGTTTCGTCATAATCCTGTACCACTGTGTTTACGCTCCCTTTCAGTTCTTCCGCACGACAATATGCGCATGCTCACCCTCTTCTATATTTTTTGCCGCGACCACTTCCCTTTTGTCGTGTCGGAGCCGAATGACATGATTAAACTACAGTCCCCTTCACTCCACAACCGCAAAAAAGCTGGTAAGCAGGCTGGTCTGATGTTGTGTAATTTTGCCTGCTTGCTTTGTAGCGCTTTTTAGAAATTGACCTTAGCAGTTACTGGTAACACTGAGTGCCGTGGGAACAATTTGCGAAACTGCGAAATATTCCCTGTGGGGAATGGACGCCTTTGAAGAATCTTTGTAAGCGTGAACTTTATGCGTACAAGAGTGTAGTTGTATCAATAGGATGTGTAGAATGGTGGACCAGAAACGACTGCAGTGCCAGACCTTACGCAGTCATGAGGCTCTTATATATGCCTTCTTCGTAGTTGGAGGTGTTCATGTTTCGTGTGGTCACGCTGGAACCAGCACGCCTACCAGCCACAATGGTTGAGAATTACATAATTGCCGCTACAATTGTACGCACCAAGCTTAGCAATGTCAAAGTATTTTCTATCAAGCAAAGTTGAGCTTTTTGAATTGGTTAGGACCAATAAACTACCTAAGGCTTAGTAGCGAACGCTCAAGATCGTTTTCTGATTGGTAGCAACAAATAAGGACAACCCTATATATGAAACTTCCCTGTAAGCCAACGAACACCAGACTAAGTTAATAATTATTGCCCTCTACTACGCCGCACACCACTTCTAATGTGTAGACTTTTCCGGTTGGTCTCAATTTTTCGTATATGCACTAATATCATCTGTTTACAGACCACCTACTGGTTTCTACCACGTCGAAATGCACTGCACCTCTATTGTTAACGGCCTCGCCACCTTTGCTGAGCAAAGAGGGCCAAAACCTAACAACAGAATTTGTTCTTTATTATGGCTGCCAAAACCATGCTCCTGGAAAGTTGATGCGGTAAGTTTTAACAGCAACAATATTGTCGCTGCATATTGGGGTATGCACAAGATGCTCTGTGGAGTCGGGTATAACTTACAATTTGTCATACAATGAGCGCGGAGAGCAACACTCGCACAATTTTCACACACGTTCAGAGGCGGGAATTCGGGACCTATTCATCTTGTCTCTCGCGGCAGATAAGGAAATTTATATGTTGAGGCGGGTGTGCTAGCTATGCATTTCTCTCTTCATCATTCGCACGCGCTATTTGCGGGGCATGAGCAAAAGTTTAAGCTTACGCCTTTTTCAAATCAAATAAAATTGCAGGAAGAAGACTAAAGATTCTTATACGCGGCAGCTTTTAAAAGCAAAATCAATTTCAGGATAAGTACCGAGGGCATTGCCGCTGTCTCAGGGGCTCCACACGTTGGATGTATCTTTTCGAATCGTTGAACAGTGAGAGCACACGAAAACGTATTTCAGGGTTAATCTTAGCGGTGCTTTTTGTGGTGCTACGAACTTTCCAATAACGCCATCGCTTGATGAAGTGCTGGTCCTGTCGTTTCACTTGTGTTGTCATCATCTTTGGCCCTCCTTCACTCTCACGCGCCAATTCAACCACCGAAATAGTGCGGAAGTAGTAAATCATTATAGCCCGGCGTGGCTTGAAGTATTTTGTCTTTTGATAGCTAAACTGCTGAAAGGAATTTCATAATCGCATTCATGTAGTGAGCTTTTCTAATTGACACTACGCGCTGTCTAAAATACGACACCCACTATTGCACCTTCTTTTACCACTTCCAGGCATGTATTTTCTTATTGCAAGCAAAACCTTTTTTCTGTGCTTTTTTTTACTTTTTGACCATGTGAACTCAAAAACAAGAAGTTTAGCTTGTGGTAATTAGCTAGGAAGGGTCACGATATCTCATTATGTCATAACGTATTCAAATTTGAGATTGCGGTAGGAAAGTTTTGTTTGCTTGGTTTCCTAAGGTTTGAAAACAGTAACCCCACCTACAAACATAAAGCTGTTAGAGCGAGTATTTACAGACTTAAATACATGTGAGATACCTAAAACTTTTGTCATTGGTGTTACTCTTACGTCAACCTGGTCTTCACTGCACGTCCTTCCCTTTTCTAGCGTTTAGCTTTAGAAAAACCGTTGAATGGTGATTATCTGGAGCATAGCCATCCTTGAAGAACTATTTCCCTGAAAACTAGCTGTTTTTGTTTTGTTCTCGTTGTGCTAGCGGAATTTCGGGTAATGTCCTCAATAAAAGAGACCAGGGCCGAAAGGATTAAGAGATGCGCTTATGTAAACGAACTTTAATCACGGGGGGCCAAGCCCGCTAAATATGAATTATAGGCGTGTTGAACACCGTATAAAGAAGTGATGTCCGAATGTCCAGTAGCACTTACCGTTGCTTTGGCGCTCGACTTGCGTAAACACAAACCTTATATGGTGTGAGCGTCAAAGTTAATTTACGCAAATTCTTTCACTCAGAGATGGGACATCGTCAGGGTAAATAAAGCTTATGTTTCTTTTAGCGTTACCGCTGTATCCACGGAGGACGAAAAGCATAAAAATGCGGTAACAGACCTGCAAAGAGTAAAGTTCAACATACCCAGCTACAATGCATGGTCTGCGGCAACACGTGCTCTGGAAATGCAGGCAATATAGTTGGCAAGACAGACTGCGGCAGTCAATAAGAACTTCTCTGAACATACGGAAATATCAGAATTACGGCAGTATAAGGAATCTTTTCAAGGGAAATTTATTGCAGAATAAAAATGCTACAAATCTATAAAACCGCCCAAATCTAAGGTAATAAACACTGTAAGCACTGACCATTACAATAAGTGTTGTAATAACAAAGAAAACCAAGTTGGGCTGCCTTTTTGCTACAGTGGTAATTGATGAAACTTTGATGAAGTAATGGAAATTGATGAAGTAATCCTTCCAACTACTTCATTAACAAGACTTCATTAACAAGTTTTATTTTATCAGTAAAAATGCAGGGCAAAACTATTCAAGAATTGAATAATCCATGTTCCGCGCATCGCTAGGCGATGCGGTTTTCAATAATTTTTATACAGGTTTTCTTCTTTCCGCCACAGCATTATAACTACGAAACAGAAATAATAAGTTTTCTTTCTCGAGCGCACTCTGTTTTATTGAAGGAGATTTACAAAAACCATCATGCTTGTGCAACTGCCGGAACACAATCTTCGGTGATGAATATTTTCACAGTGCGTAAAGTGAATTTCTCTTTTTTTTTCTCTCAAAATTAGCCTAATTGCCATCTACAGCAGCTTAAATGCATTCACTGATGCAATAAATCCCCTTCCCTACATTCCCTACCACATAAATCGTAGATATCTAACTCTCTTCTGCGGTGGGAATCTTTTTCGTTAGTGTTTCCTGTACTTATTTTATCTATTTTCGTCTGCTTGGTAGCACGTGCTCAGTAGATATCCTGGTTGTCGAAAGAATCCCCTCTTTTCAGCCTTTCGCAGAGCGTTTTTTTCAATTCTACTTTTGTTACATTTTTGAACTGGGGTATCTTCGACCGGATTTGTTTCCTAATGCACGATTCTGGCGTCCTATTATTAAGTGCTGCTTCTAACAGCCAGGTATACTTAAGCTCGTTTGGCTAAATTACTTTTATCTAATGGTGTTAAGTATCGATGTTTTTAGCTTCAAAGTCATCACAAGAAGTATGTGGCCATTCGAAACTACCTCTAACTGGTCAAGGTAGCCGATCCCTTATTAACTGAAAGTGCCTGCCAAGTGCACTCAAGTCGAAAGGGCACGCAGAAAACCAGGGATGGACTTCTACGTAGTGTCCTGGGTCTTTGTGGAGGGATATTGTGCAGTCCACTGCTCTGTCTTATCTACTGGTGACTCCCGAGCATGCTGCGACTGCTGTACGCGGTACGATAAGCTGACATCACTTTGACGTGTACTCTCCATAACCGAGTCAACCAATTTGCAATGCCCACAAAGAAGAACGAAACTAATATAACAATTCCAATGGCATGCAGAGAATGGTCACTGCTTCTTGCTGTATTTCATTAACCGGAAGTTTTTGTGAAAGCATTTTTCTTCCACGGCACAAATTTTTTGTGATACCGGCATTTTTCTTTGTAATGACATCAACAAGCAGAAATAAAAATTGTTCAAATTTTGGTCGGCTTTGTAAAGGAACATTCAGAAACACGCTCGCGACTCTTTACATGTGTTATAGGCGGAAGCCATACTGGCGTATCATCTTGGAGTTCGGGGGCGAGGGGAGAGATGTGTGGGAAGAATTTTTCGTGAGGTCCTGATTTCAGGTCTTGGAAGCACGGAAAAATACCCTTACTGGTTGTGGGAAGTTTGTGGTCGGGAATGTGACGTTGCCGCCGAAATCAAAATTTTTGAGCTTCGACTATGAGCCTATGGCGGCAGCTACCACTGTATTTTGCTCATCTTTTTGACTAGATATGCTCGAATTGCGGCTGAGTACGCTAACATCGCAACCAAACGTCAATTCCTGAACCACTCGTAAGCTTTCAACGGCAGCAGTAAACGCCCTCACCTATAGCTACCTGTTTGGCGAGAATTATAAGTGAATATTCAGCAGTAACATAACCTTCAGGCTGAACCAAACGACGTGCCATACATCTGATTAATTGTATGTCAAGTTGCGGGTACCCGTTAACGACATTAGAGTTTACAGCGTAACGTTAGGGCAAATGCCGTGGCCCTCTCATGCCTAATGCGGACGACAGGCGAGACAGCATGAGCGCATTGGCACGCACATAGCGCGTCGAAGCCATTTCAGCGATAAGACACAGGAAATGGACATCTAAACTCATGATTCATGAAGATTGTGTGGAGGCTTATGCTCGTATTCGGAGCCTATACTTACCCGTTCTTGTGGCAACATTGCCCGTCGCCGCTAATAGAATCGTCATTCAATCGAATTATCACAATTGCAGCCAGTGGGATGACCAAAGCGAGTGAATATGTTGGCATCTTTTCCAATACGTTTTTTCGCTACCATATTAGTAGCACCATCCCGGAAGCTAGGCCAAATGGGGGTAGTCGGGATAGACATCAGGCGAAAGAATCCTACCGGCCAGAAGACGGGGGTGTACGTTTAGGAGGGATTGATGCGCAGCGTAGGAGATAAGGCAGTGATGAGCGAAACGGAAGGGTACTTTTAAAGGAATTTGGGAAGTTGATGGAAAAGTAGCGGGGAGGAACAAAAAAGCGGGGAAGAGTGAACTGCAAGTGCGAATGGGTTGGGGTGGTAAAAGGACAAATGGCATCTCCGCCGTCATGCTAAGAAACCCCGAAAGCTAGTTGTCCGAGAGAACGTTTCGGCTGTATATAGGGCTCGTACTGTACAAAATCAAAAAAAAAACCGCTTTGGCCGAGGTTTGCTAACTGATTCTCCTGTTGAAAAAAGCTGACGGTTAACTCGCTGTCACGAGTGAGCCTTACTGTTAAACCAAATTCAAAAGCGAAAATTGTAGTCTTCGACGATCATCGTACTTCTACGGCACGCGCGTTTCTAGAAGGGCATGGTTACGTCCAGATATAAACTTTTTTACGGCTAAAATGTACGCTAAACGTGCGGCTTCCTATTGCCTGTTTGGGAATGACAGATGACGTATAGTAACGTTTTTTTTTTCAATGTCGATCCCAGCAAGTTGGAGTCACGGGAATTTGTTCCACTTTGTCACAGAGGTTGTAGTATCTCGGCTTATAACACTTTCGCCGGAGCAGCATTCTTCGAACACAGTAGGCTTAGTTAGTTTCGCTTTAAGCAGTACGGATAAGAAAGCGTCAGTAGCTAAGTTGTCTGCTCCCACCAGTGCAGATTGCTGCTAATGAATGCGAAGATTGCGTTCCCTGTACTCGTCCGCGAATGTTCCGTTTTAATAATTTTAACTTCCTTCTGGTGGCGTCGTTTATTGCAGTATCTTTGATAGTTTGATAGCCATATTAGGTATGATGATGGCGATGAGTGCAAATAATATCTCAAGGACGAACTCAGCGGTCCATCCTAATGGCGATAGTATTATAAGAATACCAGCCTCGAATAGGACAAGCTTGTCATAGCTGTGTACAGCGTTCTTGTTGCGTCATCTTGGCCAATACAACGCCGTTCATTTTGATGTATCGTTTCTACGGAGTCGGTACGTCAATGCTTTTTAAATACGTTCTTCGGTGCGGAGGCGATTAGGTTGCACGTAGATATCCTGTAGGAGGCATGCATAAAGAATAAAAAGCATCCCCCCGGAGTACCAGAATATGCCATTGGAACAAAATTTCAGACGCAGAACCAGTTATTTCTCGAGTGAAATAATAGAGGTGCGTGCTTCGTTCTACTCTTGGTAGACGCTACTCTTATTCGACAAGTTTCCAACGCGAATATTGGGTTTTTGTATGATTTATCGCAACTGGCCTTTTAAAATATGGATCTTCGTCACTGGCGCTTTTTTTCGTTAGCTCTTGTTTTGGTTACTAAATGCAACGCTACCGAACGTTGCAGCTTCAAAGTTGTGCAAACTTTCCTGCGCGTGAATGTCTAATTCGTAATGAAAGACATGTGAAATATCGCACGCCTCCCGCGGGCATAGCCTGCTGCCGTGGATCGATATTCATCAATGTTGTTCTTCTACTCGTTTCTACACTCTACACCTTCTACTCGTTTCAATCCGGCTACGTAAGAGCTGCTTTCAGCGGCGTGCACGTGAGGACCAAACAGCTTGTCTCTATCGAAAGGCCTCGCGGATCTGTAATAAAGTTTCAGTGCTGGACAAAATCTTTTCTTAGCAGAGACTCAAAATCAGTTATTCTCAATTTCAGCCACGTGCACTAAATTTTATAGTACAATTTCTTGTTATTTTGTGACAGGTGAATTTGTAATAAGCTATGACCACCGTATAAAATGTACAAAAAATATACCATTGCTTGCGCTGTTGTAGAAATTAGGCGATACATTTTTACAAAACAGGTTCCTTAAACTAGATTAACTCTGTTCCCCAACATCCTTGAATGAATACCTCGAGGGCTTACATACCCGTCAGGGCCGTGCCTCTGCCAGAAAAATACAGAAAACAGCCTGAGTCAACCGGATTGCAAATGTCAAAAACACCAGCGTAACGACGTCGGGCACTGCCGAGAACACGCGGGGAGATGCGTCGTAGAATCAATAATGCATGGTGAAGAGAACTCTAAGCAAGACACAACACTGGCTGGACGATCGCGTCACTCGTAATAGGATTGGCATCCTTGCATTCTGAGATACGCAAACAACTGCTAGTGGTATGTACTCGAACGAGAGTGTTTTGGATCAATAAGGCAACTACGCTTGCGTGTGCAGCAAGCAGTTTGACAGAGTTTTGTTTACATGAGCCCACAACCATCGCCTTTACACTTGCGATACTTTCAAGGCTGTAGCTAGTTGGCGGCGCACGCTCGTACTGGGTACCGCTTTTTCTTTTTGTTTCAGCTTGTTTATGCGCAAATCATACCATATTGGTGCCAAACATATATTTTAAAGGCCGTAAACAAATTTTTTGCGCCACGCACCATGTGTACAACCTATGCACTCGTAATTATACACGAACAGCGAAAATGAGGGCTTGAATGCCGGCTTCCCCAACTTGCCGCGTACATTATACGGGTTGACGTTCATGCGACCTTCTCGTTCCATGTTAGAGGAGTCGGATGGCCAAGTTATTTTAGAGGCCGTCAGTGACTACAGTTTTAGTGTAGTTTTTAAGCTTCACTACAAGCGTGTTCACCGTGAGTTCTCCCTTTAACACTCGCAATCACTCCTTCTGGGTTCGTTCAACAATAAATCTCTCCCATTTCTTCTAAAGATGTAATTTGGCTTGCTCCGATCAAATATAATATACAAAATAAAACAACAAGCACTATTCTGTCCGCGGATAAGTCCCTTGGAAAACTGTATTGTTTATACGTTATAGGCAACACTTCCGCCTGCGGGTTTTTGACAACGTTACAAATTCGCGACTTGTGTGTTTTTTCCACGGCTGAAATTGTGCTAGTTGTAATTCCTATTTTACGGAATAGCTATAACCCGCATGACTCCTCAGCCCTCTTAAAGAACACTGCAGAGAGTTGCAAACGTGTCTAATTACATTTGCACGGCAATCTGTAAAATTCATAGCCTTAACGTTTTTGCTTTCGATAATCCGTCTGCGTACTCAAGACAAAAATCCAGTTCCAATGCGCTGTACCCTTCTAACCATCGATTTGTCTTTATCTACTGCTAGGTTGTGTTACGGAAAAACTTGTGTTTGGGCTATTGTAGATGAAAAATGAAGCGTCCGGTTCCTGAACACAGGCTTGTGAATTGGTCTGACAAAAGTGCACAGATATCTGAATATTTGATATTTGCGAAATAAATTGGCTGCTCATAAGAGGAATCCTGATTTTGTATGCTACGATGAAAGACAATTTACACGTTATTTTTAAAATGCGGCTTTTCTGACCTCTATGGAAACACTTGAATAAAATACAGGTCAGACAAAAACTAAGGGAAGGTCAGCAAATGGGTTGCTTCGATAAAACATACGTTTTAACATGTTTTAAAACAATATCGCTACAGCGAGCATGTGAGCAGAGTGGAAATGTTTGTAGTATAAAACGATTTAGTTTTACGTCTAAGAATTCATGCTCGGTGTGATACAATAGTTCGACATGATGAAGACGTTAAAAAATCCCCAGAGTGCAAAGGTGACGGACAGGTAAGGTAGACCGGGACGAGCACTTCTTGTCTTGCCTATTTGTCCGCCGTCTTTTACCTGTGGGGTTCTTTGAAGACGCTCTCCGTATTAATAAACTACCTCAGCTGATCGTTCGGTACCGTTCGAGAATTTACGGTTTAAAAATATCTGCAGGCGCATATACTGGCGACCAAACATACGCGTGTTTCAGTACTACCTCTGGTTCCTTATTTATAGTTTATACTTTTGAACCCAATTTCTCTGAAAGAAAGAAGTTTGGCAACGTTCGGGACTGAGTTCGCAGCCTTCACGCTATCGTTACGTTGTGGGGCTTGCGCACCCACATTAAAACAACTGCGATTAGTCCAAGCTATCTTCTATTCGACACAATTTCGACAAGGTGAGCGCAGTATTACTGTGTTATGTCCGGACCATTTCAAGAGCCCTTCTCCATGCAACAGGTAATCATCCTACGCAAGCTAGAAAAGAGATTCATATCGATGCTGTTACCCTTACATAATTTATTTCTGAATGCGAGAAGAGTTGCCTGTACGTACTGCTACGGAAACAAAGACGCACAAAAGAGCATAGATTGTTCAAAATTTTTTCTTTGCTACATTCTTATTTGTTCTAACACTTGTCATGAACATTTTTTGCCAGAGTGCTGAAGCAGACCTTAAATTTTCTGCTAAAGTGGCTGCGCTCGAAGTGACAACGCAACGGCTCGCAGTGCGTTCATTCATTCTTAACAATGAATTTGCAATCGTACTCCCCAACCCTATCCGAAAGTTTCTTTGTTTTAACCTTCCTAGAAATGGGTTAGTAACATATTACGCATGGGCGTAAATGCGCGTATTTGAATATTCGGGCGGCGAATGTATGAAGGGCCCCTGGCATTAGAAAATCAATACGCCGGTCCTTCGAGCCACCGGGATTTGCCTGCAGCAACTGGAATAGCGTTGCCTACCAATGCTGATGTGCCTGTCGAAAGATTTATGTAAAGCTTGTACGAGAAAGAGTTCCACGAAGGGCATATTTAACGCCGTAGGCGGGACGGTTGAAAGATGGTCATCTGCAACCGGCACAAACAAAGAGCTCGCAAGATCATTCACTACCACTGGTATTCACGTCGGTGGAATGACTTTCTATTGTGTGCATTAGACTATATACTCTAACCTTGAAGAGTTGCGTCGCTGGTGTTTTACGCTTACGCAGAAACCTCGACGCAGTGCCAAGACTAAGGCCATTGGCATAGATGCCACGTGGAATTGAATTACACAATTGAGTCGTCTTCAAGCAGGTTCAAACCAAATGAGATAATAAGACAACAAAGTGTGTAATAAATAACAGGTTGAACAAGATAACAAATAGAAGCGTCACTACGACGAAATGAGAGAACGTACGCTCACGCAGAAATAAGGTACACTTCGGGCAAAGTCCTCCGGAATTTTTTTCCTGCCTGCCTTAGCCTATGGTCCAGAGATGTTGATATATGAGACTCATGATCCCCTCAAACCATTTGGCTATTTTTATCTGTTGGTGTATCTGTTGGCGTACTGCACCGGAGGAAAACACAATGTGTTGTAAATAAGCTGAAATATACTATATTGCCCAATTAAACCCCGAATGACGAGACTTCCCGCCACCACACCACTATCCGTAGATAGCTGAGGCGACCGCGTTTCGTCGACTTCAGACAAACTCTATCCTCCATGACGCAAACCCCCCTCTAATACGCTACGTGTAATTTCTGTCCCCAAGTGTTCATGCTGTACCACGTCATATGGGAGTGTCAGAAAACCCCATCCCTTACCAACAATCATCACCCACCATACGGGAAGTGGGCGGGACAGCACACCAGTCCGAACTCTCATTCAAACATATCCTGGTGGAGAGGGCGTGGGAGGCCAGTATCGCCAAGGCGTTCTTTCCCCCCCCCCCCCTTCTCGGCGGCGCCTAATCATCAGCGGCTGAAGCCTAGGGAAAAAAGTTTATTCCCTCAATTATACAAAAAGGAACAGCCTTATATAACCTGGAGGGGGAATACCTAGTTTGTTTGGTGTACACGTATGTGGGACCAATGTCAAACACAGATAACGCTAGGTAATATACCGGTTCCAACACCCATCAAGGGGTTACGTCAATTCCCCGATGTGCCGATGAGGTTGACTAGATCAGTATGTTTGGGCCTCAAGTAGTTCGGACGCCCAGTTTTCACACCTTTAATTTCATTCATACAAGAAATAGTGCGCATGATTTCACCCTGTGGAGGTTCACAACCGGAGGAGGGGTTTGTGTGGTATTGGTTGACCACGAACTCGCATCGACACTGCGGCGTCGCGCTGGGGATGCGTTCTGCACGATTGCGGCCACGCCTACGTCTTCCGTTTTCAGGCATTCGGTATCAGGAATTCACTACCCCACCGTCGTCCGTGATCTCCTTCCGCCGCATGCCCAGGCAGTTATAATACTTAATTTTAATACTGTGTTTCACTGTGAAACGCACAATGTGGGGAAGAGAGCCGACAAAGAGCAAACATAAACCGATTTTCGTCAAGTAGAGTTCACTTCCAAACACAAATGCTTTAGAGCAAAGACGTTCTTAGGGTCAATATATGCCATCCAATATCAAAATGTAAAGCGCCGGAGGTGAACAGGTGGTGCAGTGAGAGGTTGTACATTCAGCAGGAGCGGGGAATACGTGCGGGAAACTCCGGCCCGAGAGTTGTGAGATCTAGTTGTTTCTATCGTCGGACCGGCTCAAATATGTAAGGGATTATCTGATACCAGGTTCGCTATGAAACACAGGGCGTTGCCATACGTACCATTTACGAATAGGGCGCTATCTTGTTCCCAATCAAGGAAATAAAGCTTGCGGGCCACGTTCGGGGAGGGCGCCGGTGCGGGGTAGGGGGGAGGGAGAGAGGGGGAGGGCGTGGCATGCGGCTATCGCAGGAGAAGGGCCCCCGACTTTTTTTATGCTCAGCTATGTTTTCCAAAAATGGGATGCCTTTTAAAGTTCAAACGTAGCATCCGAACTTTCCGGAGTATGTCGAGGCACGTGCATGAGTGCCTTTCATCATCATCATCACTATCCTATCTACGCCCACTGCAGGGCAAAAACCTCCCCCATTAATCTCCAATTACACCGGTACTGCGCTAACTGCGACATATTTATGCCCGAAAACTTCAGGATCTCATCTGCCCATCTAACTTTTGGTCGCCCTCTGCCCCGCTCGCCTTCTCTAGGGATCCACTCTGTTACCCTTACTGACCAACGGTTATCTTGCCTTCGCATTATATGCCATGACCACGTCCATTTCTCCTTCTTAATTTCCACTAATATGTCCTTAACACGCGTTTGTTCCCTGATCCACTCCGCTCTCTTCTTGTCCCTTAATGTTACACCAACCATGTTCCGTTCAATTTCTCGATGAGTCGTCCTCAGTTTAAGTTGAGCCCTCTTAGTGAGCCTCCAAGTTGCTGCTCCGTAGTTGAGTACCGGTAAGATGCAGCTGTCATACACTTTCTTCTCCAGGGACAATGGTACGCTGCAATTGATTATCTCAGAATGCCTGCCGAATGCACTCCACCCCAGTCTTATCTTTCGAATTATCTCTGCCTCATGGTTCTGATCCGGGGTCACAACAACGCCTAAGTGGATATATTCGCTTACCACTTCCACTGCCTCGCCACCTATCGCAAACCGCTGTGATGTCGTGAGGTTATTGATCATTACTTCAGTTTTCCGCATTTTAAGTTTCAGGCCCATGGTCCTACTCTCTTTGTCCAGTGCGGTAAACATGCTTTGAAATTCGGCCCCCGAGTTACTTAACAAGGCAACGTCATCTCATCAGCAAATCTCAGGTTACTGAGATATTCTCCATTAACCCTTACTCACACCTCTTCCCAATCCAACGTTCTGAGTACTTGTTGTATACATGCGGTGAATAATATCGGAGAGATTGCGTTTCCTAGTCTGACGCCCTTCCTTATAGGTATTTTACTGCTCTCCTTATAGAGGGTGATAGTAGCTGTGGAACCACTGTAAATATCCTCTAGTATTCTAACATAATGCTCGTCCACACCCTCGTTCCGTTATGCCTCAATGACTGCGAAGGTTTCGACCGAGTCAAATGCTTTCTCATAGTCTCTGAAGGCTACATATAGGGGTTCAGTAGACTCTGCGTACTTCTATATCATCTGATTGATCGTGTGAATATGGTACATTGTTCAACAGCCTTTAGGAAACCCTGCTTGTTCTTTAGTTTGACTGAAATCTAGGGTGGCAAAAATTGGGTTAGCGATTACCTTGGTAAGTACCTTTTAGACGGCTGACAATAAGCTGATCGCCTGTAATTTTTCAAGTGCTTCATGACACCTTTCTTACAAATTAGGATGATGTTTGCGCCCCTTTAGCATACCTTTTATAATTTAGGATTGAGGACACACGTGCTTCTTAACTGTGACGAATGCGAGTGATTGCCCGATTTAACAGTGCTTAGCCCTTACAATTTTGGTACTAGGTATTTTGATCGTACCCGCCGTACCGGTAACCTTTCGCCGCTGCTGACGTTGCTGGCACTGATAATGTATCTTCTTCCGGGTGAGGCGGTACAGTATTGCTGCACCGAGCCACCTACGCAGAGCGGTCACGATGAACACGCAATGGAGTGAATCGCAACCAATGCAAAGTCAAGGAGCCATTTTCCTCATACAGAAACGGACGCCGGTGATTTCCCTAATGGGCCATTGAAGCTTTCGCAAGTACTGACCAATCAACCTGTGCTTTTATGTGAGGCCGAAGGGTTGGCCAATTTACCGCGGGGAAGAGTGCGTAATGAAACGTTCAGGTGCTTTATATAGGCTAGACACCGGACGATAGCTTTTTTGCTCAATGGCACTTTTTTTTCAAATTGTACATGTGTGCCTCTACTCATAACAGCACCTCACAGTGGTATGTTTGAAGCTAGTGGGACGTATAACCACTTCTCCGGGTCTTTATTCAGGTGAGAAAAAAAGATTTGCGATTTTTCATTCCTCTACAAATACTAGCTTCCAAGAAAACAACAGGTTGTGTTTCGCATAACTTGCTCCAACCGGCGCAAGAAGGTGCACGATATATTTTGTTTCCGGCTGCAGTGGCTCAGGGGATATGTACTGTGGATATGGTAAGCCCGAGGACGCTGGTTCGGCTCCTGGCCGCGGTGGCCGCTGTTCTTATGGAGGAGAAAAATGAAGAAGCCTGTGTGCTCGAGATTTCGGCGCATGTTAAAGATCCTCAGATGGTCCAAGTAACATTCTTCTCACACCCCAAGACGACGGGGACAAGGAAAGCTGGACAAACACCGGTGGTGTGTTGTCCCCGTCGTCTTAGCGCTGTTAGAAGAATAAAAACAATACCCCTAGCTCGACTTTCATTACTGCTACACGTCAAAATTAATTTGGGGCACTCCACTACGGCGCGCCTTATCGCCTGTGTAGCGTCGTCCCGTTCAACTACATAATCAATCGCTCAATATACGTATCTTGTTTCCAAGTATAATTACACGATCTCATATTGAAAGAATAAGCCCAGCCACACAATAAAAACACCGGGCCATCTCCACTAACGTTAAACCTGGTGAGAGGTGATGCATGCAATGTACAAGTGTACTCTTGGCGCCTTGGCATTTTTGCCAACGGAGATAAACCCGTTGGGAGGTAGAGGTATAAAGCTTTGCTGTAAAATTCTCTTGTTTCTGAAGCGCGAAACTCTCTCGAGCGAGGCGTAAACAAATGTTCTGGTGTTTTTCCAGTACACATTACGTTGTTGCACGGCGAGTAAAATAGTTTCCCTATGTTTTTTTTTACCGTTTCTACATGATGCGACGTTTACGAAGACGATTACGACTATGACGACGACAAGAGACGCCAACAGCCCAAGCTTATAAAGGGCTTTGCCCCCAAAATATGTTTCCTGTGAGACATTCTTGTTGAATTAGGCAGGGCGATTACGTATTATCGCGATTTATCGCGTGCCACTAAGAAAACATGCACTACACATGGAGTACGAAAGCGGCGCATCTTGCACAAGTGGCGCAAGGCTGGAGATACAGGAGACCTGGGGTCGACCTAGCTTCTTTCCACACTGACAGCATATTTCAAAAGAGAGGGAGCAGCTGTATCCCAGCAGGGTAAAACCGTTTTGGACGGCACTGCAAAGCAAAGGCCGTTAGAGTAAGCACAGTGCTTTATTCCGTTGATCGTTTTCAACCCTTTCGTCGCCGTCTTCGGACGGCACAGCGGCGCAGGGAAATCATCTTGTAGCGCATTCTCGCCTTGGTAGACCTCCACTTCTCCGTTTAATGCTCCGGTGGCCGTCGCCACGTGTGAACTGTGAAGGAATGGCGTGACAGATACATCGCCATCGTTTTCGGCACGGCGGACCCGTTGCGCGCCGGTCGCTATACGAAGACGACAACGAATGCGGGACCTCCTCATGTGGCGTAGGCCCACGCTAAATCCTGCACGACGCTGGGCGGTCAGCGCTAGGCAAGCACACACGTGCGCTCGGTTTTTTTTTGTGTGCTAAAGCGACTACGAGAAGGGCGTGGCCGGCGCCTTGCGCTGGGGATGCCATGCGGTCACGCGAGGGACGCGGTCCTTTGCGCTCAGGGTTTTCGGTGTACCAGGGACGAATTTGTGTCGGCTCAAACAGCGCTGCGGCTAAAATAAAAAAAAGCAGCTACTCACCACCGGGTAGATGGCCGTATGCGTGTGACTTGCCGAGAATGAACAAACGATCGGTGCACCATACTTGAAACTTCGGTCCACTCCTTAGCAAGCATGCTCGCTCCGCTGTTCCTTTTGTATGCTAATCAGGCAACGTTTTTATCAACGAAGAAGATAGTGCCATTTTTTCACACCAGCTGTAGCGTGCCCTTTTTTTAATTTGGAAGTGTTAAACAGTAACTTGTTCCCCCAATACAGGCGGCAATCATAAGTTTCGTAACTGTTGCAGACAAAGTGGAAAAAACATGCTGTGGTGGTACAAATAAAAATCAACGTTTTAGCAAATTTTTACAGCTTCTAACTCAAGCAAGCACGTATAATTGGCATCAATAAGGACAAAGGAAGTTGCTTTGATTGAACAAAAATGCAAGGCGTTAAACATTTATGGTAACTATAATTCCGCCACATACATCGGAGTGACTGTTGTCATGAATCTTACAGCACTGTTGCCAGAAAAGAGAACCTTCATCTTCTAGTTTTTCCGCGGTCAATTCTCTCTGGTTGCTGCAGTAGCCGGTGTAAATGGAATGCAGGACAAGGAAGAGGCGTTATTCCGGCGAAGATATTTCCAGAAAGCACCGGGGCGGATCACACTAGGTGAGAGAGTAAATCGAAAAAGAAGCATGGCAGAGAAGACAAAGCATATATATGTATCCAAATAAAGAGGGGAATTTCATTGTCCTGCACACCAATAACCCTAAGGAATCCCATCCCGACCAAGGAAGCAAGAAAGAGGGCGGCACTGACGTCGCCCCTGGGAGCAGCGGTCAGATCGTCCCTTCCGGATGTTCGCGTGAAAGAAAGGATGAGTGCCTGTAGACGCAGGCTTTCTTTCTGCTGTCTGTTACGTACCAACAGACAAAATATATTTTGTACATGTTTCCATCGCTTGTCTTGGTCATGTCTCTGCTGTGTCGAAGTAAATTGCGATTCTGCCACCGCTGGAAATCTACTCTCTTCCGCTTCTCCCCGACATTTGTTGCTGCTACTACTCTTACACCTTCAGTATGACTCAATGTAGTATAAACATTGGTTGTGTCGTGTCGACCGTTCAATTATATTTCTCGGCGATTATTGTAGGGCGTAGAAACAAACTTCAAGTGCTGAGGACGCTTTAGAGTGAACTGGCATATTAAACATTAACGTTAGTTCGAGGTGTTCTTTAAGTGATGTTTTTTATTTAATTTTTAATCGTGTTAAATACTCCGTTGACACATGCTCCGCGCCATTTTCGGCACCTTCTCAGACAGTTGTCTGACTACCAACAATCAGAATAATTTCTGGGGCTTTTCCGAGGAAACCCAGCCAGCGAAACCCAGTAATTAAATAAACAGTATTATTTCAATTCTCGCTTGTGCTAAGCTGCCCCTAGCTATACTTACGGAATCCACTTCATTTCCGTTTACATCCTCCTGATAAACATGACACCGAGGTTTGTGGAGTTAAGAGGTGAATAAGTAGCGCTGTTTCTATTAAACTGCCAATTTGTAGTCGCTTAGGCTTCACCTGTAACCGTGGAACGCAATACTGGTATTTACTCGGCCATGAGGAAGACCTTTCAGTGGGCCCGGAGAAGGCATAGGGTAGCGCACCTGTAACGTGTATCAAGAATGATTGTGCGCAATGGCGCGTACACCCTGACCGACACCATTGTATCTTCTATTGGCGGCCGTGAACGATGGAAACGTCCCGTTAAGGTTGGCATGCCATTTGGTGAGGTAACAACGCGGGGGGACGGGTGGTAAGGTAGGATCGCGGTATCAACACCAGGGTCGCAACACTTTAAGGGCGCAGCCATTTCACGGCCGTTACTTGGCTGAGCTGCGTTGTCGGCGTAACCGAGTGAACGATGGCAAGGCCGACGAGGGAAAGAAAAAGCGAACGGTGAAAGAAAGCAAAGGAGGAGAGTGTCGCGAAAGTTGGAGGGGAGGGCGGTTCTCTGCACGAAAGTGTGCGGTGGGGGAGGGGAGGGGGTAGTATGCTGTGCCAACACAAGACGCTCGACGGCACAACGCTAGGCGAGAACGTGAGGGGGCGTGCCCGTGACTGTGATGTGCGTTTGCTTAAGGCGCACTTTGCGGCCCCTTCCTGAGACGCACTTCGCGCCGCCGACGCAGAGGCTCATCATCGCTGCCATATCGAGAGAACCCACGAGTGAGTTCTGCCTCAGCGCACTGCTGCTGCGCCCAAATATCGCATTAGGGAGTATCCTAATCGCCAACGATTTTTTTTTAACTTTTTTCGTTATCCTAAATGCTTGAAGAGCCTAGGAAACTAACACATCCAATGCTTAGATTAAGGGGTGGCAAAGTACCTCAGCCAAAAATTACTTCTCTATGCCGATCAGATAAACTAAAATCCGGCTAAACACATTTTTCTATTTTTTCTGACCTTGGCGTTCTTGGACCGCTTGAATTACGCCATTACAACAGTGATGTAGCTCGTATTGGTCGGCTTTCCTTCCGTTTGCAAAATAAGCGCATTCGGTAGCCACTTTAAAGTTACCCTGCACACTTTTTTCAACATTTTTCATGTCTTAAATACTTGCAGAACGTTGTCCCTGAACACAACCAGTACTCAGATTATGGGGTCGCAAGGTACTTTAGCCAAAAATTACTGCTCTATGCCAATCAGAAAACTTGTAAGCTCGCTCAAAATATTTTTCTCTCTTTCCCGGTCTTGACGTTCTTAAACGGCTCAAATTACGTCACTAGGGCCATGTATAGGCTGTTGGCCGGTTTACTTTCAGTTGCAGCAATGAACTCCCTTCGATAGCAACTTTTAAAAATGCCACAAAAAGAAAGCAAAAACGGAAGGCGTATCTGGCGCGACGAGCAATCATTGTTGGCCGCTCCATGCTTGCGATAAATATAGCTTTCGCAGTGGTTCCAGGCGCGAAAGAAAGAGCGAAATCGCTTATCGAAAGTGTTGCAGGGTCCCTTTAAAGGAAAGCCTTACACAAAAGGAGAAACGGAAGGCGCACCTGCTTCAATAACCCAATCATGCAGTCCCGTTCCCTGCTGGCGTTAACTATAGCTTTCGCATTGCTTCCAGACAAAAAGGAAAGAGTCAAAGTGTTTATAGAAAATGTTGCACAGCACCTTTAATGTGGGCAGTGCCTAGTGATGCTAGGAGATTTTTCCGTCACGTCAATTTTCATGCCCTTAACCGTAGTTGGCAAAGCAGTGCCGAACCATCGCGCCTGTCATGCTCGCCAAGACCGAAATAAGGTGAGGACGGTTTAAAACTTCAAGATTTCTTGTTTTCTACGAAAAGGGAAACGTTACCAAACAGAAATATGCAGAAAAGGATGCCATACTCAAGACAGCACGGGGACTCCCCGTTAGCTGTTACATAAAAATGTCTGTTAATGCAGCTTGAATCAATGAAGAAAGTAAAAGAATACACAGTTTTATACCGGTGTAGCACTGTGCATAAATGAAATACTGAAATACGATTTAGCACAAAGACTCTGCAAAAATTTAAACAATTATCTACTAACACGAAGAATTCTTATGCCGCTTGTCTACAGTGTCAGTTCCTTACAACTATAAGTATGGCTATGAGTAGCGAAAGACGTTGTACTCTTTCATTATTTTAAAGTTTTATTTTGTTTCTGCTCACCAATGTGTAAATATATACCATTATAGCTATAAAGAGCCTTTACTTCGCTAAATATGTTTTTTATCCGAATGTGCAATGCGTACTGCTGAGTTGGTCCATTTGCGGTTTTTTATGTGTATTTTATGTGGAATCACTGGAGGAAGGGGGGGACCACTGGAGGATTTCGTGCACAGTCCCGGGCTGTATTATGCGCCAGTTGGTTCCCAGCGCTCCTAGTGTATGTGCTGTTGTTCAAGCCACTCCTTCAAAATTGAGCTCTTGAACCGTTTTTAGTCTGGAATTGGCTGTGATATTTTGCGCGAGGGTTTCAAGCTCCCGGATTGTCCCGTAAGGCAGTTTCTGCCACAAGAGCGGAAAGTAAACGTGCATGCAGTGACTTAGTCCGGCAAAACATCTTGCAAAAAAAATCGAGTTGTACTGTATCTGAAAGTAAAAGGACCTTTATGTATGGTATGTATGCCATTTCAGTGGAGCATGAAAAACATAAATTAGCGAGAACACAAACTGTGCGGAAATGTAGAACTCATGATAAACATTACGGAAAATTACCTATTAATATGGCTATCCAGGAAATCTGTAGGATGCCGTTGGTGTTATTTATTTATTTATTTATTTATTTATTTATTTATTTATTCATCTATTTATTTATTTATTTATTTATTTATTTAGTTATCTTTTTATTCATTTATTTGTTTATTTATTATCTATTTATTCATTTATTTATTTAAGCATAATCATCCCAGTAGTTAAACTGAGTCCGGCGAGTATTTCACGTTAAGAAGGTAAAATATTCTAAGTCATTTTGCCGTACTTTATGACACTCGAAGCAAATTATTATAATTTGCGGAAGATCTAACGCGGTTAGAAGTGCCGAAACGTCGTACATCAGTAAACCGAAAAAGCAGTTGAAGTCAGCAGTTTGGACAACAACAATATACCTTTCCTATATTCAGTATGTGAAGTGAAAATAATTATCCTGACTAAGATTTGCCCCAGCGTTGCAATAAAATGAGCTTCTAATGAAAATTCGGATGGCTTGGTTCTGAGCACGTTGAAGAGAATATATGTGGGAATTATACGCATGTAACCTCAACAACAATACCAAACGTCAAGTGTCTTGGTATAAATGAAAAAAAAAAAAACCACAACACCAGTCCATTCGAAAAGCTGTCTTGCCTAAGGATTTCTGCAATACAATATCCACTTTTTCGTCGTAACCGTTTGAAGTGATTTCGAATTCGAAGGTAAGTGTTGAGGTGAACGCCAAAAAAAGAATAGAAGGTCAGAGAAAGTATTTGACTACAGTGAAAGGACAGAGAAAGTATAAGAAAACTGGCCTTTTTTCTGCTCCCACCTAAACAACACAATCTTAATTTTTGGTGTTTTCTTTGTATGGTTTTTGAAATGCCACCATTTCATGACTTTTTTAAACAGGTGTTTAGCGATGAAACTTCGCACGGAAGTGATTTCTGTGCACATAATAAGGTTTCATCATCGGCATAAAGAACACAAGGAGCTGATTGAAGGTATCCGACGAGATCGATATTATAGCAAAATGGGGCCTAGCATTACTGTTATGGGCCCTCAGTTAATTACTTTGGTGTCGTAAAAATGTTCCCCAATGTAACCCCGAAGGGAGAGAAAACGAGTCGTTTGCGGTGGGTGGACGAAGTGAAGGAGTATCACCTAAGGCGTTACTGCACTTACTTTGCCGCTTCAGGATGAGCATGATGTGGCCTTCTATGAACACACACAGGACAGCCGAATATAGGAAAGCCCTGAAACTAGGAATATGATGATTAAAAATACTGTCTCTCAAAGCAGAAGAAGCGAGCGCATTTGTGTACTGATCGATATGAAAGGACGTTAATCACGTTTCATGATAGTTTATATTTCTGCCATTTCTCTCAAACAAAAAAGAGGCCGTCTAATTATTGGCTCTTTCATTACACCATCTCGAAAGCCCTCGCGTGATCTGTACCGCGAGCTGCCTTTACACAGTTATTTTCCCTGAAGTACACGTGTGCCTGCAATCGAAAAACTTTCAGCTCTAATGCAAAATTAAAGCGAGAGATGGTTGACGTAAAGAAAACACTACAAAACTGCATGATGTAACAAAGGAGTCCCGAAAGGCAAGAAACAAAGAGAACAGGCTTATTAGATAATAATTTTGGGCGTGTAGTTTTTGCGCGCATAAATTATCCCAGAAGTCGATTGGATAGGGGATGTTTTCGTATAAGACACCCTATATATCCCGGGGCTGCTATCGCGAACAAACAGGCCAAATTTGCCATCCGGAAATCTGCATAAGCTGATTCCCGCCTGCCAGACCGGCCAACTAATTTTGCAGCGACATTAACGATGTGCTTCCGTTATTGTATTTTCTTCGCAGTTCATTTTCATCTCAATAATTTCCGGCGCCTAAAGGATTGATAAAATGCCGCAGGGCCTATAGCGAAAGCCGACGAGGTTTAGTTAGAAAAAAAAAACTGGCAAAAAACGGGCTTTGAGCGTTTCTGGAATTAAGGGAGCCTTTGCTGTGGCAAAACGTCCCAGTAATTACGCCAGCATTTCCTGTGAAAGAACGCAATGTTTTAGTCACACCCACATGCAACGTGAGCGCCTTGTTATTCCGAAACCTCTTTTGGCATCTTTTGGGGGTTTTTCTTTCAAAATTCCGTAAAGAGGCGTGCTTCGCGTGTTTTTACCGCTACGGGTAAGCCGAAAAGTACACCTTCATGGGAAACAGAATCCGCATAAATTGGGAACAGTTAACTGAAAAATGAGCGATAGGTAAAAGTGTAAAAAATAATTCCCTCGCACTTCCCCGAGGGGGAGAGTGTGTAAGTGCGAATGCACGGTTGTTGATTGCGCGATTACGGTGGATATCGTGATCTTGGAGTGGAGAGGAGGCGCCCAACACCCGCAGTCACTGAGCGGAGAGAGGAGGAGGAGAGTAGCGCCCGCCGTTACGGCGAGGGCTACACGAGCGCCCTCACGCGTCAGAATGCGGAGCGCCCGCTACGCGAGCGAGAGCTCTCCCGCCCGAAGTGGAGAGGAGGCGCCCAACAGCCGCAGTCACTGAGCGGAGAGAGGAGGAGGAGAGTAGCGCGCGCCCATCTCCCCCCGTTGCTAGGGAAGACGAGGAGGAAGACGAGGAGCGCGCGCACCCGCAGCTGTTGCTATGCGGACGACGGCGGCGGACGATTCAGGCTCGCTTAAGAAGTGCATTCGCACTTAAAAATTCTGGTTGATCCTTCTTTCATAGGAATCGGGAAAAGACGAAAGTGAAAGGGGACTTTACCGGAAAAGTTTAATGCTACAGGAACCTCCTTCATGTGCGAATGGTTCGCGAGCCTTACCCCGCCAGACGAAGTGACCCCGACACACAAGAAACAAAAGAAAAACAACTGGTTTGTTCCGGGACAACAAAACCAAAAATGTCATGCACAGGAGCAGCAGCTTGAAACCCATAACGGTCATGAGCACAACGCGACAGCGGAGGGTGCCTCAATCCACGTGCGTCCCCCGTACATGAAAGTGCTGGAATGAAGGTGCCAACTGGCGGCGCTCATTACCGTCATGATGGGCTATGTCGCTTCGCCTCTCCTCCACGGCAGCACCATCTGAATGACTCATAGGGAAGGAGATAGGGCGAGTTCTTACAGCTGCTCACGTCGCTGTCCATAGCTCAGTGGGCAGAGCGCGACGTGCCTCCAGTTGGGGCGAGAGGCGAGAGAGTTCGTGGGCTCGAATCCGGGCACCTCTGCATCAAGGGCACTTTTTCTGTTGACGTCACTTCCGTGACAGATATGACGTCACTGAGATCTTAGTGTACTCGGGCATAAAACAAGTTCGTGTTAAAACAGGACACAAAAGTCTGGATTGACACCTCATTTCTGCGTGAATCTCGCGTTAAGAAATTGATGTCATAGAATTGAAAAAAAAATTCGTAAATTTGGTCTGAGTGGGATTTCAAAACGAGTCCCCTGATAGCGTAAATCCAAGAGAATGGCGTACACAGAACATCAACACATCTTTTATCCTGTTAAGCTAAATACCCCGAAATGTTTCATATTCTACGCAATCTACAAGAAGAAAACATACAGTGGCAGTACCTGAAAAGTGAGGAAGCTGCGCTCACGCGTTAGAAAGACGCTACCAGACGCACGCAATCAGATTCTAAGAAAGGATAATATTAGCCCAGTGCATGGGTTTCATTTTAAATCATCATACAAAGACTACTCAACATAATATGAAGTGATTTGACGTTATTTTGTGCCCAACTAAGGACCTGCATTCATGAACCAGTTTAGAGGCAAGAATTGAATTGTGCACTTCAGCCCGTGAGAATATTGACGGATCACTCCTTATTCAGTCCTTGCTTTTTTATCTTGACAGCGGTAATCTTCGACGACTAATGTGGTCCCCTGCTCCAAAAATACTGTCGAAGAATGCCTATGTCCTGTAATACGTCGCAATCCAGCGTTAAGCACCCAAATCGGCGCAGTTGCCCACACCACTTGTCCATCTGCACTCTCTGGAGTTTTCAAGATTCACCTCAGTTCCTGATGGGTCATAATTTATCCTTTCTAGCGATACGACCTGCCACAAGCCTTTTTCTTCGAACAGAAAAATGCAAGATCTTGTGCTTAAGTGCACACCTCGACATTATACTCTCAACGACAGTAAAGAGAAGCTCAACTGCTTTGTTGAATGCTATTGTACTTATCCTCAAGGTTACACGAAATATACTGGTAATCAGAAACGACAAGGCCGCCGCAAGACGTGATTGGATGGAGAAACTAGCGATTTACCTGCAATCTGTAATGAATAAATTAACAACATCCTTTTCTATCAAGCTTCCTAAACATAAAAGGGCTCCTAAATAGCAAATAAGAAAGGATTGCTGACACTTTCAAGTGTTTAAGCCATGTAAATTTGATGTAGCGCAACCTGCCTACCAAAGGCAAAATGCACTTAGAACAAAGTTGGCACTGCGAATTCTCGTTGAAATGCTCTGCAGCGATTCGCACAAAAAACCTGGAACGTGCCACACCTTTATTATATTGATTCAAAAAGCCTTTCTAACAGTGCGTATCCGACATTTCGAAGTCGACAGAAGAATAGTACATAAAATTTTTCAACATTGCTGCATTTTTATTTTGAGATTACAAGTCCTTGTAAATTGTAGAGGGCACAGAGTTAGGGTTCGTAAGTAATAGCAATTAATTACTTTGTGTCATAGCAGGCGCAAGAACACCCGAGGGTCTCTACTAAATTTCGAGGTGAGACTCTCGGGTTCAGGAGAAACGGGGTTTGCATCGCTAAAATTGTATCTATATCTTTTAATGTGTACATGGTCCATCAACAATCCCGTTTATCACCACCGACCTTAGGAAAGACATTTCAAAAAGTAGCTGAAATCAGGCCGACACCGGTGCTCGCGTAGCCACTACAAAGATTTTATTTTAGGAACGAAACATTCCCGCAAGTAAAGCGTCAGGGATGTTCACATTTGAAACAGGGGTCGCGCTCGCGTACAGCATGGCTAGGTGACTGGAAAAGGCAACTGTTGCTCTAATAAGACTTATTAGCCTGGGATGGCAGTAAGAACGTGCTTTGAGGAGCCATGAATAACTTACCTTTGGAAAATGCACCCGTTTAAAGGAATACGGGGCACCTAGCTCCAGATTACAGTTTGCTGCGGGATTGGTGTCGAAACCTCTGAAAAAGGAATGCGATAAAAAAGAGGCTGGCAAGCCATCGAAGTACACCAGAAAGAAGACAATGGCAATCTAAGAAGGGTCAGAGGTACCCTTTCAGTTTTAGCAGCGGCTGAGGCTAGATCGTCTAGCCACCGAAAGAAAAAAAAATGTTGACAGCACACATAAATGAGACACAGCACACGAGTGTCGCATGTGTGGATTTCACAGGGAAATAGAAAGCAGAAGCATGGGCTACAAATGGTGTTCAGCGATTTGTGGAAGTGGAGGAGAACAACAAGGGTAAAACAACTTTAGAGTTTCTCCTCCCAGAGCACCTGCTATACACTATGTGCTTGTTCAGCTCGGCGAAAGACATTTGAGCAGTTGTCGTGCCAGGAGGTTTGAGAGCCACTGCCGCAGTCAAAAGCCCAAAATAAGGGCACTATTCCTTTGGCCTAGAAATACAAGGCGGAGAAAGCGCTAGGTCAACTCTGGGGGCACGAATGATCCGACTACCCAAAGCGGGAGCGGTGCAGTTTCGTCTAATAAAAATGCGGGTACTAAGCTTGGGGAAGGCATAGTCGAAATCACCATGCGTGTTTATAAAAGGCTGCTTAAACTATATAAAAAACACAATTTCTCTTGCGAATAGGATTGCCACCAACGCGGATATAAAAAAAAACAAAAAAAAAAACATGTTGAAGGTCCCACTGTAAGCCTACTTAACACTCTGGGACCAAACGTAGTCGACAATAATGTAGAGTTCAACGTAGAAAGCACGCAACAACATAAGGCCCTGTTTGAAAAGAGAAAGGTTAGGGACGCAAACATTTCTGCTTCCGCAGCTCAACTTGGACAAAGATGAAGCGAAAAACATACGAGCGAGGGCTAAAAACTCGAATGAAAGAGGAATTTCACGACCAACCAGCCGCCGCGCGTTTGACAGTGCTGTACAGTAAACCTCTTGCGGTGCAAGGTCATGCTGAGAGAGAAGTGCTGGATATGCTGCTAAGGGTAGTGTATACTCGCAGACATTTAGCCTAGCCACTCTTATAGCGGTAAGAAAGATGTGCGTACTTTAGTAGCTGAGACGCCATTCAATTCGCTGACGTGGAGCCAGTTTTATGAACAGACGCTGTGTTAGCTAGGGAGGCACAAAAATTTCTCCTTGGCACATTAGCGGATTGGTTTTCACATTCGCAGATACCAATGCTATAATAATGCCATGGCAGGACGTCATTGCCCTGCTGAAGGGAACTGGTGTATTCCAAATGTATGCTTTTTTTCTCCCAATACGGCTGTCGCTACACCTAATAGAATATACAGGGTGATCAAAATTAAGTCGACAGGTTTTTTTTTTAAATTAGGCGCTTAGGTTTACGTGAAGGCCACCTCTATAGCGAGGTTATGCGCCCAGGGGGGACACATATTTAGTTGGTAGTTATTCATTACGGTGGCTTAATTAACTAAAATTGATTTTAACGTTTTAGCAGCTGCAGTAAGCAGCCATGTTTGTAAGAAAAAGTTAGACGCAATGGTCTTTCTATGCAATTCCATTTCGCAGAATTCTTTTAGCGCATCCGTACTCCGAGATATCGAACAACGAAGTTTAATTGCCATTCGCATCATTAGCATGCTAGACAGCGAACACCGGTGCAAATGTCCTCCCTATGTTCTGTGTTTGGAGAGCGGTGGCGAGTACTGCAGATTGCGATAACGCCAGCCAAAACTGAAATGGTGCCAGTTATCACTTTTGCCTACGGCTCTACCCTGTTGCCAAACTAAACGCCGTACACAGCAGGCTTGTCACAAAAGGGAGGAGCTTGGCGCCGGTCTTCGCTGCCTAGCATGCGTAATCATGAGAACGGCAATTAAACTTCACAGTTTTATATCTCGAAGCACGGATGCGCTAGAATTCGGCCAAATGAAGTTGCGTGGAAAGACGATTGCGTCCAACTTTCCAGTACAAACATGCCTGCTTACGGCAGCCACTAAAATTTTTATTAGGCAATTTAATCTAAATTATTTCCCTCCTAATTGTGTGTCCGCCTGGGCACGTAACCTCACTGTAGAGGTGGTCTTTACGTAAATCTAAGGACGTAATTTTAAAAACAACCTGTCGAGTTAATTTTGATCACCCTGTATATATTCGTTTCGAACGACTTCAAGGAAGTGGTGTATTATAAGAACGGCATTCTTATGAAAACTGGCAGGTGCGAGGGGGACCTATAAGCCAATAAAGAGTGTTTCGATTATGCTGCGCGGCAAACTTGACCGTGAAATTAGATAAGAACTAAGTGAGAGTTAAAGGAGTTCACTTATCGGAGATATATACTTTCGGTGTGGAACGCGTCGCAGCGAAGTATGATATCCTGCTATGAAAAGTAGCACCAAACGCACGAAAAAACACTAAGCCATTGTCGTCATTTTTAGGATACCATACATTATCAATAACGCAGTCCAGTCTACGCGCAAATGAATCACCCACTCATTTATTTGACAAGGTAAAGAGAATAAACAATTGTGAGTCGTAAAAGCAGCATAATTCGACTTTGAGACAAGTATTCGTGCAATGGTCGTACTAACCGCCTTGCTAACGCTAAATATGTGGCAATTGGCTGTTTTTACCACCGACGACGTGTCAAATGGTTCAGAGCAGTTTTATGCAAGAACAGAGTGAAACGTTGCTTCCACTTTCTTATCCAAGGAAGAAACACAGCGCTACTAAAAGTAACTACATGGAAAATAAGAAAGAACACGTAGCTTTCCTCTGGGCAATGAAGAAATTTCTGCGACTACGGCTGAAGATATTCAGTCCCGAACTTTATATGCAAACGTTTCTCGTCGTCTCCATATGTCTTCGCAAAACGTCGGCGCTGGGTCTAGGATATACCGACTATGGGTAGTTTTCTTTGGTATTTTGGTCAATTTCTCCGAAATATGTTTCTGTAGGAACAAACATAATAGCTGTAGGAAATAAATATTTTGAATTATTAGTCGTAAAATCTTGTGGTTATTGCAAAACAGTAAGCATTCCTCTTGTTCTTATCCCCATACGTTTTCAGTTGCGTCAAACATTTGTTGTTTATTATGTGCGAGTGTGAGCAGAAGTGTTTTGTTCGGTCAAGCTCTGAAAGCGCAAAGCAGGTTGCGGTCCCGGTCATGCTTCATAAGAGATGCAACAAAACATGTCTTTTTGTGTGTGGCGCGCACGCCCAGATTGTGACAGAGAGAGAGAACGAAGTCGCGTACCCCAGAACAAACTGCGAGGAGAGCTTCGTGGCCCCGACACCGAGCGAATTTCTAGGCAAACACTGTTCGTTCGCGCTGAAGAGGGGCTTCTCTCCCGTAGCCGGCCTGGAGGAGAGGATGATTAGGGTTGTTCGCTTATGGGTAAAATTCGATTTTGCGCTTTTTTTTACAACCCGAACACCTTTCAGTAGAATCACGTTAAATGCAATGTCTTCCCGAAAGTACCTCTTCAAAGTAGCAATCTGCACAATCGTGGGCCTACGGTCAGCCGTTCTGAACCAGTACTTTTTGAAAGAAATCCCCACAAACACAGTTTTCTAACTCATTGAGCATTGGCATGGTTCTACCGCAAGGTACTCCGGGCGGCCAAATGCTACACTGACATTGTTGTGCCTAGCCAATGAAAGCTGTGATGTCAAGAGACCTTTCTGCCAGCTGAGATACGTTCAACGATCCGAAAAACCTCGAAGACCGACATGGTGCGCATGCAGATGATAATGTATTTTGATTAGGACGTGTGAAAAATCGATGACCAGCTTCTTGCGAATAAAATGCTCCCCTTCTTAGAAGTCACCAGTGCTCTTCACTGCAATCATTACTGATGCATTTCCAAACAAACACTAAACTTCGGAGGGTATCTGCAAGAAAACTTGATTTCCCCCCGATAAACAGCTTTGAATAAACACCAATTTTAACGCGTTAGAGTTAAGAAGTGCGTGGTACGTAGTGATTAAATAAATTGAGTGAATTACTCAGTATATTTGTACATTTAACCGGAAAAAACCCGAATTTCCGAATGGTTTCACAAAAAGCCGGATTTCTCCCCGACTATCAGTTCAAAAAATAGCACCGGATTTTCACAGCTTCAATTTTCAAAGTAACATAAAACCAGAAACGAAGTACCCTAAGTATGTTACTACGGCCCAAGAACTCTAGGAAGACAACCTCGGGCTACGAGCAGGATTAGAATCTCATCCTTGTGAATGAGGTTCGAGCGAAGAATCGTTGAAGATTGCTAATCCCATTGTCATGGTACCAATTTAAGATTCCATGCCGGATGCTTCCGGCTATGCTCTGAGGGGGTCCCAAAAGTTTTTAATTGGCCAGCTGAATGTCATTAACTTCAAGAGTTTACACGTTGGTCATCAATTCAACGTGAAATATTTTTAATAAACGCTACTTCAGGTTGGTGAATATTTTATTTCATTTTCGTTGTGGCTAATGGTTGTTTTATTTTCTTATTGGATTATTTTGGTGGTTTTGCCGTGTTTATCCCTTATTTACTGATGGCAGAAGGAGGGTTCCACACAGACACCGCGATACATATGATAGATTACTTGAAATTTGATGGACATTTTCCAATGGGCCAATGCAGCGTTTCTGCCGAGCATATATGGGAGAAACAAAAATGGGAATCCCGTTTAGGTGCCTCGAGTGACTGCTGTGTGCTTCAATTTCGGAATTTTGCAGCGAACAATCCTGTCGAGTAAAGCTTCAAAGCGCGAAAAAGACGTCAAGCTACCGGCCAGTTCTCAAATTCTTCGTCCAGTTCTCAAATATGTCGGCACAATAAGGTCTCAAAGCTGAACTTGAGAGAACCGAAAGACTCGCCGCCCGATTCATATGTTCGAGGTGCAAAAACCAGACTCTGTTAAAGCCATGCTACGATGATGCAATTTGAAATTGTTAGGAAGTGGGGGCAGAGAAACAAAATAAAATTTTTATTTAGATCCTCCAGAGTTATTTGAAACTTGAAAGAAATATGCATGTACGAGCACCTGGTAGGCTTAGCAAGTGAATAAACAACAAGGCAGCCGGCCTACCCTAAGGCGCCCGCACAAATGTCTTTAGTCATTCGTTTTTTTGTGACGTCATCGAAAAGTGGAAGGGGCTGCCTGCACATATTGCGGAATGCACAGTTGTTAAACCAATTGAAAATTTTATTTTTAACTTCTTTATATTCATCAAGGTCTCCTCGGTACCCCTGGCTTTAACAATATAGGAGGAAAACATTGCCACAATGTAAGGCGTGCAAGGGACTTTCCATTATACAGATACATTTGAGATAAAGGAGGAATACGCCCTGCTAATTCCAGAAAATGCCGTTTCCGTATTCTGGGAATTCGGGTAATCAGAAACATTTATTCGCGAATTTTCTAAGGTATTATCGTATTTTAAGCGTGATTGACGGATTTCATTAAAGTTTATTCTCTCTCTCTCTCACGGACGCATTATCTGCGCTATGAGAAGCGCCGCCAGTTGAGATCATAGAATAATTTAGAAAACGTGAGAACCATTAACAGGACAGAGAATATTATCTGTTATTCAATATTATTTGCAACGGAGAGAATTCTTTGTTGCGGAGAACATTACGCGAACGACCGCGTGAAAACGAACTGCTTCTTCCACATACAAAATTTTCCGGCAATATCAGTAAACCCACCACTTTGAACCGTAAGGCTGCTGCTAAATAGGCGACGAATTTTCCGTCTTCGCTCAGCCAAGCCCGAATTACAAAAAGGGCAACGTCTATTCCATCTGAAAACTTCACTAGTAAATTTTTGTACTTAGTTCACTTGTTTTCTTTAATTCGTGTACAGCTGGGTGAAACACACGCCCTGGTCATAATTTAAAACAACGTTCGTTTAGCACCATATGTTAATTGACAATACCTAGAATCGAAAGAAGCAGGCTCGTCTAAATTTATAGACCTAACGTTAGTGCGGATGGTAAATGCCTGTACAACCACGTGTGTTTCAATAACGCGAGCATTCATTAAAAATGAACTACTGCATAATTCAATAAGGCCTCTCCAAATAACTCGCGCGGGCTCGGATTGCGACGCACCGTCATGAAACGAATATACCAAGACCGTCCCATTTCCCCTTTTCCCTTTCTACATATACTGCAGAATTTCTGAAAGCGCCGGCGCCGTCTTCGCCACGATCACGATCGCGAGTCATCCGTCTTGTGCATTATTGATTGCCGCCTCCGTCGCGGCGCTGATGGGATTTCGCGTAGACCAATGAGTTCCAGGCCTCGCGTAAATTCATATCAACGGGTGATGAGGTCCCCACTGATGCGAAGACCATTCGATCCGGTGGCCACATTGGATTAAGCTATGCTAGAGGAACATCGTGTTCCGAAGGGATATTTCTAGCGCGGTGCCATGTTTTTGCGGAAGATCTCAGCAGCACGGATTTGGCTGTGAGGTCTTGAATTTTTTATAGCTGTGAAAAAGCATATTTAAAAACACGGCTGTTTATCGCATAAAAATTAAGACGCACCCCGAAGGGAGAACTTTCAAACAAAGCATAAGCATTCTTTTGGGAGGATTTGCTAGGCACCTAGTCTTTTTAAAAGTTCGTCCTATACTGCATGTGAATTCCCTGGGGAGGTTTCATATATACCTCCATAAGGCCCAACATAAGCCTATAAAGCTATGCACGCCAAATTTATCTCAGAACTGGCTGACTACGGCAGACAAATGCAATAAGTAATTTTTACCAGGGGCAATATAAGCATCTTTATACCAAAATGCGAACGACTTAACACTTTTTAAAAATAGCTCTATAACATCCAATGTATTCCTATAGAGAGTATACATTATTCACCTTTGCATCCGACTTGACTGTCGCATAAATGCACTACGGTGAAGGAAAATTTTGCAGGGCGGACATAGCAAGTCATATCAAAATAAGAAGGTGCGTGGGCCTCCTAAACGTACCTACTTTACATCCTAACTATACCTACCGAGAGCTATATACCTTGTCCCCTTTAAAGTTGTCACTGCAGTGCAGGAATACATTGATAGAAACACAATTTTAGGGGAAATCTCAGGAACAGAGTAAATAATTTGGTCCAAGAGCTTTTTAGGAAGCACACCGTATGACACGGTTTGATGCAATATTTGATGCAAAAAATCTAACATAAATGGAACTAAGAAGTGTTCCTTTAATTCAAAATAGATGTGCGCTTGCAATCGTCGACAGCAAATAAAAAATGCTGATTCAAAATAACAATATTTTGAACTAAAAACCCCAAAATAGCTCGCCTCCGAGCCTATGTCTGGTGGCGGCATTACAAGTCAAACAACAACGAATGTTTCCAGCAGATGGCGCGGGAGCAGTAGAACGCGGGAAAATTTAATTGACATGGGCAAACCCGCAGCGTGTTTAGCCTTGGTAGAGCGATTTAGTGCGGAAGAGATGGGCGGAAGAGAGAAGGGAGTCGTTAAACGCCGCCTTCTGCGGCGTTTAATGCTACATTAAAGACGGTAGTCTTCGGCCGCCTATTCGGCGGTTGATGACTCTCTTCTTTAGACTACAGTTACAGCGAAGTGAGCAGATAGGCGGCCGAATCTTTCTGCCGCTGGTTTATGAAATCCCGGATACTTGTAACTATTTTAGGCGGGTTTACCAAGCTGAGAAATCTACAATTTGATACATCGTTTTCCAGTGACTGTTCTAATTGTTTTTTGTGCCCCCAAATAACACCTAAAGATTTTAAAGCCAAGCAGAAAACGTACGATTGGCAGGAGTGCGGTGCTTAAATAGTTGCACCACTAAGGACCAAAAGTAGGCGGGTGAAATTTCCTCTAGATCCCTCGGTAGGCGGTAGGAAGTATGATATATATGTTGGAAAATGCGATCTGGTTGGGAAGAAGATGACATCGAAGCAAGAATCGAGTAGCCGCCACACGGACAGCGAGGCTCGTGACATCATCATCATCTTCACAATTGGTCTAGTCTTTCAATGGTCACCAGCAGACTGGCGCACTCCTAACCGCGTCTGCTTCCTGGACTTGACCATTTGGTGCCGTGACCAGGGTGGAATGACTACAGAGTTGAAAATCCCTTCCCATGAAGCAATCCCATTGAAAAGCAGGCAGTGGACACGAATGTCTTCTCTTACCAGGCTTCATCCTGGGCCGTCTCAAACGGAAGCTTGGTGCGCTCCGCGCCTCAAGTACAAACGTTATCAAAGAGATGAAGTCCATTATGCTGCTTACCGCACTACCGATCGGTGCGTTGACTGTACAGCCTGGGATTTGGGATGAGGGTATATCTCTAATCCCTCGCTTCGTACACCACGTCCTTACCCTTGGTTGTGTCTCATTTGTACCCCCACGAGAGGTGTGCTGCGTTGAATCCAGCCCTCCCCTACTAGCGTCGTTCTCTTGGCCAGGTTGCTTGCTGCCCTCAGTAAGGTCTTGAATTTCCGGCTGTAGTCTTTCAAGTTGCTCTAGACGTTCACCACGTACAGCCCCCGCCTGCAGTTTTTGCCCGGTGCGATCTGGACGCAGACGCGTTCCAATTTAGTCTTCTTTCTCGTACTTCAGTTGTTGCTCTACCGTAATGAGTCCCTTTCGCACGCGGGGAGTGATCCCACTCCGATTTTTAGACTTGGGACGTTTTGCATTGTGTTAATAATGTTATATCACTGGAGATGGTTGGACCTAGAGCCTACAAAAAGGCAAGCGTCGAAAACACACACGTGCACATACTCCAAGGCAAACGTTTTTCCGCAGCACGTAGCAATTTACATTGGGAATTACGTGCAAACGCTTCAAATTCACCTCGTGTAACGGCTGCATGCGGAAAAAATAAAGCGGTCTACAGACGACAAATTACTTCAATAAAGGTTTTTAAGGGAGTTAAAATTGAAAATACAAAATAAGACTTGATATTAAGGAGGATTACGATGAATTTGATTTTTACAAAAATAAAAAACGCCTTCTCGTTCAGGGGGTACAAAACTAACGTGTTACGCCCAAAATTAGGCATTTTTCGCTATTAAAGGTAAATTGGAAGCATCACCTCATAAACGTTTTTTTTTTTAATTTTTAGTTCACGATGGCTCGGCGTCGAGGTCCGTTTAAATAAATCTGGTACAATAAACTGCTTCGCAAGGGCTTTGAACAAAGAGGCTCTGCTGAAGTTTTGAAAGATAAAGAATGACGTCAAGGGAGCCTCTTGTACCTAATTTGAATGACAACGTGGGCGCATTTTCCTAGATGATGTATAAGATAATGGTCCTGATGCCGTAGAAAAATATTGCATTCCGTCGGGTCATTTTCGCAATATAATGTGTGCACAGCAATGTTATACTGCTTCTTTACGTTGGAAGACAGGATATCTTGAACACCGATAAGTTTGCACTCATGCTGCCCAGAAGTTTTTCTCACCGTTGTAAAAAAATGTCTACAAAAAAGTGGCTTGAAGCCATGTAAACAAAAATTAGGTCGAAGTGTTCTAGTTTTCTCTGAAACAGGTGATGATTCCTCGGCCACAAATATTAAGAGAAGGTTACAGTGCGCTGTTGTCGACAGTGAGCGACGGTTCTGCATAGCTAGAATGCTGGGGCGAACTGCAGGGCCTGAAATCTACTGCCGCCGTGGCCGCATGCTGGGTAAGCTACGCCTAATTACCGCCTCATCAACGCGGTCTTGTCGGCTTCAAGAGATTCTGCGTCATGAGCCTTTAGGCTGCAACTTACAAACGATAACTTCTAATTAGAGACTGGCACTAGGGGGATCACTGACCGTAAAACTAAACTAAAACACCTAAACTAGCTTCCGCTTTAAATAGTCACCACTTTCTCTTTAAGATAAAACACTTATTATGTGGCTACTGTAACACCCAATTCCCCTTAGCTATTTTGTGGCCCCTAATTGACAGGAAACTTTCAAGAGCCATCGTGAAGGAAACTGCTTAATAATGCGGCGCTTCATTTTCTCGGTCCTAATAAATTCTAAACCATCAGCCGTTAGCGTTACTGCATTTGAAGTGTTTAAAATTCAACGAGCATTAAATGAGGCCTGAGAGTCGCTCTGCTACCAGAAGCAATTTACCACTTACATAAAAGTCCCACGGTCAAAAAGAAAAAAAAAACGTTCATTACAAAAACTTTCCATGAACTATATTCGGGTTAAGAATAGCTGGCAAGCATTTCTAAAATTCCCCCTGGATACTTACTTGCACTAGGCTGTCAAAGCAACACGGACCCTAAATTTGGGGTGCTAGGTTCGTTGCTAGACATTTGCGGAGATAGTTTGAGAACATTTATGAGAAGTCAAAGGACAGAAAATAATTTCTTATTCTAGAAGCTTCTCATCCAATTATACGCTGAAAAGGAAAAAAGAAATGAGTTCATATTGAATGAGCGCGCACACTTTTGTCATCCGTGGTGCGTTTCTAGTCTACTTATATTACAAACACCTCGCACACCTTAAAAGAGAGCAGATGCCCGGATTTCCATCCTTATCAATAATAATTGGGTTGTTAAAAACCATAACATTGGGCATTATCCTGCTAAGCTTCGAACGACGCATGAGGACGTGTATGAAAGGAAGGCGAATTTTTGATACCCCAGCAGTGCTTTATGTAAATACTACGTCCCACGTTATAGCACTTTTAGGTGAGCGCAATGTACCTATTAAGAATACAGCTAAATATTTCGCAGTCTGAAGTTCATGGCTAAAAACGTCGAAGAACTTGCAGTGGGTAAAATGTGTTCTGAAAATAGAACGCAACACAGTTCCTTTCGGTGCCATTGGAACTCACCGCTGGTATCTCTCCCTATCTCGTTGCTCGTTTATTTCCCTCTCTCAATCTCATTCGAACACCTACGCATTGCATAATTGCCGCCACCCTGTATTCGGCGTTGTCTACGCCGGGAAATTTCCGGTTACTGGAGCGAAAGGCTGGCAGGTGTCTACTCTAATGGATTGAACTTCCTAAGCCGATGCCCATCGTTCCTATCAGCCTGTGCTCTTGAGGTCACCGAGGCAGAATTCAGCGCATCGATGTCATTCAGAACTGAGTGAAGTTGCCTCTGCTAGCGAAGAGGCCGAAGTATCATGCAACTGATAATAAAATGATAGGGGGGGGGGGGGGGTCTTGTTGGCCTGGCTGTGGAGGGAATATGTACCGCTCTGTACAACGCGTTGTAAATACGGGGTAAGTTTACGAACTCAAATTGAAAGCAAATTCACAAAGGAAAATTCAAACTAATGAACTATAGGCGTTTGAATCTACGACTTACTGTGGATGTGCCCAGCCTAATGGGTCGCGTCGTCACAAAAGGACGACTTGTGGATACGCAAGACACGCTTTCTTATCTGAAGGGTGTGGAACATCACTGATGCGGAAAGTAATTTTTTCCTGGCATGCAGAAAAGGACGGAAAATACGTTGGCGTATCTGTCGGCCAAATTCTAGTGCTGAGGGCCCGTACATGTGATATGTAGCGATATAGCAGGCAGTGGCTTTCAGAAAGAAGGACAGTAAACATTTCGCAAGTGTGGTAAACTATTGCTTCGTACACTCTCGGAATACCACTTTTTTGGGGAAATCAGCGAAATTTCATTCAAAAACACGAGGCGAAGAAAAAATAAATCACTTTTTTTTTCGGCCCGCTATCGTTGTCTTATTTTTTGCTGGTTTTCCCAAACCTTCAGCATGAACCCACTGACCCAGGAAGGTACACTTCTACGATAACTTATTGCTCCTCTGATTCTTTTGCCCTGCACGCCCACGTATTTTGTAGGGCTATAACAAGGCTAAGACAAGCTTTAATCCACTTCAGTTGAGAGTGAAAATGGGCAGTTGAACCAATTTGTCAATTATTGTATAGTTCTACATTGTAAAATGCGTTTGATGTTCTAACATATATCGCCAATCTGCGTTTAAACATTGGGCCCTGGAAAAGGGGGGTTATCAAATTTTCGGGTGGGGTGTTAGCCGAAAGCCTTTGGAGAAAGCATTGTTGGAATTTATAAAATTTATTAGTTTGGCACTCGTGCATAGCTATTTATTTTGGTAATATGTGTCCTCAAAGCTCTCCGCATACAGATGTAAGAGAAATCTCCCTATATCATCACATTGGAGATCACCGGACGGATTCATCGTTACTCCTTTCCACAGGAGCCAGGGCTTTGGCACCAGGGTTTGTTGAGCGATAAGTAGAATATTCAAGATATTGGCGAACCCGTTCCGCAGATATAGCATAGATGCACATAAATGTATTCCTATGCCTCCTCGCCCGACAGATTTTTGAGAAAAGATCTCCTAAAAGCCTTAGAAAACCTCTGTAGCACCTCATCCCGCGAGTGCTTCACGCACGCGAACAGTGAATGTAGATGCCCAACCGTTGTATTCTGACGCTTTTGAAAAGAAATATTGTAGGAATCTATTTCGGAAGTAAACATCACAATCTTTAAAATAGCCAGCGATCTAAAATTCTTTCCCAGGCTGCGATTCGACAACTTCAATATTCATCATCATCAACATCCTACTGGGTCCGCTTCATGACGAAGGCTTCTCCCATCGACCTCCAACAGCTCCTGTCTTGCGTTGCGTGAGCGCATTCTTTATCCCAGAATTTTCTTATTTCGTCCCTCCAACGAGTTATTGGCCTGCTCCTCCTCCTAGGTTCAACTCTCAGAATCCACTCTGTCACGCTGGTGGGGCACCGGTTGTTATTTCCGCTAACTACATAGTCAGCCCAAGATCATTTATTTTTTTAATTGCAACTCCATATATACTACTGCGGGTTGTTCTATGATCCAGGAAGTTCGTTTCCTCTCCATTAACGTTACTCTTGTCATTCCTCTTTCCATGGCCCGTTGAGGCTACCTCAGTTAACTTTGAAGATATTTAAAAAGGCGCGAAGTTTTCGGGTTATACGTTATCACCAGCAGGACGCATTGGTTGTATATTCTTCTTTTCGGTGGAAGCCGTAGCTTACATTTCATTATTTTGAACTACTTGGGAGTTAAACGCTTCCCATACCTATTCTCCGCCAGATTTCTTCCTCGTTCTTGGAATCGGCAAAGGCAATGTAACGGTAGATATATTCTTCTTCATGTTCTAGCGTTGCGTTACATATGTTGCACAAGGAGCTTTAAACATGCTGATTCATCATCGTTTTACATTTATTATTTATTTTTAGCCCCATGGTCTTCCTTTATGATTTTAGTTCCTTAAGCCCTCTCGCAGGTGTTCTGAAGACACGCTTAGCAAAGGAATGTCGTCTGAAATCCTCAAATGACTTAAGTAGTTTCTGTTTACCCGTCATCCGGTGTTTCCCTTGCCAAACTTTCTTAATACCCTCTCCAGACATGCTGTGAATAGTTTTGGTGAGATTGTGTCACCCTGTCGTACGCTATTTCTGATAAGAAATTGTCGCTTTGCCTGTGGAACATTATCCGGCCCGTACATTCTCTATACATGTCGTCTAGGAGTTATATGTGGGTCTGTTCTATTCCATGGGTGTTTAATGCTTCAAATACTGCTTCGTTGCTTATTTAATCAACGGCTTTTTCTTAGTCTAGAAATATCATGTAAGGGGCTATTATACTCCGCGCCTTTTTCTATCCGTTCATTGACGACATGGATGTGATCTATTATCGAGTATCCTTTTCTAAATTCAGCTTTCTCTTTAAGTTGATGCGGTATCTGATTCTAGTTGCGTTGCCATGTCTGAAAGTCGAAGTAAGAAGAAGTTCGCTCTCTATCCCGTGGTTTAAACTTGTGTTAAGAGTAGGGAATAGTAATTTGACACGTTAAAGTTAATCAACCAGGACTATTCGCCTGATACCCGTTGTCACAATACTTCTCAAATTAATTTGGCTTGCCTTGCTATCAAACGCCTTATCAGAGCATTTTTTTCACATTGCCAACACGTGTGTCCAACTTGGTGATTCACTCGCATCTTCTCCGCCTATTTTAACGGCCTTCTTTAGCGCACTAAACTTAAAACTGCAATACCCCATTTATCAAAATATGGCTTATTGTTCATCAGAGAGCTTTTACAGAATAAGTTTTTTTATCGGATGAATGGAAAGAACCCTCGTAGTCGTGTCCTTGCTATAGCGGAGCGATTGTTATTCTTGTTGACTTAGTAACAGTGAAACGTTCGAAGCCAAGAACAGTTTGTCATACCGCACTTCTGTCTGAGTGCCGTCACGCCGACTAAGAACTCCGTGCGACGATGTGGTACTGAAGTGGCTTGTCGGTGGCCACGTGCAGCCATGATTTCCGGTGTCTGGTGTGCATTCCCTGCAGATGCATCTATTAACATCAGCTGCATCCGAAGCTGTTCCGAGCAGGAACGTGTGTTCCCTCCATCCATGGTAAAAGCGCACTCGCGCAGGTCGTGTACGAAAGTATGTTAGCATCAAATGCTCGCTCAGTGCTGTGGCGCTAACTTAGGCTTCCTTACAACGTTGTTGTGATTATGTAGTCTGTCTATGCCTCGTTCAATCGTAATGGGGTAACATAAAAAGAACCAGATTTACGTCACTGGACTCCCCGCGCCATAGGTGGAAAAAAGCCTTAAAATTCTTGCCTTCTAGCTGGACGAATAGACTGGAACATTTGGTAAGTGGCTGCACAGGAACATTCATCATTTGTTTCTTACTTTCTTGAGTGACTGGATGACACAAATGAAAATTGTTTTCACTACATCTTATGAAACGGTGCCAATGATGAGATCGAATTCTTAAAGCGGTCATGTTCCTGGCCGCCATCCCACATCACGCGTACGCAGACTTTCTTTCCAGTGTTAGTATTCATTAGGCTTCGCTAAGCCTGCATGAACCCCATCATTTTAAATCTTCAAAACGTCACGCAAAAATATCAAAGCGTTAAATTTCTGCTTGCTCTGACACCCCTTTGCCTAATATTTTCTTCTGGCTCGTAAGGTGTATGAAGGTCGCTAGTTGTTAGCTAAAAGGCGTAGTTTTTGTTTTCTCTATTATTCTGTTTTAGCTTCACATTCTGACTCTGCTTTGTAAATAGACGGAGCATTTATGGACTTAGGCCACGTGTTTAATGTCTGACTAGACTAGGCTTGGTTGAAACTTCGTGCGTGCTTGAGCCGCCATCATTTCTCTGATTTTGTGAAAGTGTTTTGACCAAAGAAGAGCAGCGTTACCCGTTGATCTTTAGAACTACCCGTAGATCTTTCTGCTTCGTACATATCTTTCATGTCTTAGAATAGAGCACTAACTGTTATGGTGTTTTGCCGCCTATCCTTAACTAGAAAATTTGTGTTCTTTGAATGCACGCTGTGCCGTCTTGTGAGGCACATCGGATAAAGACCTTGTACCACTGCACGTTTATTAGAACTGTCGCGTTAATGTGCCGGTTCGGGGAACAATTTCGAGGTAGGTATTTGTTTACATGCAAACACGTTTTTTTAAACCTTAGACATATTACTAACAGGACTCCTCAGATTGTGCACAACTATACTGGGCGGATCCTTCTCGCAAAAGGCAAAGGCACCTTTTTATTCTCGCATTTGCGTTCTTAATACTTTGCGAAGACTTCTTAATTATAATTTGTTGTTGTTGCATTTGATCTATCCTTTTTGCAACAGATTCTTAAACCTAAACAGCGCCTTTTTTATATTACTAGGTTTCACGGAAATACAAGAAATAGGTGTTGGAAAGCCAAATTTGCATATGCAGTTATGTACAGTGGGACTGAAGGCTCTACACTAAATCTTCTCCTTTTCGCAAAACCGGTTCGCGTTAAACAGAAATTTATAAAAATAAAAATATCCTAATGCTTCCTCATTTTGCTATAAGTTGTCTTGTATTGCACCTAAAGCAATTGATTTTTGTTTGGAGAAGAATTCGACTTTTAAAATATCGGTGTAAGCATGGTCTTGGTAAGCTGGCTTTCTCGCATTGCCTTTTGCGAAATGGAGTATAGACTTGTGTGGAGGGAGTATGAATAAAGAAAACGGCTCTGACTTGCGTGTTATTGAAAGCATACCGAAACAAATGATACTTCAATTACCCTATAAGGCTGGTTTATCTTTATTCCAAGTTTCATTTACGTCTTTTATTAGTTACTTTACAGTAAAGCTATACATGTTAGAGAATTACTGATTGCTGACAATACATGGTCATCTACCGGTCCAGTATGGTTACAGAAAAAGGCTGTTTTTCTGGAGCTATCAGGAACGAAACAATGGGAGAATAGGCCGCTAAGACCATTACAATATCTCCTTCGTAAAGACGGCGCACAGCTCGGCTGTCAGTATGCCCCCTCTCCCCACTTGTCATTGCCGGCACAATTCTTTTACCTGTTGAGTGTGCACATTTTGGACCTCAGTCTCACCTAAATTGATAATTTGAGACGGTGTCAGGTTCTCTCTAGTTATCATGTGTTCCATAGCGTCGAAGTATTCAGTTGCTCGTGATCGGGAAAGCGTGAGAGCTCTCAGCGTTGAAATTGCTTCTGGTTTTCAAAGCGACGGAATTGCTTAGTGGCGCTTTAAGAATGAAGAAAACCGGTATTTCTTGCGACTTTTTTCCTTCTTAAACGGCTTTAGATTTTGTTTCCTTCACAAAAATTACGAACTAAGCTTTTATATTCTTTCCACGTAATCCTGAACAAAGCTCTCTTCTTGCACAGGATGTGTTCGACTATTAGCTCCTCCGGTTCCTCTGACAGAACTCTTTTTCTTCGATCGGAACACGCATTTCTGAACGGTTTGTCTTTGAAATTCTCCCCCTTTTTTCACGCGTATTTGGGGAGCTTCCTTGGGAACACGGAACAACCTCGATGCAACGATAATGGAGTGAGTCCTGGCCTGAAATGCATTCAGTGCTTTTTAATGTCATTTTTCTCCCCGGAAGCTTTGAATGTATTCTGTTGTACAGTACGAAGGCAATAAAATGTGAACATGAAAATATAAATCAGAATACGCGAAATTGAAAAAAAGTATTGCTGTTGAGCTCTAATAATGGCGCGCTATTGGTATATTCGCAAAGCCCCATTTCCGGACTTCGTCTTTGTAACCAAGCCACGCGTCATTGTGACTTAATTGGGAAGAATATGCGCTAATTGTGTATCCCTATTGATATTTTCCTGTTGGCGTTTCGATTGCCACGTATTGTACGTCAACAGCATGCTAAACAAAAACATATAATATATAATGAGCGCAAACAACTTATTCATTTCTTACGACCATCTCTAAGGCAATTCAATATCCTTTTGTCCCATTTTTCCAATCTCACTTGGCCGAATTTAAGAAACGTTTCCCTTTCACCCACGACACCAAATGAACTTAACTTTATCTCGCATGTACCTAGTAGTATAAACGAACAAAAATACCTAAACTGTTGCACTGACACCGAAGTACCTTGATTCAGGGCTTCGAAAAGTATGCCGAGCAGAATTTCGCGCCTTTTTGGCCGGTCACGATCCCACTGACATCAGCCGCGCAATTTTCCCCGCGTGAACGTTTCCAGTAAAGACAAACTTTTGCACGAAAAAACGTAGACAGCTGCCTGCACCTAGCGTTTAAAGATAGAAACATAGGAAAATACTTTTTTGTATTAGCTATAGAGTGCGGCAAAGTCAAATTATCGCGTCTTGTCCAGCGTTTCTTTTTCTCCGACTTACCCTACATACTTTACCTTCGACACGTCCTTCCAACCTAGGGATAGAGGCTCCATATTAATATTCTTGTTGTCAAAAATAATTGAGTGACGCTACTTGAACCTACAATTAAGGGTGATGCATCGGCAGAATATTTCCACCAATAGTTATTGGTAAGTCTTAAAAATCACAGGAGACTACCCCTGTGTTCTATACGCAGTAACTCGTCATTACGTTTAGCTCTAGTAATATTGTCAGATAACATTCCCTGCAGCGCAAATATATTGATATGACTGATACAGAGCTACGAAGTGACGTTACTTATGCAATGAGGCCGATAAGAGAAAAGAGGCAGTCCGAGTGAGTCAGGAGGCAGCTAGTCACCCCGTTCTTTTACCGTCTCCTGTTCTCGGAGACGTGCCGCAGCATGGCAATTGTACTGCCAATGGAACACTGACCAGTTGAACTTGCCGCTCACCGAGACAGCACCCCGGGACCGATGAACCTCCCGAGTGACTCAAAGACTACGAGTGTAGGACGGCTTGAGAAAAACAACATGAACCACTCCCGTTTTGTGGTAGCGGTGATCAAGGCTCATTGCTTTTGCTGCAGCGTAATACATGTAGCTTAGTTGACTAACTACAACGAATGGGCCAGAGTACCTGACCAAGAACTGCTGGTGGAGGCAACGCTTCTGCGCTGCAGTCCACTATAGCCAAATTCACCCAGAGCATGTACAGCATGTCGGTGGCGTTTTTCATAACCAGAGACCGAATTTTAGGCAAATTGCTATTCTGTTCCTTTCACTCCTATCGCGCCATTTTGATATAGGAGTATGAATTCGAAGATAAGGAGCACTTTATAGTGTTTTGTATAGTGCCAATGAATGCCTATTTTTGCGTTTGTGCCTAATATACTATAAATATCCATAAATGTCAATTTTCTATGCCTATTTCAATATCGACACCAATGTGGCAACTATTCAGAATCAAAGTTTCGGTTTCGGGCGAAATTTGAGATCGTTAATCACGTTACCGGGCAGCAATGACTGTTGAAAACTCTATAGCAGTTACCCTAGTCCTCTAGTTCTACCGACTCCCACCAAACAACCGCTTGTACCACTGGAACGGACGCTCATTCTCAGCGAAAACAAGCACATCCGGGAATTTCAACTGCGATTCTTAGGCTATCTTCCACGTTCTATTTAAACATGTTTATTCTAACATGTGCCGTGGCAGCCTTGTTTCTAGAAACATACTCATATCCAACTGTATTTTCGACTCTTTTTAAACACGACTTTGTCAGCTGATCACAGATATATTGAAGCTGATCCCTGAAGCTGATCATTGGAGCTGATCACTGCCAGACACACGTACACACCCAAACGTTCGAGCATGGCTTGACGAAATGATCCGACTTATTGAAATTGACTTGCACGTATTGTTTGCGAAATCCAAGTTCACGTTCGTCCTTTCCCTTTTCGCAGGTAAGTTTGGAGCTCTCCGTCCGGGCCATGCAGCCCTAACTGGGATACAGAGTTGCCTGGACGACTCTATATGCTACCTTTGCCTGTGCGTCCATGCAAAAGGCCGTTCCAGCCGCAAACAACACAAACGTTTCAAATGCGTTGCACCATCCACATCCAAATGAAACCTCTCCTATACAGGCTTCCTCTAACCGAATTAAATTTGTATTCCCTTACAGAGCTAAACACACGCGCTAAACGACAAAATTCCGCAAAGTGCAAAGCAGCGTTCTGTTGTGGAAACTCAAGACAACTCTTCCCTTCGTTATCGCTTAAATGCTCATAAAAACCTCCTGTAAGTATAAAAGCCGGGTCAGTTCAACACATGGTTTCATTTTGCCGGGCCCAGCGTGCCCGGTTAACGATCTATTGGGGTTCACCAAGCGGCACAAACACTACCGAATGAATTTGGTGGAAATGCGCAACTGAAAAAAAAAAATTGAAGTCGTGCTTCAGCTTGCGTAGACGCGAAACAGCTTCACCCGCTCGTTGTGACTCGCAAGATTTGCATCGCATCCTAAGGCGATAATGTTTTTGCGCTCGCTGTATCTCACTTCCTCATTTTCATTTTATTAATTTTTTATCCGGGATAAATGCTCTTAAACCGAAATGAGCTTTTTTTCTACTAACACGACAAGCGCGTTCGCTCCATTGATTTTCCCCGCTGCCGAAACCGCTTCGGGCTTCCTTTTGCAGCAGCTAAGCTTCTTCAAACTGTAAGGGGCCTTATGCTCTGAGGACCGCACTGTTTTGTGTTCCAGTTGTGAAACTCATAACAGGAACCACCACCGTTCTGGCCACAGAAATAGCACCACGCCTACCAATAAAATATCCTTGGACCAATAAATACAAGGGAGTGTGCGGAAAATATTCCGTTAGTAAAAAAATTGAACGCTCTGCCGTCACGTGAGATGGCTAGAGTTTGCTTTTCACAACTGCTGACAAAACATCCATGCGTTGTTTTTGAATATTCCCTTGAAAAGGGAATGCACCTTTTGTAACACCAACAAGTGGTCATATTTGTGATTTTTCCTTAATATGGTTATTCCCGACTATACTTTCGACACGTAAATGTTTACAAATTTTTCGTAGAACTTAAAATCAAGACCTTAAAAGTTAACTTCATATATGACAGGACTTTTACACAAACAAGGCAAGCGCCCAAAAAATTATGTTTCAGGTTTTAACACCAAAAATGTGTATTCGAAACGGAAATTTTGCATAAATGATGTTGCTTCCACACATTGGCAAGACCAAAAAAAAAGGAAGTACAGTTTGATCAAATATCATTTACACCAAAAGATTTTCACATAAGCCAATCCATGAAATCTACCCTGTGCGGCAACCAAAATGCGCCTTATCGAGGTCGAAACAGCTTACGGGCTCGGTCTGTTGGTATCTACAGTCGTCGTCTCATGCCCTGACGATAAATCAAATTGCCAAACAATGTTCAGAAAACAAGTGTGTAATGGATAAAGAAGGCTGAAAATGAGCTAACGTAATTATCAGGATTTAACTTCAGTATAACCGATATCTTTAAATTCCTTCTCGAAATAGGTGTTAACGCCAAGTTTTCCCTCTAAAGCTTACTTAGCATGCGCGGCGTGTGAGAAGAAGACAACTTACGGCCAGCCGGCCTCATTTATTTTCTTAAATTAGGTTCATCGCAAGAGAGGGCGCCACCGTCTCAGCAAGCGCGCAATTGCTCCTCCCACCGGCGCTTCTCTGGGCCAAATCTGCGCGCGCCGTGTGGCCAGTGTCACACGGCAGCGTGTCACAGCAATCTCTGAATACACTTATGCACGGTATGGTTCACCCCCCTCCTGGTTTCACGTTAGTTGAGGTGGCCCAAGATTTTTAAGAATATTTCAGCTCTCGTCAAGATTGTAAAAAAAATTGACATCACCCTTGCAAGGGCGAAAGCAAAAACCTGCCGCACAATGAAAAAAGAAAATGTTATGATGCTAATCCGAAAAACGGGGGTTACAGCCACAGCGACGGCTGTTCTGATTAATGCTTAAAGTGGAAATTCCTGTATGTTCCAGTTTTTGGCGCTCGTTAAAGATGCCTAAGTGGTCAAAATTAATTGGGAGCTCTCCACTATGGCGCGCCTCATTGCTTTTGTAGCATCAGAGCGATAAACCTCATAATCGACCAATCAAACAAATGAAAGCATTTTCGTCAGGAAGGTCAATCATAGGCCAGGCATTTATTCGGGTGTAGTTCAAATGAGAGGAGAAAAAAAAATCTCGAATAAGTTTAGGAAAGGTTTCCTTTCTTGTAGTAAGAACCGCATTTATTTGTGCCTACATTTGGCAGATCCTTAACATTAGCGGTGGAAGTGGCGGCCTTGAATGCGGGTGACTGGTGATTCAACGAGAGGGCAGCCAGGCAGCCTGGCAGATAAAGCGATAACGTAGTGTGCAGCTTTCGGCGGATTCTCCTACCGCTCCTCCCCAACGACGTGACCCCTGGGTGCGGGTAGCTCAGCAAGCAAAATGAGAATGAACGAGGAACACCATTATGACGCGGCCCAAAGAGTGCGTAATGAATAGTCCTTAGTCTATTGCCAAACAAATATGAGAAAAGCACTGCCAGGCTCCACTGATGACTTCCTGAATTATCGTCCTGCCTTGGCGCCTCGGGATTAGTTCTTGTACGAGATCACGGTTCTCGCTGCGGGCTTTATGCGCACGAAGACATCGGTTTTTCAGTTTTTGGGGAGGCTTCCGTCTTTTAGTTTGGTTTTCCCCACCACCTTGCATTGTACCTGAGATTCGGCTGTTTGATGTGAATGGCCCAATGGTTAAAGGGACTCAACTGCATCTCATTTGCACGTCTAAGTGGAAAATAGAGCGTGCCCCCACAAATACAACGTTCTTTGAGGATAACTCTGATGCGTAATGTTGGAGGTTATCGTCGACGTTTCGGCGAGACAGTCTTAAGCGCGTTCGCAGTGTGCGCAGGTATTTTAAGGCACCTTTTTATTCCCTCGTTTTTGCTGACATTGCACTCTGGGAAATGTCTCCGGCACATGCTTAATGGCATCCGCATTTGAAGACGATCATTATGCGATCGTCTGTAAGGGCCAGTGAAGGGTAAAATCAGGCTAGGATATTTTGTCATTTTAGTGAGCAGGCAGTGCAAACGAATATACAGGGTGTCCCAGCTAATATGCACCAGGACTATAAAAAATGGCACTGGTGTAGCTTGAAAAAAAACCTAGCGCATAATGTTTCCAGTACAGCGGAGTAACGGCTAGTAATTTTTTTCAATAATGAGATTTCCAATAATATTTACAATTAATTGTATAACTCAAAAAGTACTGCCCTAATCTTTGAGGCGTCAATGATACACTTGTAAGTACCCACGAGAGGAATCTAATTTCGGTATTTTCAGCCTCGAACTAACTGCGTACTCATTTATTCTGAATGATGAAGAAACCTACGAAATATGAAATATGCCACGTGACGACGCTCCCGCACGCACCGTAAACCAGCGCCCTGAAATAAGCTGATTGAATGAAATTGCTTTGCCCATCATATGTCTAAAAAGACAGCGCGCCACCTTGATAAGGGAATGCATAAGAGGAGCAGGAACGTCAAGTTTGGCGGGTCGTGTGGGGGTGATGAGGTACAAACTCGGTTGCGATTTTATCTTTACTTCCTTTCTGTATTTTATGCTGGCTAACTCAGACGCAACCTGTTCGAGGGCATCGCTTTACAAAGCGCGAGGTAGCGCAGTCACGTGATATTTTTTTATATTTCGCGGGGTTCCTTAAGCAGTCATAATAAATGAACACAGAATTATTTCGCCGCCGGAAAGACTGCACTTAGATTTCTCTCGTTTGTCCCTACAGATGTCGCATTGACACTTCAATGATTAGGGCAGTACTTGTCGAGTTAGGTGGAGGCAGAGGCGGTGGAGGAATGCCTTTAATGATGAAGAGAAGTCAGCCTGGAAGCGAGCTTCACTTGCTACTCATGAGAGGTGCGAAAGTGAAACGAAGACAAGACACAAGAACTCATACAGACACCACAAACTCAAATAAGCACACATACGCCAGATCACGCACACTGCACACGCACAGTGGTGAGGTCAAGGCAAACTTTCACGGAGAAATTACTCTAAGGCCCGTGTACTCCAATGTTGCCGCGGCAGTTGAGTGCCAAGGACCAATGGCGTGGCATAGTTTCAGTGGTGCCTGAGCACGCAGTCCTAAAGTCGTCTTCAAGGTAGCCCGCGGGGTGTCATTACGGGGACACACACACAGTACATATTCTATGTCCTCACGAACACTGCATACGTGACAGTGAGGGGAGGCAGCTCAGCCCGTCTTGTGCAAGTAGTGGCTGGTAAAAGCTACGTTGAGGGGAATGCGATGGACAACTGCTTCGTCGCGCTTTCCCAGGCCACACAGCATTCGGAAAGTGCAGGTGGAATCAAGTCTGTAGAATGGCTGATAATTCTTTTTTTTTTCGTCTGCCCATCTGTATTGAGAATTGTAACTTCCACGCTACGGAGTACGCAAGCGTCGCGGTGTCACGTCGAGAGAACGGAATCGGTATGACGACACTAGACTGGGTGTGGTCCGCGGGAACTTTTGCGTCGGCCACCACACTCCCATTCACCCCGCAATGTCCAGGTAACCACTGAAAAATATCCTGAAGCAATCTGGCAGCTTGTGGGGGCAGGATGTGTATTTCGTGGGACAGTATTTCGTGCGTAAATAATGCTAGTTGTTGAAGTTCCGCCCGTGAGTCTGGGACAATCACCCACACAGAAGCTTCTTGCCCAAGAATGTAGTGCAAAGCGCAGCACAAGGCAGCAGGTTCTGAGGTCGTCGATGTTGTTTTGTGGCTTAACCCTGATTCCGACCTCAGATGATGTGGCCATCGCCAATGCGTCGGTGTAGATCTGCTTGTGGTCATTGTAGCACTTCCACATGTTCTCTAGGCTAGAGTACTTTAGGGCTGGAATTGGCACCTTTCATTTACGACTGATGCCCGTAACTGTGCTAACAATTCACCAGGGGGACTGCATCCAGGGCGGGAGATAAAACGGTGGAGGGTACTTCTGGCACAGGGGTGGTACAGTGTCTTGTACCTCTAAGGTGGTTTTTTACACCACCACGGTTTTTCACATGGGATAAACCCACAATATTAGCATGAGGGTTCCAGAAATTCTATCCCGTGTACTGGAGGCAATATTCCGTAAGCGTCGTCTCAACGAAGCGTTAACAAATTATTGTCTACATTGGATAGGCCAGACATCAAGCCCATATGTGATAATTGTAGCTGACCTCAATCTGTCGACAATATCGTAATCGATTGATCTGCTTATGCCAAGTCACGGTGCATTTTAGAGCATAAAATTGATTGCTTCCGCCTTGTATGATCAACGCTTAGACTGGTACTCTTCCTTTGTAAACGCAAAGCCCTGTGTGCATTATTTTAGCTTCTCCAGGATATTGGTGTGTGTACTACGTTGTTGCCTTCTAGCCACTTCTGACACTTTTATCTCACTGGCGTGAAGCAGAACTTCATGTTATTTTCATTTTATTCTTCGTTTTTCCTTTTTTCTACCACTGCTTTTCCTAACTGCATTTACTATCTTTTCACTTTCTCCCCCTTTCTTCGCAGAGTAGCATGTCGTCAAACCTCTTTGCGTATTTCTCTTTACTAAGAGTCTGTCTCTGTCTCTGTCTCTGTCTCTGTCTCTGTCTCTGTCTGTCTGTCTGTCTGTCTGTCTGTCTCTCTCTCTCTCTCTCTCCCTCTCTCTCTCTCTCTCTCTCTCTCTCTCTCTCTCTCTCTCTCTCTCTCTTTCCAAGGACTGCTCTGGGAACAATCTCCGTCGGCGGAATTAGGAAGTCATTTTTATTCTGTCCAGCAGCGTTATCAGAAGCAGCAGCAGGCTTTATAGGTCCTCTAAGTCGAAGGCCTCTCCCACTGACCTCCATCAGCTCCTGTACTGCGTTGCCCCAAGCCATTCCTTGCCTTTGAATTTCCTTATTTCTTCCCTCCATCTTGCTAATGGCCTTCCCTTTCTCTTAAACCTGTCTCTCCGTAGCCACTAACTCACCATGTTGGTCAACTGGGCACATATCGCAATATTCGGTGATCAACTGTACAACCTCTAGTAGTTGTACAACTGCTGCTGTCAAACTTAATTAGTTCTATTTGAATGAGACCTACTAATGCATAACTATGATGGCAATTTGAATATTTTACAGGGTACAATAATTGCAATAGTAGCACTCTCATCAGTAATATTTATTGTATTCCTGCTTAACTTGTCGTACCGCATTTCCCACCGGATCCCCGAAGCATCGCAATTAAAATTTCAAATTAAATTCCGTGGATTCGTGGATTGGCGCTGCTGAAGTTTTTGCTGACGGCCAAAATCTATTCTTCACGCAGTAATAGCATACGTAATCATCAATTTAGCGTCATCTCCTCCGCCAAGAAGCATATGAGTTCCGCAAAGTCCCGAATAGTCCTCCAAACGCAAACATCCCTCCTTGCGTTTCTAGGACTCCCGTACATCCCCGTACTTCCTGCAAACCATTGCCACACGCGGAGTTACGGAGTGTGGGCGTACTCCATTGCGAAGAAGGATATAAACCATCGGACAAAGTACGTATATATTTTCTTTGAGACCCTGATGAAATTTTTTGTGTCTTTTTTTTCTGTCACGTTTCCACGCTCACGTAATAAGCCGTCGGAAGGAATGAAAAGCCAGAAATATAAGGTTGGAAGGGTTCACACATGTCCTGCGTAGCACTTCTCAATCCGGCTTAGCGCGAAACCATGTACAACATATTCGTACTTCACGGAGGTTCCTAGTCCCATGACGTAAAAACGTATGAATATTAACTCGTTAGTTTTCCAAGATCAAACACTTTTAAGCACGAAAAATTTCAGACGTACCGCGTAAAAAAAATAGAGGACGCTTCAGGGAAAAGAACACAAGGGAGGACCTCCTTTTCAGTTTCTAAGTATGCAATTTTGTGCTTAGAGGTGTTTTATTGTAGTAGTATTTGCCGGAAAAAATGAGAGCTAGCCAATTAGAATATGCTCGTCCACGCGAGAGATCCGAACCGCAGCCTTTTTATACCAAAATGTCGTGAACGGGAAATGCAAGGACTGAAAAGTCGGGCCGCAAGCGCCATCCTTTCATGCCATGGAGGGCGAATATACGAACATGGCATGATAGCTATATCATGAATAATTTGTTGCGTTGCACTACCCTCCCTAATAGACCCGCCGGATTTGTCCGGAGTTGCCAGGCACTGGACCTGAGAAAGAGGTGTTGGGTCATTTCTGTACAGCCCGAGGATAGATTTTGTATTGCGGAAAACAAGACGTTGTGCTGGGGAGATTTTTGGGTTGCGTAAAAAAATCCCCCCAAAAGATCGTGTTTGTGTACGTATATGTATTCGCCTATTTATGCGGGCCCCTATTAACATGCACAGATGTTCGCCTTTGTTAATGTATTTATGTACACGTGTAACTATGCACGTACGTAGGCAGACGCCAAAGTGGACATTGGTGACGTAGTTCTGCCCTCTTTCATGTGGAAATAAAATTCGCCAAAATTTCAGAGAGAAAAAATTTTAGCCAATAAAGTGAAATGAGGAGGCCGGCCAGCAAATCTCAAATCAATCGGGAGGATTCCGCGACATGTATTTACTTCAGAGATAAGAGCATCATTGTCTTAATTTTATGGATTCATGTGGGGTGTAGGGAAAAAACAGAATGTTATGCATGTATAAAATAACCATAATTGTGTGTGTATTCCTGTTAATGTTTGTATACACAATTACGTACGTCATAACAACCTCTGTGTCAAAGCCGCCATGAACTAAACCCCCGGGAGATTGTATTTCCATTTTGGAGATGCTCATCTCTGATTTAGGCGTCCTATTTGTCGCTTCGCGAAACGAGTCATCACACTTTCATACAGTTTCTATTAAGAAGGCTGATGAGAGTCGCAAATACCGCAAATTCAATAGAAGAGTTATATGTGCGAAAGTAAAGCTTTCTACGATCGAAATGCCAAATGTTGTAAGGCTGTGGGAAGGGAGCCATCTTATAAGACGTTTGTTACAATTCACGTGATGTGCCTAGTACAGGACGTAATAGTTGTTTTACCACCTTTATTTTCTCTCCAGACGGTTGTCAGTAATCGAGACATTCGATCGCAAATTTCGCTTTCATTCAATTCACGATTTCAGCTGTCACAGAAAATATATTTTTGCGTCATGTTTTCTGGATCTCACACCACCAGTCTCACACATCACTTTCGATGGTTTCCTGCTACTTCTTGTTTTTCTTCACTACTCTGCTCACTATTTCTCTTAGCAAGATAAAACGGCAAAAAAGAAAGAGAACAAATTGCTAGCAAAAATGATGCATTAAAGCGAAAAGCATGGCAGGCAATAATGGCTCGGCGCTCGCAAACCATTTCCGACCGAGTGGCTACTGGACAGCTTCTCGTGGCGTTGATGGGGTGGCACGGGGAACTCAAATTACCAACTCCCTGACGTTATCGGACAAAGACACGGCCTTGTTGAGAGTCTTCTTAAGGGTTAGATGCCAAAGCAACCTACTAATGCTTCTGTTCCCACCTTTCTCCGTCGTCTGTGTCCTCCCTCCTGCTTCTCGAGCCCTTCGGCGTGCTGCTTTTTTCATTTTTTCTCCATCTATCGCTCATGTGGTTTCAGCAAAGACTCCGTTTCCCTGTCATGAAGTGATCGCTCTGACGGTTCCCGTTGTTTCTCTAACTTGACACAAGTGCGGTATATATTAAGTCAGTTGCTCCTAGCGTCGTTAAAAGGGTTTTCGTAAGACAAAGCACTTCGTATGTTTACCATTTTGGTATGTTTACCTTTTTCTATCTAAATTGTACCTGTTTCTATCTAAAAGATTTTATGGAAAATTTGAACGCTATCTTTTTTGGCAGAATAACTTTTCCTATCAAAACTGCCGTACACGGAACAGCGAAGTGAAAATAAATTAGTTAAAACTTTGGGAACGCAATCTATTCTTGTTGTTATCGCATTTATGATTACTTCTGAACGTAATAAAACTAGCTACAATATCTTGAGGCTGAGTAATGCTCCATAAGCTCCATAATAAATTCAAAATTACAACATAATCCTATTGTAGAATGATGAATACAGCCACTTGAAATATTGGAATTGAAAAGGGGATTGGCCCCCGTCTCTTAATACTGCGAAACAATTTGTACTTGTACGTATTCTTTCTGTCGCTGAAAGCTCAGAAGATTTAGGTAATTCCTGCAAGATGCAGGCATGTGGTGCTCACGGTAACTGCCGGAACGCGGAGCCCCAGAAACCCAGGTTCTTACGCTCAGACGCGGTCATTTGGTAGCGCTATGCCTTCGACGCCGATAATAAACTATTCCTATATGTGTAGAGGGCAGAACAAAAAATATTTTTAACTAGTATTTGCGAGGCTCCCTAAGGGTTGTGTTTTGCATAGTTATCCAGGAAACTATTTCGGTAACATCTGGACAAGCAAAGATACTCGCCAGTCAGTTTTCACATTCTGAACATTTGCTGTGTTTGTTGCGAATCTAACGGAAAAGTAAAAAGGAATCTCAATGCGCAAAAAAGCGAACGCATTATAGCGGTTACAAAGTGCTTTTCTAAGCTGGATTTTTCTGGTGTTTCAGGTGTGTGGTTTTTCATTGTTCCTGAAACACACCATGAGAAAATCATTGCCTTCGTAGTTTAGAACATTATGGCAGAGAAAATGCTGCCTCCCGCAGTATATTTAATCGTTGTTTTATATTTCAAGCTAGTAACCTTAAACTGCACTCGTACCTTTGTTTGTTCAAGACAACCGGAAAATTCCCGAAAGCGCCAGAAGCAATACATGGAGAAGCACCAGATTTTATCTTTTAATGAAAAAAAGGGGCAATGTAGTGCATTTATAGCTGCATTAGCTGCCAGACTAAACTGGATATTACACTTAAAATATCAAGCAATACCTTTTTTGCAAAAATAGAATGTATAGGTCTAATGTTACACACGACAAACGAATTAAAAAAATGAAAATGTAAGGAACCAAAAACAAGAGATTATGCAACATAAATCCAACCAAATCGACGCTAAAAATGAACGTTATCACTACTTTACAGCCTTACATTTTGAAGTCTGGTCCCAAATAGCAAGTACATTTGTAGAGGCGATCGGGAAACAGCACTAGACGCCACAGGCCATCCACAATAACGTCGTCAGTTGAATTCACTCGAAAAGCATCGACCCGCCTTGCAATAAGCCGTCTTTAACCGCGGCTAAATTAGTTTTAAATTGGTCTGGCGACTTGTATAGGCAGATTCGAATGAAAGCCTCTTTCCGACATGGCGCCTAGTTTCCTAGAATAGAAACTAGCGAACAAAAATTCCAGGTGCTTCCTACCTTCGAGGAAAACTAAACATTTTCTGCGTTTATTCACAAGGATTACATCACGACGCCAATATATACACTCGATTGTTCCCCGCCCAAATATGGAGCTCCGTTCGGTTTCATTGAACGAAACCGGAGACCACCATATCACCTTTCAAGACGTTCGCAAAAAGTTCCAAATACAATTTATATTTGTAACTCATTCGAAGGAATCGATAGGTGCATCTATGATAACGGATGATTGATGTATTAATGCGCACGCAAAGTCAGCGTGCAATCCTACTGATTCATGATGAGGTAAATGCACGCTTGCCCTTTTGAGGACAGCGGTCATGAATACGTTCCTTAGGGCGGCAAACGGTTCGTGGATGCACCGTTGTCAAACACACGCTTCGAAGTGCATTCATCCTTAGCGGTCGTAATAATACAGTTAACCTGGATATAACGAAGTTTAAAAAATTCGCAATTTTTTGTTACATTCAGGTTTTCGTTAAATGCAGGTTTCGTGTTAAGGCTCGCGTGAATGACCTATAAACAAAACCAAATTCTTGGAGTATGTGATAATGAACTCACCCTCGAAATATTTCTTTCACAGTGGAAAACTGCCCGATTTGGTCCTGCTGCTTTCATACGAACTTAGTCACAATACAACACTTCAAAGAAGCAAGGCCGCGCTAACCCCCGTATTCACAAATGTAACCTAAGTACAGCTGTTGTCTTTTATCGCTTTTTGGTGCCATAACCCTTTACAAGAACGAAACGTAAGCTGAAGGGGCACCTTTTCGCAAACTTGATGCTTTTTGCCGCACTCAAAATTGAGGGTGTTGGAAGTGGGATACTGTACCTGGCCACGACATTTTTTTTTCTTCCGGCGGAGCCGTCATAAAAAATTGCGAGGTTGCCTTTAAAAGGCAAAACTTCTCGTTTTCTGCCACCAGAACTCAGAACTCACTAACCGGCACCACAGATGGCAGTGGCGACGCTTGACTAAACGCCTACAGGCCTACCACCTAACAGACACCGGCCTCACACGGGAAGTTCGAGGTCGTTGGCGGTGCGGGTGAAATTCGCTAAATTAGCTCAATTATCAACCAGATTTTTCAGAAAAAGTGCAAAAACAATGCCTCATCAGCGTAGCGTGTTTGTTACACTACTTTTGACCGTCGTAATGCCCTCGTTACGTCGAGGTTGCAAACACAAGGTTTTAAATGGGGCTGGCAAAAACTTCGTTAAATCCAGGAATTCGTTACGTAGATGTTCTTTATATCCAGGTTTAACTGTATGACACACCAGGCATGCCAACATTGCACCCGTCAATGATGTTCAGGGCAGTTCCTAATGTCCATGACTATAGCAATCTGCAATTTCGTGGTATTTGTATGAGCAAAAAAAAAACCATCATTCAGCGAGGCAGAGGTCGTAAACTGCGATAAACAGGTGTGGCACCTGAACAACATTCATGTTTTAATGCGCCGCTAGCAAGCAAAGCGGTACAATCTCCGAATAACTCGGTTGACCCGCTTGAATTTTCACCAATAAACGAAATTTTTTCGCTGAGCGAAACGTCTCACCCGGGTCCAGCGTCTCGACGGCCAAAGTCAGGTTGTCGAGCTTGGAACAATACAAAAGCTGGCACCTGGGCTGTTCCGGGGATGGTTTAACCCTTGGCATTTTAGCGGGTGTCGTCTTCTCCGGCGTCACTTGCGTTTAGGTTGGCTGGGTCGAACGCCTGTGAGAGCAGCTTCGCTTCTTCCGACGAGCGGCTCGTATCATAGACTACGCCTGCGTAAAAAAAAAAAATACCAAGGCATTCCAGGAGTGAGATGGTACACGTCAACGTCATACGGTATCCTGAGACAGCCATGGCATAAATCGAAAGTTCACAGTCATTTTAGAGCGACTAATTCATCACGAGCTTCGCACAACTTGAAGAATTTTCTGCGGCTTCCAAAAAGATCAGAAGAAATCAGCTCTAATTGATTAAATTTTAACTTCGAATCGAAGACAATTTCAGATGGAATTGAAAGATTGGGAAAAAAAGAGCAAGGAGTGAGTGATGTGCGTTCACTCTTAAGCACACATACATTACAGGTGTCTCTCTATGATGTTGATTTTCGCCAATATGCTCTTCCCGACGACGCTGCTCAGGCAGGCCGAGGTGAAGGAACGTGAACGGAAGTATGCATTAGCTGCTCGACGCTCTCCATCTCACAAGACATTGGAAAATCGGACTGTCTTATAATAACGAATGGGAAACGCTATACGTGACAGAAAAGCCACGCTAACACCGCTAAAACGCGAGCAAGTTTTCGAACAGCACCGAGCATCGACCATTCCCTTCAACTTATTCTCTACACGGTCTACGCCACTAGCGACAGTGGAGCCCACTTTCAAGAAGCTCCTCATTAACGATCTGTTCACGTTTTTTTTACATAGCTGCGACATGCTTGGGCTCTCCCCGGACGTCTGCCGTATCCATGATTATAGTACTAAATCAAAAACCCCTCTTATTGCTTTCGACCTAACTTCTTATTGAGCATGCCCTGATGTGTTTTTTCTGTTAGACTTTATACAGCGATACCCATGAGTGCATCACAAACGGTGCTCTTCAAAACTTTTAGGTACTATTCGTGGCGCCCACCCAATCCACGTGCTCCAAGCTGCCTGTCCAGTCACGTAGAAGATAATTTAGAACAAGTTTTATAACGGATGATTTAAAACCTCTGACCATGTTCTACGGGCGGAAGAATATTCGAATTTGTCGGTCTTTCACGTTCGTATTGTGATGACAAAAGGGTTTTTCTGAGGCGTAGAGGCGGGTAGCTGGCTGAACTATCGGCCCCACCATTAAGGGCACAAGAACTTTCGACATCATCACCGTGTTATGCCCGTATTGAGTGTCACTCATGCCAAGCAGGCTGCCAAGAACTATTGCTTGCAACTAAGCCTTGGGTGCATTCAAAGCACGTCATTCTCTCACTGGGTTGTAAAATGATGCAAACTGTCTGATAGCCTGTGTTCGCTCTGCATTTGTGGATGTCCGTTCCCTTCCTGTTGAGATCGATGAAAATTCCCCATATACTCACGTACAAGCGGTTAAGAGCAGGTACGAGGAAACGCGCTTGCAGCATTCACAGTGTGTTTTAGTAGTCGCGGTCTGTTTCAGATCGCCAACTGGTTTCAAAATTAAAGCGGCACTAAAACGTGCGAACGGACCATGAGCGTTAGGTTCAATTACTTAGTGGAATCCGTGCATCTCAGCGATCACCCATCAGTTTGCATAAGATTGAAATCTCTCGGCTTTCTTAAAAAGTTTTGCTAGGTGAAAGCTATTTTTTATTACAACACACCATTTGACAAACAGGAGAAATCTTACAACTTAGCAAATAGGATACTATATTTTTGCAGGACGTAATGCTACAGATATCACTTTCCATTGATGAGATAACAAATTGCGAAGGAAGGAAGGAAGAAAACTTTATTAAGAAAGGATGGCCCGAAGCCGCAGGGGAAGTTGCGAGGAATCGTACTCAATAAGAGCTAAATACGGCTCAGTGCATGTTTAAAAAGAAATCTACTATTTTGAGGTGTTTGCGCGGGTAATCAAAAATTTTGAAGAAGAAAACACGCCCTCTGAAATTCGTGCAAAGCTGTGACACAAACTTCAGATCCCGAAACGCAAATAGGGAATGACGGCGTCTCACTTTCACTCACCAAATCACCCCTAAAGACATTGGTACTCTATGTTGGGCAGAGGAAGCAGTTATTGCCATGAGTTGGTGCACAGGGTTCTCCTAGCGCCAGTGAAAACGAGATTTGATATATTCAACCAAGCGAGTACCTAGACAGAAATTTGTTATAATCGCACACGTTTATATATTATGCTCAAGCTGTAAAAATTGGTATTTTTAAGTATTCTTCTGGGTAGAGAACATGACGGTTGTTCTCAATCCACTGAAGCGCTTCGACAATTTTTTATGAAGTCAACTGCGCACGAAGATACTGCGAAAGGTGAAATGATGGATAGCTCCGCAGAGGCCACACATTTTCAGCATACACGAATCGACCGATCTCTTGCCTGGTTGGAAAAGTATACTCGTCGCTTTTGCACTTTAATTCGTTGAGTTTTGTCGCAAGTCCCAATTCCCGAGACACATTTCCTCTGAAACCTTTTTCCCGGAGCAGCTTCCGGAAGCTTTAACGTTTGTTCGCTTCTTTCGCATCTTTTTGTACGGCAAGCTACTGAGAAAAACATTAAGGCAGGCTTCCTCTAGGTAAATGAACTCCAACCCTATCTGCCGACTTACGGACATGTGAAAGTAGGCTTCTCGAGGGCTAATCCCTCAGAGTATGCCTTTAGGTCGTCTCTCCAAACAACAAAACCCACTTTTCGCCATGGGTGCTGTTTGAATCCTGCATATATCATCCTATTTGTATCCACTGCGAGATAAAAAAAAAAAACCTTAAATTTTTTTAGCCACTGCTGTAGTGAGTTTTCTAAGTACCACCTTGTTGGCTCCCGAATTCGTTTAGATTTGGGCTGCATCGATTCCTTCGTCGGTCCCTATATCCGACACAGTGAAGAGGTAGCCGTTGTGTTAACGGAATCACAAAACTGTTCTCTCTAATACTCATTACTTGTCCTGCCCAACGTCACTTCTTTAGCTTAAATTGACGTAGTAAGCCTTGCAATATTCCATATGCGGAAATTGATCGTTTGTATGTATGCCATGTTTGCATTCATTCAGGGTGGGGCCTGGAACAGCATTTTGTCCGCATTCACTGCTTTGGGGTGCACAGAAACATCCCAAAGTTTTTATGCCGCCGCCCCTACCTGGAAACAGTCCAAAAGCGTAATTGAAATACCCGCACATATTTCTCATATGTGAGAAAAGAAACAGGCGCTGACAAAACATTTTAAGTGCGAATGCACTTTATAAGCGACCTTGAATTCCGTTGACCGCCGTCCGCCCACATAGCAACAGCTGCGGGTGCGCGCGCTCCTCGTCTTCCTTGGCAACGGGGGGAGATGGCACATACCCACGTGGGAGATTGGCCAGGAATCTCCTCGTCTTCCTTGGCAACGGGGGGAGATGGGCGCGCGCTGCCTGGCCGCTGACATGGCCCATACCCACGTGGGGGATTGGCCAGGAATCGGGCGTGATAAGGGCTAATGCACCCGCTTAAAGGAGTACTGACACGAAATTTCAAAGTTGAGATCCGCTCTAGCAATCAAGTACATATACCCACGTGGGGGATTGGCCAGGAATCGGGCGTGAGAAGGGCTAATGCACCCGCTTAAAGGAGTACTGACACGAAATTTCAAAGCTGAGATCCGCTCTAGCAATCAAGTACAACGACAACACAAATAGGTGTCTGTGAATAAATGCATCTTTCTTTCTTTGTAGTTGTGTGTGTGTGTGATCTCTCTTTCGCGATCATTACCGAACCGCGCAAATTCAACTCCTGTATTCGCACTTTCACATTCTTCCCCTCGGGGAAATGCGGGGAAATTTTTTTCATGTCGTTTTTTGTTGTTGTTGTTGTGATAAGTAACTAATAACCAATTTATCGCGTCTGGAAACCATGTTTGCTTCAGCGTGGGACGTTGTTCAATAAAAGACGTTGTTAAGGCGGCCCGTCGCAGTTTTGGTTTCAGCGGGTGCTGCGAAAGGTTGAATTTACTATAAAGAAAGCTGTCCACGTGACTTTCGAACGGATATCAAAGAGCAGAGCTGTCGTAGGACCGTCGATTCTGCATAGCCAACAGTTGCGGATAAAAGACCTGCGTACTGATCTCCTCAGCCGCCTAATTAAAAAGCGACCATGGACATGTTGCAGGAGCTGCGAGTGCACATTGCTTCCGCGGCTATGTAACGACACGCGACACTCCTGGTAGTCGGTGGGCAGGCGTGTGCTGGGAGCAGCCTACAGTCTTCCTATAGGTCCGCCTACAGATGTTAGACTTAATACTGCAGCGGGTATTCATTTGCCGCTCTCGCAAGCGGTGCAGATGACGTTTTTAAATTTAATTTCCGATCATATCATTACCTGCATTCTCCTATTCACAGTTTTGTTTGCGCAATGAGTCCCACTTAGTGGGGCAGCAACTAGCTATCACTTTAACTACCTGCGCCTGCCCGCAGCACTTCCCGGCCACGGCTGTCGCACGCCCCAACGTTACTAGTGGCCCGCTCAGCGACAGTGCTGGTGGTATACGCGGCTCCCGCAGTGGGGCTGTCGTGTGCCCGGCGTGGTTTCGCGTACAGCGTAATAAAAAGCAGTCAATAAGAGTGACTGAAACCACTGTAGAACTTAGGTTGGGGCGAGTTGCCCGATAGCCAACGAAATCCCTGCGCCTCCACCGCCAACGATCAGATTGCATATAGCTCGAGAGAAAAAGCACCTTACCTCTGATCGAAGCGACAAGCCGACGAGAAACGCCGGCAGTGCGAACGCGGCAAACACAAACTCGTACCGTGTTTGGGTGTTGTTTATTTACTCCACAGCCAAGTAAATGTCGATCCCACGAGGAGCTCCGCTGACTGCTCGGACGCAATAGGGACACTTTAAAATTGATTTTAAATATGTTCTAGGCTGTATTTGCCGCTGCTACTGTGCATATGAGGTATGTGTGTTTGCACCAATTCATTTCCGAAGTTATCACGCCTTCAAAAATTTGTGTCAGCATTCCTTCAAGGCTGTTGTAGCCAGCAACGGTCGCGCATATTGAGTTGTAATCGCCTTTTTATGGTTATAGACATCCCCCCCCCCCCATGACGCGCACCATCGAAGGAAATGACCGATTTTAGTCAACGGCTGGTGCTTATCGCTGTAAACTTTTCGCTTCTATTTTTTCACACATAAGTAAAATGCGAAAGAAGTCATAATATCAGAACTGTAACAGATTCAAAGCTGGTTACATTTCGTGAGCATCCTTGCTAGTATCTTGCAAGTACATCAGATTGCAGTCACTTCGTCCTAGCCACTCAAATAATTCCAAACATACAGAGAATATCACGCACATACACGATGTTTTTGCACACATGCTTCTTTTTTTCCTCGTCATTCAGGGAGCCGTCAGCACTAGGGCGGTTATGTACACTGAATAGGAACAGCAGCTGATGTTATCTCAAGTACGGAAATGACCACGTGATGCTTCTGGTCACACTGCAGGGCTAAAAACCCTTGAAGGAACTATAAAGGCGGTAATATTGACGGTAACATTGCATATTTGATCTCAATTATAAGCTTGTACGCACACGCCCCATGGTCTCATCAAAATATTGCGAATGTGAAACATGTTACTCTGCACTGTGTTCTAGTGTGATACCCTTCTCACACTTTCTTGCTAAGATGCTTAAAAACAGAAATAGTGTTTTATAAATGCAGCTAAGTAAATGGTCAGTGAAGGGCGCCACACGGGAACGCCCATCACAAACGAAGCGGCCTGAATAGATTGTGTCAATGAAACATCCAAGGGTAACTGATATACCGATGGTAATTGCCGGAACATGAGCAAAAAAAAATATAGTTGATCCTCGGCTCAGAAAGTCCTCACCACATGGCCAAACTGCAGAGGTGCGGAAAGAATTGAGGAAGACATTAACCAACAAGGGAAGCAAAGAGTGGGAGCCTTTACCATGGTCTTTATTTAAAATTCACGTCCAGAACACAGCTACGTACCATGGGTTGGTGCAGAGGAGGTTTTTTTTTCACAAATACTTGGAGCAGTTTACTCGCCTGAAACTACGTAGCGCCTGAAATCTGTTTAGAAAACGGCTGACTAGATTAATTCTTAGGCGACTGCCTGGTTGTGTGTGAAACATTAAACAGCATGGCTGTGCGCAGCTTCCCACGGGCCCAGGGAACTCTTCAAGCTTGTTGTGCCACTACGTGTATGCTTGGTGTTTTAGAGACGATAGTCTTTTGTGGCTTACTTAAACGCATAAATTTTGGTCCGTCAGTCTATCTGTGACTCGATTCAGTCACTCGGCCAAAGTGAAATAAATTTTGCGCTATAGTCTGATATACTAAGAGCCAAATCTAAACGTCTAAGTCCGGTGTCAGTTCTCATACTTGTCGACATTGTTGAACAAGGCATTACACGAATATAAGGCAAAAAATCAATACACTAGTGGTATTTTCAGTGTTTCTGTATTAAAAAGATATGCTTGCTTCTTGTGATAGCAAATGGAATACTGCATCAACGCAGAAAACCGTCGCCTGCTGTTGCCAGCGCTACCTCCTGGCGGAATTTAAGAAATCTAACGGTAAGGTTGCACTAGGTGGTATGCACGTTCGGTTGGGACGCACGTACAGTAGGACATCGTGGTTCTATAAATGTTGTAATAGGGTGCCTGAATTCACGCGCGTCTCTGCCGTACGGCAGCGCTGGCATCGAGAAACCCGACTTGCAGCAGTAGAACGCGATAAATTTAAATTGACTTGAGCGAACAGCTAGTGTGTCATCCTGGAAGGAACGAGGTGGTGAAGAAACAGCATGAAAGCAGCGGGAAAGAGAAAGGAGGCCTTTAATTCGCAGGGGTGCCAGTCGATTATCGTTTTTTGGGGACATTTGCAACGAAAGAGCAGATACGCGGCCATTTTTTGTTTCTGTTACAGAAAAAAAAAAACTTTAGGAAGTTTTCTCGTGCATAGTTCACCCTCGTTTTCTAAATAAGTACGTAATCCATCCAGTATCTTTATATATTTATAAGTCAGGATCTTATATGAAATGAAGTTGTAACTAAGCCGTTATGATTCCTGCCAGGGAATTTTTAAAAACGGAGCTGTTTAAACGATGTTATCCGTGGGAATCGTTAACAGAATTTTTTGCTCGCAAAGTGGAGAAGGCAAAAGCGCTAAGCCAGGAAGTGTGAGGGAAGGTGGTGAGAGGGCAAGGATTCCACGAGCAGGTGTTGAGAGTGCGCGCGAAAAGAGAAAAACACTGCTCCCGTGCTCGGTATTAAACCTTGTCTCTTGCGGTATGCAATCGGGATCTATCCGATTGCGCTATCCATGCATTTGGGAGCGCAGTATTTCGTTTGGGTTCGTTGCGCGGGAATTGACCTTCGGCTGTAGCTCAGTTGAAGTGGTCTTCGGCTTCGAACTTTAGCAATTTCGTTTTCATACTTTAGGAGGGTGGATTTTGCATTTACCTCAGTGTGCATAGATAAGCTTTCGATTTTTAACCATCTTTATCTTAAAACAAACCCTGGAACAATGTATCAACTTATTCTATATCCTGTTGCGACCGGGCGGGGGCACCCGATCCGTTCTCCGTGGCCTCCAACATACGATGGGTAGCGTGTAGGAAGCGAGCGGCCAGCCGGTGTTGCAGCCGTGAAGAAGTCCAGAGCAGTAGGGTAACGTAACTGTTTACTTCATAGCGAGAGGTGAGCCGAAGCCAAAAAAAAAAAAACATACAATGCCCTGACGGGCGAGGTTACAATACAGGACACGAGCAGAGCGACCGCATGGATTCGCTGCTCCGACAGGAATGAATATCAGCGTTTGTGCTGCTTCTTTTATACCCAAAAAACGCCCCCAAGAGTAACACGCCACGAAATCACAGACACACACACTCTTTCCATAGTTCGTGAGTCACCCATGGCTTCGTCCCACATGGCGTCCGAGAGGGGGGGAGAAAGTGTCCTTGAAAGGTGCCGGGGTCGCGCTATCACCTGCTGATCGTGCCGATAGCGAAACGTCTGAGCCGGGAAGGTCAAGGCGGGACTCTCCGACGCGCAGGTGCCTGAAGGGTGTGGCGCTGGCAGCCGCCGGTGGTACGTTGCAAAGCGAGGTGACTGACCCGGCATGTCGAGACACGAAAGTACGATTCACCGACACGCGGGCGCACATGGTCGATTCCCACGTGGTCGCTGATGCGGGAAAACACGTGGCGCTGGCCGATTCGTAACAATCCCTGTTGGTTGCATTACTTACTCAACCAACACGTATATTATTAAGATTAGGAAGAAAAAGTACTTTAGCAAAAAATTGATGCCCTATGCCCATCAGATACCTTAAAAACTTGCTGAAAAGATTTTTCTCCCTTATCCTGTCTTGGTGTTCTTGGACCGATTTATTACGTATTACAGTCGTACAGATCCTATTGGCCGGCTTTCCTACATTTGCTGTATCGGCGCGATAAGATATACGCGAATGCGCGTCTTATGTTTGCTAGGCACGAGGCGTGCCCTTTCTTCTTTTCCACTTTCCCCACAACTCACGCTATATAGGCACATAAGCTACTGCTGAATAAACCTACGTGCATTGTATTCCAGAAGGCTGCCTTATCAGTACCTCGTTCGTCTTAGCGACCCGACAGATGGTGTCAGAAGTGGCTACCAGACAAAATGGAACTCTAAAGCCACCAGACCGACTGCGCACGACCGGCGATACAAGCAAGAACTGGCAGCTTTTCAAGCAGAAACTGGAACTATACCTCACGTTGGTGCAGCCGCATGACAAGCCCTTATCTTATGCTGCAAAAACGGCGATGCTGCTGAGCCTTGCCGGGGAGGAGGCCAGCGAAATCTACAACAACTTCGCATTCCAAGAAGGTGAGAACAACCAGAACTACGCGACCGTTGGAAAGAAGTTTGACGACTACTGGGATGCTCAGAGAAATGAAGTGTACGAGCGATACATCTTCAGGAAAAATATACAGTCGGAGGGAGAAACCTTCGAGCACTTCTTGCGAGATGTGATGAAGCACACGCGGTTCTGCAACTTTGGGACCTTGACTGACTCTATTATTCGCGACCAAGTCGTCATTGGCATAAGCAGCGACAGCCTCCGTGCGAAACTGCTACGTGACAACCAACTTACGTTGGCGAATGCTGAACAACTCTGCAAGGTATCCGAGGCAGCAGCCATCCAGAACGAAGAATGGGCGACCGAAGAAATGCAAGTGTATCCAGTGAACCAAGCTCTGCCGCAGAAAAAGATCCCGGTGCCGCACACGAGAAAGTCAAGTGCTCCAGATATGGCCACCTTCACAAGCCGCGACGCTGCCCCGCATTCCATGCGTTGCACTAACCGTCTCCGCCCGTGTCACCAGGATAGTCTTGTGCTCGATTTGACAGGGAAAGGAACGACCGCATGTGGTTGCAGAGAAACAAGTACACTGATGCACAAAAGCCAAAAAGGCCGTTGCACTAAATACTGCGCAAGATGATAGGGAGAAAGGGGCCGCTACGGATGGCACCGCACGGCGGAAGCGGGTCTGGTTGTCAATGCACAGCCAGGCGACGTTGCATGGCTGCATGCTTGCTCAACATCATATCGTAGCATTGACCGCTTAGGTTGTAGTGATTGTTGCTGCTCGTCTCTCCTCTCTCATCTCTCCAACCGACGTTTTAAAGCTATCTTTGTTGTGAACTGACTTTTTTTATTCTTTTACGTGAGCCATCTAGTGTTCCTTATCGCACTCCCCGTGTTTTGATCTGGATGAACGATCATCGCATATCCTAATAGTTTATGCGTGTGACAAACGAATCTGTTTCTTTTTTTACTTTGCTACAACCCTATAAACATACCGCAGGACACTTGTTTACCGATCCGGCAACTGTTTGTGACGCCGCAATGAAATTAAAAATTAGCCACTTCGTTCTAAGTACAGGTACCGGATAACAAACCAAACCTCTTCTGCATTGTATCATTGTAATTCGCTCACAGCATTTGGCCGCACTGTGGTTAATTTTGTTGTGAGAAAGGACATTCCACGAAGACCGGACGCCAGTTTGCAATGGAACCAGTGCAAAGATATCCATCGTTGGGTACAGCGAAGCTAATTATTTCAGTAATCGTGTCAGTATATTATTTCGCGGATGAAGGAGGATATTGGGCGCTGTGGAAGGCTGTACACAAAAAGTATAAAACATTTGGAAACATTTTGTTGTAGTCGGTGCCTGCAAAAGGAAAATCTAAAAAAACATGGAACGCACGTAAAAAGTATTCAGGTGTTGCAGCAGAAATAGTGCATTATAAATCAATTTCTTAGGCGAACCACCTTTCCTCGGCCAACCACACAAAATTTTTATCAGAAGACATCTCAATTTTTCCGCTTTTTCTTATACGTTCCACTGAAGCTTCATGGCTGCAATATCAGTTTGGTGGCTTTTGGTTATTTAATAAAAACAGTGGTTTGCCTGCGGGAGCAGTAGCAGTAACAAAAGTTCGTTCTTCCGTACACGAACGCATATAAAAAAACGCCATCGTCTATTCACGGGTATGAGTTTTTTTAATTTGAAGAAAAGTCGATCGCACGAGCCAGTAGTATTTAGGAGAGAAACGACAAAGCGCCACCTTCCCAAAGTGTATGAGGGCGATCAAGCGTAATCTTTCAAACAAAACTTCATAGCTACTGATTTTTTGTTGCCCCAAACTCTGTGTGACGGTCCATGAGAGGCACATTGTGTTAGCACCTCCACACTGTCGCATAAAATGGAAATTCTCCTAATTGACAGCGAGGTGACGCAATACTTTCCTCCGAGTACGAGTACGAATTACGTCGGGCCACAAAACATAAAAACAACAGACAGTTCGTGCCAAAAATATCAAATACTGCCGCAACCGTACAAACACACTGCGAAATGGGCGGGAGGACTCAATACACGTCCACTCTGTGCGGCGCTTGTATCGATCCTGGTGCGTGAACGTGACCGGAAAAATGTTCGGGTATTCAATACGGAGGGTCTGCTAAGCTTCAAGGGGAAATAGAAGAAGGTTTTGAAGAGACATAGAGAAATGCAACAGGGTAATTTTCCCAAAGCTTTATGAGCCAGGCCAAAGTTCTGGAATGTTTACCCCAAAGCAAGGCACTGCTTATCTAAGCCGCACAAATGGAAGGATTCCTTCTAGTGTGAAGAAGTTCTGTTTCTGCATTTTGTAACTTCGCTGAAAGACGCCATGAAGAAAAATAAATTGGATAGACGTTTGTCAGCGAGGAGATCGTCAGGAGTTCAAGCGCGAGGATAAAATAGCTGTGTGTGATGGATAATATTTTTCCTCTGCATTTTTTACACCTCTTAAGACTGCTCAAAAGTGACATTCCTACACTTTTTAAAAGGTTTATGTCCAGAAGCTCGTGGGGTTTTATAAGCCTTATTCATGACGCGCTCACAGCCAACAGCACTGCGCGGTCTTCACACGTACGATTAAACGGTATAATTGAACCTCTAGTAGAGTGCAGTGCTACTGCGCTAACACAGAACATAATGAAACCTAGAGAAAGTTTAAGCTGGTCGGCTGTCTTCGAGGAAGGATTGGCTCTCGCTGTATTCCTGAGCCTCCGAACGTAGCTCCCATTTCGTTGATCGAATAAATAAAAGTTAATACTGAAGGTCGACTGCACTCAAATTATTATTGCAATGAGCATGCAGTCATACCACACCAAAGTTGTCGCAATTTATAAGCTCGGATTTAAAGCAATGCCACTTTTGCTACCTATATTTCTTCGCATCCACCCAAAGTTTCGGTGCCTTTTTAGCAAGAACGCTAACATAAATGCTTTATTTAGAAGGGGGGCGTGAAAATACTGCACACGAAAATAACCCACTTCCACCTTTCTTAAATACATAGGCTTAGCGCCTGAGAATATAGTGACGGAGAAAAGGCTAATAAGTACTTATCAAAAGGGGGAGACAGTGAATCCGTACAGCATTAAAAAAGATGACACTGTGTTTAAAGTTGCGCCTGCAGAGGTAAACACAGAAATATCATTTTTTATTATATACTCACGTGAGCTAAACTTTGGCACGTAGTCTAAGCCATGGCAGGTTTTAATTTTATATATTTTAAAGTGAATGCGGAACACATAGTACCTATTAGTGTCACATTTTCACTATCATTTCAAGTCATTGGTGCTATTTAGCCGCGGTTTTGTAGCAAACCATTATGTAAGAAATCGCGAAAGGAAGGTTTTGAGGGTTTTTTTTTCACAGGGCTCGTTTCTGACCGTGATATCCTAAGTTCCTGAAATGAGCAGTACTGACTAGAAAAATTCTGCGTAGATTGCGTATGGAAAGCCAACATAAGGTGCTTTTAATCAGCTCCTTCCACAGCGCAAATAACTTATACAGAGTTTGCTGTATAAGTGTTTGACCCAGAACCCGGGATTGAATTATAGTGTGTCAAAAGCAACAAACAAAAGGCGTACTAAGGTTCGCCTGTATACACGCTCATCGCAACAAATGAAATATGATGGGGACCCCTTGGTGTGCTCATCAATCTTATTCTGATTATAGCGGAGATGGTCGCCCATCGGGAAAAGTTTTAGAAAATTTTAACTTTGCAACTTTGTAGATGTCATTATTATAAATGTCTGCACTAGGGGACGTCATTCATTCTTTTTTAATGCACGTACAGACATTTTCGTGATGGAAAATAGGAACGATGATAAATAATTCAAGCCATGCGAGCCTAAAAGTCAAAAGCAGAGAGGGTACCGTTTTGTGAAAAACTAAAATACACTTTCAAGCAATGCTTTTTTGAAAACCGCTGTGTCAGCAATGATAGCGTGAGTTGAAGCGTAAATTACTAAATGTAGTAGTTGCTAAGTTTGTACACTGCTTTCGTAAACAGCCTATGTTTAGTTTTCATAAAAAAAATTAGTTGTATTGCTGTGTGTAGTGACTGTTTTAGCGAAACGTACAAAGTTTATATTTAGGCGGAGAACTTATCTAAGGCAAACGGAAGAAATGTCACTTTCTGAAGTTAACCGATTGCAGAGGTGTATCTATGACTGTCAATAATGCTACATGGAACCAGTTCCCGAAATAGCGCGGCTCAAACAATGCCTGGGGCACGCTCTTGTTGCCCTAAAAATGACCGAGATACCAAGATGCGATAGCGCACGACGCCACTGTTGATAAAGAAGAAGAAGCGGCAGAAAAAGCCTTTCCGAGGGGCAATTAGAACATGGAGAACACATGTACAAAAACCGGCGAATTGGCACGTGTGGCTGTGTACTGGTTATCGCGGCGAATACCGGCTGATCCACGGGTCGCTCTGCGTACCTTACAGACAATTTCAGCGCGGCTGCCCATGCGAGACAACTGCGGTAGCTGCGATTAAGCAAAGGCAAGCATGCAAGCAGCGTCGGTCTTGACAGCAGGCGCCGTGCCCCGAGAGTGCACCGAGGTAGTTTTTGCCACGTGCACGTGTGCTCCGAAATATTGTCCACACCTGTACATAACTGGAAGTAGACTGTATCTCTGCTAAGTAACAACATCATAAAAGCTAAAAAAGATGTACCGTTGATCTCCGGAATTAGAAAAAAGTCGCCTTAAGTACACAATTCATGTGACGCAGTACAAAAATTCATCCACTATTGCTTGCCGAGTTCAAAATATGCGCAGCGCACTAGTTGTGCGTATGTGACGTTCAAATTTTGTGCTCGTTTAGTTTGCGCAGCTCGTTTTTGTAAATTTATCAATCACCCCCAAATTACTGATACGACACAAAAAAGCGATTCCGAACGCGTAAGCAATAGCGCTTATGGACTCCCAGCGTTAAAGGTTTGCCATCTAAACGTCAAGTTTTAGACACTTGCATAGTAAGCTAATTGAGATTTACGTAGGAAAAAAACAAACGGTGCACTTCACGATTTAAATAAAAATGCACCATTTCTGGTTGTCCGCGAACGCAGTATGAGGTTTTAAAAATGCGCAACATTTTTTACTTAGGCCTTTAAAAATTACGGCGAAAGTTTTTCTCCTAGGAACTTATTTGACTAAAATAGTCACTGATGTGCCGGAAAATTTCAAGTAGTACAAAAGAAATAACAGCAGATTTACCAGAAGGAAGAAACCCTCTGTTGGCCAAGTCTGAACAGAAAGAGAGGTTCTTTGATGTTCTAGATAGAAGTGCTGAAAAAAACGCTTGTTTTTGTAGCAGGTCGTAAAAAGTGTGAGGAAAGAAATGAGGGCTACAACCAATCAGGTTTATCTGATTTATTAATTTGTAAACTCAGACCACAAATATTGTTCAAGATTTGTTCAGATGTTTTTCTGTTGTGTGACTACGAAATTGATTGTTAAAAAAACCTGGGGGCGGAACAGAGATTTAATCTAGAATATTTTTTTCGATAAGCCACTGAACGCCCTATTTTTGAATATTACGGGAGAAATCGAACACCCCCAAAAAACACAGTAAACGAGATTGCGCATCCGGCTTTAAAGGGGAGCTTTGACAAAAAAGAGAAGCTGAAATTGGTAACGGAAAGGAAAGGAATGCACGAAAAGATGTGTTTATAATTCGTTTGGTGCCAAAACTTCGTGTCAAACAATTAACAATGCAAAGACATGTCAAACGAGCCACAAGCAGTGATAACATAATAATTATTGGAATATATAAGTATATAAAGTGGGAATCGTAGACCAAGGAACAAAGTATAACAACTCTACGCCTAGAGCGCTGCCTTTGGGGGCGCCACTGAAATTCCCCTGCCGGCCAGTTTAGAAAGCAGCCGCGGGACGCTGCTGCCCGCTCACGTCCGTCGCCGCTGCTTTTGCGGCCGTGCACGACCGAAATTTACTATTTGTATGCGTTATCAATGCATAATAATGTAGAGCAGCCAATGTGGTTTATTTACGGGAGCACAAACGTTTCTGACGCGATTTTGGCGTGGTATATTCGATACGTATGGTCCCCAAGTGTGACTTACAGACCAGCGTCGAAAAGCCGGAATATGCATCGAGCTGATTATAATTTCACTGCCGTGAAAGTTAATGGGAGTGTCTCGGTAAGTAGCGTTTCCTTAGATGGTCATGCTACGGCTATACACTATAATGTAAATCGGTTTTGTGCACTTATGTAATTCAACAAAGATACCTGTTAGCATACAAGCTACACTTTCCAATAATATATATCGAACATTGATCACTACCCGAGAGAAGAAATGACCCATTAATTTCATTAACATTCTACGGTAGAAGTACTGTGTATAACACAAAATATAACTTGGGATCAGCACAGGACAAAGAAGTTAAAGCTGGGTCGTATCACCTTGAGATGAGCACTCGCAGACATTCGTCGTCTGCTACTTGTAACGGGGTCATACAGCGAGGCAAGTCCGCTATCAACGTTTTTTTGCAATATCACCATTTAGCACAGGCAGCCTGCAGAAACTAGCACAAACCAGTATCAAAGTTCCTTATCAGATACCACACCCTTCCAACAACACTTTTTATCCTTTGTGAGCTGCCTACCCTTTACTTCAAACAATGCATCCGCCGAGTGATCAGCTGTTCGTTGAAGTCCAGAAAGAAAAGTGAAGTGAACGCGCAGCTTGTGCATGTCATTACTAGAACGTTCGTTTGATGATTTAATTCCGCATTCAGACACAGCCATAGTTAAGCGTCCCCTATCCCTCCTCCCGCCCGTGTCCTGCGAAGTAGCAGTGCATTTCGCATCTGGCATGGTTAGGTAAGTCCTACCTGGCATAAGTGTAAAGGAATTTCTTCAGAAATTCTGAAGCTGCACAGTGTTTTTTCTTTCCCGTACTAGCTATTCAATTTCTTCCTGGTTTCTAGGACATATAATATTCCGTGGTTTTATTACTTTCCTCGTGAGTGTGGACACATTTAACGACGCAGAGCATTGCGCTATGCTTAAGATTTTCGCGTGGCTCACATTCCCTTAAAAGGCACAAGATGTTCATAGGTCTTGAGAAAATCACATTCCCGAGAGAGCATATTATACGACGTGTTATATATTCCAAACGAAGCCGCATTTGCTATACGCACTGAAAGAGAAACCAACTTCTCACTGTGGCGGTATCCCATCTGAACAAGGTGACAATAGAAAACACTTCTGCCTGACGTGTTTGTAGGTGACAGTGGTGATATGCTGGCACCGTCGCAGACGCCCGTAAGACCGGTCAGGAAGCGAACAGAATCATGTCTTCAAAAAGCATTTGTTGGCTTTTGAACCCTCTACCAAGCCGCAGCTTTTGGAACGGCCCTAAACATGCTGTTTACTTACAAACGTGACCATAACAACCTTTTTATGGCGGAGAAAGGCAACAAAGAGCGAACGAGAACCTAAATATTGCATGAACTCCTATCAACTGCCAAGCGTTCGTATAGATGTCGCTGAGAAGCGGCGGCAGGCGGGACAATTATCGGGAAGCTCGAGGCGCATAGTAAGACGCAAATAAAATAAGGGGAAGAAAGGCAGGGTTGTCATGTGTGTTGTGAAAAAAGATGGTTGAAAGCACCTGGAAACTTCTGGCTATTTAAAAAGACGGAGACAATCCAGAAATTGAAGAATTCTAACTGGAGCAGGAACATTGATGAGGTGGGGACGCCAAAGCAGTGCAGGTGAAGCTGCTCAGATTATAAACGTCTTTGCTTGGTCGAGGGATTCAAACAGCTGATTAAAAAAAGCAAGAAATTTTCCAAATACAATACATTCCCTTTATGACGACCTCCAAAGGACAAAGAACATTTCTTCGCATTATCAGAAATTATCGTATTATCAGTGTACGTTACAAAAGAGTAAATGTGTTGTGCTTCTGAACCATAGAGTTTGTTTTAACAGCATTCAGCTTAACCGGAGTCCACTTATGTAAAAAGAGCTCCAGTATAGGGCTTTAAAATATTTTCCTTATTTACTTAAATATTTTTATTACATCGAGGTGCTTCGAGAAAGAACCTGCTTGCGCTATCGCTACGTTGCCACTGAGGTGTTTGGATTTCTCTATCAATATACGCGCGCTTGCATGCAATAAATTGCCTCCCGCTTGTATAACAAGCGTATATAAGTCTACACCTATCTTCCAAACTAACGCATACACCGGAGCTCACATTCTCAGACTTCATAACCCGGATCCACTTTGCTTCAGTTTCCGCGTTCACAGCACGACCCTGCGGCCTCGTTGCCCGCACCACCACCTAAAATGAGGTGTTATGCATGTGGCAGCACGGTGACACATATTAAACAATCCCCGCCTTGCGTGGCCGTGCACATGCCCCAGACAGCTCAGCTCCCGGCACTGCCCCCTCATGGGTTTATTCCAACGAGGAATGGGCGCCACCACAGTCGACAACACATGACTTTGAACTCGTGGGGTTTCGTGTTACAAGCTCGGAGGAGCGTACATTAAACATTTATTTTTTCGCCTAAATCGGCCACATGTCATCCTGAAAATAAGTTGATTTGATTCAATTCTTGAAGTAATGAAACAGTACATACATAAATTTGAGTACACTGCATTCTCATCGCTATCACCTTCAGTCTAATTATGGTCACTGCAAGACGAAAGCCTGTCCTCATATAAAAAAATTAAAGAATACATCAACAAACAAAATGTTTGGAAAAATGACATTGCAATGTCAATAATAGGCACCTATACATCTATTCCCAAAACCCAAGCATAAGCAAAGAAAGTCCGCAAGCGAACATTCAAAGTAACAATAAAAAAATTCACGGAGCTTGTACTAAGTCACGCAAGGCTTGAACTTTGGCGAAGCTGGAGGATTTCTTGAATATGTAAGCACTGAAGGACATACTACCAAGCAGTGCGTTAGGTTTACCAAGCAATGCATTAGGTTTGAAATTGTTTATTTACATGCTCCGTCGTAGCTTCTCAATGTGGTAGTAGCAATGGCCATATCAATCTACATCGTCGTCTTCATCATTAATGACTGGCGGGCCTGGATCATGTTTCTGTCATGTTCCGACATTGCTACGAAAGGGGTACGGGTCAGCATGCGGTATAACCGGCGGCCACCGGCTTCGCGAACTGTGGGTCTATATCGCAAGCTCTCGCATGTACCCGCCCCTGGACGCGCGGATGTACGTAAACTGTTTTCTTGGTATTGTTTGCGAGCGCCACGCTCAAGCATGACCGACGCCGGGCGCTCCTCGTGAAGCGCGTGCTCATGTTTACGGTAAACGGCAAGAGTGAGCATGACCAAGTATTTTGACGAGGCCGCCCACCACTTACGTTACGGCCAGCAACAATAGGTTGGCTGTTGAAAAGTTTGCGAAGATAGCGAAAAGTTGTTTAATGCCCTGCACTTCCAACAAATGTAGATTTGGTGGAGGTTACTCCTGTAATCATTATTTCATTTCATTTCATTTCATTTCATTTATTTTACCTTCAAGGCCAGAGGCGTTACAGAGGGGAGAGGGTTACAAACACACAAAAAGAACACATCATAAAATGCAGCAAAATGGTAGTGTATAACAGGTCTATGTGGTTCCTAAAGTAACCGTGTTAGCTAAAGTTATGCGAAACTGTTGATGGTTTTCAATTTCAGCGATTGGTCAGGGGAGGTGGTTCCAGTCATATGCTTTGCGAGGAATGAAAGACTAAGAACAAGATTTTGTGCGACCGGAAGTGATTGCAACTTTATGACGGTGATCAATACGCGCAAAAACATACGAAAGCCCAGAAACCAAGATAAAATGCAAATAGGGATTGTGATAGAATATTCTATGAAATAAACAAAGACGAAAATACTGACGACTATGGTCGAGTAGAAGCAAACGCAAAGTATTTATCATGGATGATACACTGGGTGCTCCACTGTAATTGCCTGTAAGAAATCGCGCAGCGTAGTTTTGAAGAAGTTCGAGAGATCTGATTAAAATTTCAGTGCCAGGATACCATATTGCTGCAGCGTATTCTCATTTAAATCTTACCGAGGGTGTGTACAAGTGTGTCTTACGGGATATGGGAGCAGATGAAATGTTAAGGCGAAGGTATCCAAGCATGCGATTGGTGTTGTTAATTATTTGTTCAATATGCAATGACGATGAAAGCGACGAAGTTATGTGAACCCCTAAGTAGCAATATGACGTTACGGATTCGAGCGATACATTGTTGAGATGATAAAGGGCGGGAGAAGATGAAATCCGTGAGACACCTATAGCTTTACACTTAGTAGCGTTTAGTTTCATGTGGCACTTCCTACACCATCGGATACCACGTCAGTATAATTCTGAAGCTTGTTAGTGTCGTTATCATTCCTTATTTTGTGAAAAATACCGCAATCATCAACTAGGTTAATAGTAGGCGAAACACAATTAGGTAGATCATTAATATAAATTAAAAAGAGAAGGGGCCTAATACCGAGCCTTGCAGCACGCCAGAGTAAACAGGGATAGGAGGCGATTCTTGGTCATTAAATTTTACGTACTGTCAGTGGTTTATAAGAACTTGTTATATCCACAAAAAAGCGTTACTGCCAATGTAAGGTTGGCTAAGTTGGAAGAGAAGGAATTCATAGCATACTTCACCAGAAGCTTTCGAAAAATCAAGAAAAAGGCCATCTGCGCATGAACAGTGGTCAAGAATGATATTAAGTTTATGGGTGAAATAAAGTAAGTGCGTTTCGCAAGAGGAAGTCTTCTGGAAACTGTACTGAGGGAAGAAAAAGAATTTGTTTCAAGAAAAGTTACTAAGTGGGAGTACAAGATATGTTCTAAGATTTTACATGGGATGCTGGTTAACGATATGGGTCGATAATCGTTAGGCGAGTCTTTTTTACTGAACTTATGGATGGGCACCACCTCCTCGACCTTCCAGTCAGCAGAGACCGTACGGGTTTTTAGAGACTGAGGAAAAATATCAGCCAAAATAACCGAGGATTGTAATAGAGTGTTCTTCGGGAATTTTACAGTGATAAGGTGAGAGCCGGGAATTGCTGACACTTTCAATAATTCAATAATTTTGGCAACACTTTGTGGATCACTTATGTCAGGGTTCATTCGCGGGTACTGATATTCGGCCTCACAGGGAGGCAAATCACGAGAAGAGGTTACGAAATTTTAAGAGAAAACACTGTTCACTACGGATGGACAGTCAACATTCGGCGTAGAAAGGCCAGTGGAATCGACTAGCTGTATACTGTTACGCTCTGAGGGATTAATAACGCCCCAAAAATTTTCACCATCGTTAGTAAGCATAGAGGGCAACGTATGTTGAAGATAATTATCTTTTCACGTTTTAATTCGTCGACGTAGGAATTGTAAGCGAGTTTATGAGCCCATCGCTTGTCAAAAAGAAAACGCTTAGCGTTAATGAAGATAATAGCGTTAATAAAGATAATTGGTCTGACAAAAATTTGAAAAACGAATAAATAGGATGAATTAGAAAATTAAATTTTCACAACAGTGAAATGACCAACATAAAATTATCCATCTTATACATCCCTCCCCAAAACAAAGAATGAGCAAGAAAGAGGCCGCAAAATTACTTTGTAAATACGTATAATTGTAGCTTAAAGGCGTATACTGCGGCAATGCTCTCTTCTTCGGAAAAAATCAATAAATAGCCAGGTAAAGGTCCTTTTTGGCTATAATGATATATTCCGGCATCATTCCTACAAACCAAACAAAAACAATTCAAAACAATAGAAGAATCCAACGTCTTTAGCTTTTCATAGCCATATTTGGCCCTAAAAACCTCACATTCTAAAGAAGTAGCATCAGAATGCTACGCATTATTAGACAATTTTATTGAACATATCTGCAGATATTTTACAAGAGGTTGCCAGACACTAAAAGCATTTATTTGTTAATATTTGTTTCGCGAAGAAAATACAGAAATGTTCTGAGGATATCAAAACACAAAATAAAAGTGTCTAAAACCATGAGAAATAAGAACTACACCCGCCTCTTAAAATAAGGCCTCACTCAAGAAAACAGGAATCAAAGTTCTTCTATCATCCAACGTCTTACATAAACTCATTAGGACGTCCTTGAAATCTTTTAAATTAAGTAGAAACGACCCGAATATCCGACCACACTTCCCGAAAACTAGGAAGCAATTACTGGATAGAGCACAGCCTCACTTCACGTAGAAATCTTAAGAATTGCGAGTCTTGAATTCTTCTCTGACGACCGTTTAATTAACGTCGCAGAGCCAGACAACAACGAACCGAAATCGTAAGTCTCGTCAGGCGCTCTAATGAAAAACTGCATTACGTTCTGCGCGCCCTGTTTTCTGGTCCACTGCACGCAATGTCCGTGAAGACCTGGGAACGTCCCTGCCATTCCTGTGCCTTTTCGTGTTTGAGACGTACCGAATTCAATTTGTTTGTTCATTTGGTTCTCGGATGGTTATAGACCGAAATCAGTAGCACGTAGGCGGTTTAAGATAAACTGAGTTTTAGAGACACAACTGTCTTTGTCTTTTGTGTGGTCGTGTTCTCTTCGTGGAAGGTTACATGTTTATGTATTGTCCAGCGCAACAGTGACAGTTGAGGATAGTTTTGGATGGCTCTAAATTACTCTAAATTAAAGCACAGCAGGAAACAATAACAATGTCTCCGCAAGAAACGATGAACAAGAACAGTTCAAGGAATGTTAACTCATATGCAGGGATAGGTCGTTAATGCATACTTCAATATTTTGTATTATGGGCGTTTCGAACTCTAGTTCCGGTCAAGGTGTATTGTAATAATAAAGATCCCGGTAGTAATAATGTAATAAAATTCCCAGCAGTTCTAACGTAAGTGGGCTACGCTGGGGTAATGGGAACTGCGTTCTTTTCGCAATTCTTTGCATTGTCTGTATATTTATTGGCGTATTTTTTGGTATATTTGGTGTATTTTATTTTAGTGTATTTGGTCTATTTTTGTTGTAATATTTTCATGTGCTTTGCTGTAGTTGTTAGACCTTTTTTTTGTCGTTTTTACGGTTGAATGTGTTGCGCCATTGCGTTACCTGTTTTTGTATGACTTTATTACTGCTGTATTGAATGTTTTTTTATTGAATTGACTGATTTTTTTCCCTAGACTGTTGTCACACTTCTGGGCGATGCCACCTGTGGGAGCTTGGGGCTTTGTCAAGGTGCCATTCGGACAACCCTTTCCTCGTGCTTCCAGACTCATATACACTCTGTATGCAATATACCGCAAATACATAAACTTGAAACTTCAAATTATTTGGTGCCGCCCTGCTGCCTTGACGCTTCGTGCACAGTCAGAGAAATGCACCCACTGCGTACACAAGAGTCTTCGCTTGGATTCGGAATGAAGAAAACATTGTGTTTGCATATGTGCCTGTGTGAAAGAGGGAGTACAATCACGAAAAACCAAACAAAGATCCAAATAACGGGCTTTTTTGGAAGACGTCTGTCGGACGTCTTCCAAAACGTCCAAAAACGTGGAACGTTTTTTCGAACTACGTCGACGTGGACGCGAGTGCAGTAGTGTGCGGTGCATCAAAAGACGAGGTCATCACATTTCAGGTCAAATTGAAGACTCTGTTACTGCGAGTGACGAGGAGGAAGAGGTTGACGAAGAACCAGTGCCCTCGAGCGCTTTGTTGAAAATTCTAATAGACTCAACTTATGATTGCGATTAGTTACTCTCGCCTTAATTTTTCATTCTTTTTCTGTTTTATTTATGGAACCAAAACTTATTCCAACCTATCTAAATTTTATTTTATAAGCGCCTCGTAATTAAATAGCATTTTTTTTTAATTTAACTGCCTTCTGTTGATTGGCCGATACCGTGATTGGGTATGTGCCTTGCCTGAAGCGCAACAACAACCAGTGTGGTTGTTCGCTTGACAGTCATGGCTGGATTCAATTCCGACCACCTCCTCTTCATTTTCGAAGAAGACGAAGAGAAGCCTCCCGCTACATTCATTCGTTAGAAAAAAAATGCTGGCTGTCGCCTTCAAGGATATAAGACAAGCGGCAATCATGGGCTATTTCGAGCATTACACTTGCCCAATACTTCCCACCTAAAACGTGGTGTTGTTATTCTTTCCTTTTCTTAGTTCGATCTTTCATCAATTCGAACTTAGATGGTTTCCCGTGCGTTTAGAATTCAAGAGCTTTTAGAGTATATATTGGTATTTACCCGGTAGGCGTCCGAAGAACAAGTCTTCACTACTATTAGTGAAGTATCATCAGAACTTTCTCTAAGTCGCAAGAGTGCAGACTGGAGAAAAGATGGTTCGTACGGTTTCTCCGCCACAAAAGGGTAAAGCTAGCTTACGCAGCAATAATACAGATATCGGCAGAACCTTATCCAGGTGCCCCAACTATGCTGCATTTCCAAGATCAACTAACACCTTAGGAAACAGCGGGAAAAACTTGGACAGAGGAGGGCAAACAGACACGAGCCCTGTTTTCTAAGGAGTCACGTGTACCCAACTAGCCCAAAGTCAAGCCAGGATCAACTGTATGTAGACAGGAAAGAAAAATTCCACTATGCGAGGATTGCTTCTTTCTTAACAAAGGATTTCAGCACTAGTAGGAAGGCTATTCAGGGGAAAAAAGTTGGGATGATTTACATATACTGTTTTGCTCAAGAAAAGCTAAAACCTGTGGTTATTAGAGAGAATACAGTATTTATTCATCTTAACATAAATTATTTAATAATATGAGCCATGATTTTATACTTTTAATGAAGGCGGTTGCTAGAACTAGCATTTCGCCATTGTTCTGTGCTCTTGCTCCCCTTTCGGGTGGTGGGTCTATTATTCCGCAACTTCAGATTTTGCGACAATTATTTCGTAAAATTTTAAGCACTTCACTGGGCTTTCTTCGTCATTTGAATTCGAACGTTGTAGGTATACCTTGAAACCCTCCCAAGGCATCGTATTTCTTGCGGTGCTCAGCAAAGTGAGTAGGTTGCCTTCGTGAGCAAAATGAGCTTTCTAAACACCAACCACAACGTCTTTTACCTCTGTTCAAATTATTAAAATCAAAGCAGCAGGTTTTTTTAATCCCAATATTTGTTTTTCCCTGCTTCCGATAAACTTCGAAAAAAAATGCCCTGAGAAAAGGTGAGCGTTTTTCTAGCACCCTCCAAATGTCAAGCGGCAGTCTTTTGTTTAGGTGGTTTTTCTGCCAAAGTTTTTCAATTCGTGATAGTTGGGCATGCACCGCCTAGCAGCCAAAATGTAACTTAAACTTTGAGCAAAACACATGTCTGGCACTTGCTACGAACAACGCAAAAGAAACTCTACATTGGGCAAAGCAATGTCAATGTTTGACTGGAAAGCCAAACTATCCAAAGTCAGGGATGTCCTTGAGAGCGCGCCAACGAATGGCTGCAAAATTCAAATTAGCCAATTGGTGCTCCTTTCTGTCTCCCTGTAAAGATCTGTTACAATTCGGGCAAAAGAGATCCTCACGAGTACTACGCTGCTAAACGAATCCTCTCCACTCGTTCGTACTATTTGCGTTCCGCTTGAGTGCGGCCATCTCCTTTATTTCCTGTCACGGTGTTGAGGCCAGCCCATTTTCTGTCGGTGCTTCCGTATAAAAGTAGCACTTGCTGGGAATCCAACACTCTCTTTCGCCGGTATGTTAACCCGCGATGTGACGTTACATCATGTCTGCCCTCCTTTCATGTCACCTGATTCAGTTTTTGATTTAATGTTACCTTGGTATTCTCCCCAATAACAACTTGCCAAAGACATCTATACATGATCAATGGAAGCTGTGTTAGTTCCTTGTGCAGGAAGAAAAACCTAACAACATCGGTGATCCCGAGGAAAAAACTGTAAAGGTGTGACAAATGAAATACTACAATGCCAACCTTGCGACTGAAGTTCTGCACGAAGACGACCCCCCAGTCATTGACACCAGTTAATGCTTTGAAAGCATGAATTTTTCTGCGTGGAAGTTTGCTGGTCTCCGTATTATTGAGTAAATCCAAGTAATCATGGCAGATTATACGAGGTTTACTCCGCCGGGAAGTTATAGAACGCTGTTACGAGGAGCTGCGAAACGTTGCAATGTCTACGATACCGTACGGACGAAACTGGTTTCTATATTAATGCAGAATGTTGACCGTCCTCATTGTGATGCAAACGAGAAAAGGACCTTCGAAAAAGACAAATAGAACAGTTTTTAAATAATCGGAGAACATGTTCAAGGGGAATAAAGATAACACCTCGCATTCGAGTTATCAAGCTTACATAATTTAAAAGGGGCATTTTCTTTCCTGCTCAATTCGCATGTATGTATGTATGTATGTATGTATGTATGTATGTATGTATGTATGTATGTACGTACGTATGTATGTACGTATGTATATATGTATGCATGCGTGTATGCATGCATGTATGTATGTATGTATGTATGTATGTATGTATGTATGTATGTATGTATGTATGTATGTATGTATGTATGTATGCATGTATGTATGCAGACAGAGAGAAACTCTTTATTAAAGAGGAAAGTGCAGAGAGGTTTGCCGACATCAGTTCGCCGGCATGGTACTCTGCGGGGAAAGCAGGAGAGGGAAAAAGGTAGTAGGTGTTGTAAAGAAAAGGAGAGTAGTAGTAGTGAAAAAAAAATAAAATATGATCCTTCTTCAGGGTTTTGAGTTCAAAGGCTCCTGAGATGGAGGAACGACTACAATTTCGTGGACACACCAATGCCCTGGAGGAATTCGAATAGCGCGGACAAGATTTTGCGCTGAGCGGAGGGAGAGGGCCATGGTCCAAGTACCAATCTTAATGTCAATGGTCCAAGGTGGAGGCAATCAATTTTATGTTGTAAACGGCACCTTGAGTCGGCATAGGCAGAGCATTCCAGTAATATGTGTTCAACAGTTTCAAGTGAACCACAATTGTCGCAATATGGGCTTGATGTCTGGCCGATCCGATGTAGATAGGAATTTGTTAGTGCTGCATTAAGACGCAGTCTATGCAGCAACGTCTCCAAGTGGTGGGGTAGGCGCTCTGGCAGCCGCATTCTGACGTATGGGTCTATGGAATATAAAAAGCCGTAATGATGTTGCTGCAAGGACCATAAACGGTTCCTTTCCGACGGAGCTAGTGCCTTCGTCATTGTGGCGGCATCATGCTTCGTGAAGAAAATCTTCTTTATTTTTCTCATTTGTAGGCCCCTGCGGGCAGCCTCGTCCGCTTTCTCATTTCCCATGATGCCGCTGTGTCCTGGGAGCCATTGGAAGGTAACGCGATGTCCAGCGACGTATGTATGTATGTATGTATGTATGTATGTATGTATGTATGTATGTATGTATGTATGTATGTATGTATGTATGTATGTATGTATGTATGTATGTATGTATGTATGTATGTATGTATGTATGTATGTATGTATGTATGTATGCATGCATGCATGCATGCATGCATGCATGCATGTATGTATGTATGAATGTCATTTAAACTTGCAAGCTTATATTGAAAAGACAAGTCTTTCCCTTGACACGCAGCAGAACTCATCACCGACAAATCGACGCCACGCGTAGCAATAGGGACGCGCGACTACACGCCCACAGGCAGGCCTAGCGCCTAAGCGACACCGCACACGCACCGAAAATGCCGCATAGTTTGCAATGCGGTCGAAGATCGCTGAATTAGCGCATTCCGGTAGCCAATTTTTCAGGAAAAGTGCAAAAACCAATGGCTCATTAGCGTAGCGAATTCGTTAACTCAAGGTAAACCATCTCAACGCCTTCGTTACGTAGAGGTTTCGAACATCGTGTCGTAGCAACAGGGCAGAATCAGGATTCTCTTGGTTGGCGGAAACAAAGCCTTCTACCCAAGAAGGGTTTGTTATAGTTGTCGCACACGAGCAAAAGCCATAGTTGTAACCGCTCGTTGATTGCCCACAAAGAACCTCACACATAAATATTCCACCAAGAGAAGTCAGTGAAACCTTTCTTACCCAGCTGCAACCACTCTAAAAAATAAATAACCTAGCCAAATTATATCTCGGATTTAGCAATAATACATTTCTGTGGATAAATTTCCGAACCCACAAGCGAAAATTGTCTATAGGCAAAAGATTAGACTTAAGGTAAAAGCAATCCGATCTTCTTGGCTAGTTATCATGAACGTGATTGTTGTCACCCGGGGGTGGCCTATATAGCACACTATTTATATCTGAAAACCCCGTACAAACTGTTGGATAGCTAAATTAGTAGGTTATAATATTTTATTGGGTGTATTCTGAAGGGGAATTTTTGTGATAGCAATATAGTAGATATAACTTTCAAGCGCGAAGAAAATGATTGATAGACCTGCAATTGCAATGAACACGTCCAGTTTGGGGTGCAGGCAGCGAGCCAAAGGAATTGCTTGTAAGGCTTGCGCTTAAGCCTAAAGTGAATAACGTTAAGTGCTTACCGCTCCAGCTGTACACATGATGTCCGCATATATTTACGCTGTATAATAAGGACGATAGCCTAGTTTAGGCTACTTGGGGCCCAAGAAAGGCTCTTCTTTGGGCTAACCAAAGTGAAAAGTTGGGCGAGCTAGTTACTAACTAGAGAATTCTTCGTACTATAACACCTACCTACTTTAAATATTATAATATATTATATAAATAATATAATAATAATATTACATTATAATATATAATATAATATAAAATAATATCATTTATATTATAATAAATAAAATAATATATAAATACTACTACCTACTATAAATAACACAACAGTAGCCTCATATCACATTTGTAAGTTTGGTAGTTATGTGAATAACTGCAGCGCCTGATTCCGCAGAGGGGATTTTCAGTTTAAGAGGGGATAAATGTTGTGTCAAATAACCTTTGTATGAAACAATCAAAATACTCTGAAGCAAAAGTAACTTCTTTTTCAAGAAGGCGATTTCAAAACTTTCTTGGCTTTTCTTCAACTAATCACGGCACCTTTTTGGTCACAAATAAATCAATGAAACTTGTCCAGCTTTTCTTTCACGTATTCTTGTCATCTTTTTGTTACGTAAGAAAGCTCGTAAATAATTGCGCATGGTACGCCGGGGTATGGCTTTTGGCTTTGGCTTTCCCTGTGTTCTAAGCTTTTGGGCTCTTGAACTAGGCTCGTGGCTTTGCCTGGGCGTCGCAATACCGTCGCGACGCCAAAGACCTTCTAAATTGGCAAATAATCCTTTAATGATGCCACCGATGGCCAAACAGAACTGGCCTTTCGGTTGATTGCTGCGCTTAACTAAAGATAAAGAAAGGGCCCCCATCCGAGAGGACATTAAGCCTCCCGCCTGTATCAAACCTCTATCATAGTGCTCTCCTCCAGCATTGCCCCATGGCAGATGGCAAAGAAAATATCTGCGAATTCGGCCATAAAAATACGATGGACGCCCCGTTAGCGTAGAGGATTGGTCGTTATCTCTGACATTTGCCGATGACTCTTACACATGAATTTGCTCTTAGTAAGTAGACGCAGTCGGCTCTTCTGTTCCGTTCAACCTAATTTTTCAGTGCGCTTGGTCAGAAAGCCAAACATTTAGCTTAAAGCCAAACCTACACAAAGTCTGCTTTTGCAAGGCAGCTGACTTAGGAAGCTGACTTAGGGAGCTGACTTAGGAACTATCTGTAGTTTGTGTCTTCTTTAGAAAATGAACTCAGCAGGTGTTCCAAGATATTTTTTGTTCCTACTTTCATATCCCCACCTTGCTTTTAAAAAAACGCTTAGACCATGTCCACCATCCTTCTGCAGCTGCTGACCATTTGAAACACTAAAGTCTTGGTGGTAAAACCTATTAGTGTCGGGTATACGTTCTCTCTCTTTAGCCTTTCTGCGCTGATAAAAGTACTGCGAGCGCCAATGGTGTAATTTATTGTCACGAAGTGACCCTTGACGTCAGGTTGTTGAAGGAATAAAGTCTATTCAAGTGAATTTGTGCCCTAAATAAATTACAAAAACCCAAGCGTTCAGAAGCACTCAACCAAGTGACACGCAGCTCTGTGCGTCGCGAATCGAATGCCGTGGCGTTTCCGTTCACACAATAGAGAGTTATAGCAGATAAGAAAAACGGTTCAGGTACGGTACGCGGTACCGTTACTGGACCGTACTGGGAAGGCACGTTTTGAGAGTTATAGCAGACCGCAACTACCGGACATGCTACCGGACCGTATATCTAACCGTAGTGGCTCTACTTAACCGTGACTGTTAGTGCCGTCTGGCTCCGAATTGGCTTATCGACGGTGGCGTTCAATAAACCGACCCTGTGAAGGAGCTTCCTACTTGGGTTGTACGTTGTTTGGAAATTCTTCGTGAGTCAGTGGCCTTTCTTGTACTGAAATGTTGCGCTGAAGACTAAAAAAGCGCTAAAGGCAGTAGAAAAAAGAAACAAAAAAAAAACGAACGCCGCGGTGAGATTCAAACTAGCAACTGCTAGTACATGATGCGGACATTTTACCTCTTGTCCACGTCAACAGATGCCGCTAGTGTGCAAAATAAGGCAACAATCGACCACTTAGTAATAGAATGCCAAAAGATTCAGCCGGCTAGAATTCGGGGAAAGTCCTACTTCCTGTGGCACTGGGCTTCGCAGTTATTGGAAGCATTAACTGGTGAGCAGTAGGTATTACTAAGCAGCGGCTAGAGTATTGGCGGAAAAAAAGCAGGGAAGTCGGATAAAGTGTCATCCCAGCCAGGGGTAGCGGCAGGACAGAATTAAAAAGCAATCCGAGTTGAAGGTAAACTAAATTTAAATTTTAATTACTAAGATAGGCTAGATGGCGCATGCCATCAGCACGATTCAGAGGGGAGGCCTTTAATCATCATCAGCATCATCATGCATGCCAAGCTGGGCTCTCGGTAGGTACGCTTGGCTGTTCCTCGTTTTTTGTTGTATTTATTTATTTACGTATTTATTTATTTATTTATTTTTTAACATACTTTCAAGGCCCGAATGCATTACAGAAAGGAGTGGGTGAACAAACATACTCAAAAAATGTTCAAGGTACAAACAAATCTTTCAACACGACGCTTCATGAATAATGGTTTTAAATGTGTTTGTATGCAGGATGGCGGGGACGGTGGCGGAGAGGTCGTTCCATTCTTTGCCTGTGCTTGGGATGAATTAATTGCTACAAAGTTTAGTACGGGAAGACGGCACACCAACTTTGAAACGCTGGTCAACGCGAGATGAGATGTATGACTGTGGGATGATAAGCTCTTCTTTCAAGAAAGGGTTGTGGGGGTATATTTCATCAAAAACTGAAAGGTGGAAGCATATACGATGGAAAGAAAGCTCTGGCAAATTAAGTGTATTTGTTTTCATTGAAGTCACGCTAGCATATCGGAAGTAGTTGGATAAGATAAAACGACTTGCGCGATTTTGGATGGCCTCAATGCTGTTAACGAGGGTGATGTTAGACGGGTCCGAAATGGCGCATGCGGATTTTAGTTTGGAGGGAACTAATGTTTTGTAGAGTGTTAGCTTCAGTGATGATGGCCCAGACGAGAAATTCCGACGCAAGTAGCCCAACATTCGGTGAGCACTGCTGCATATAATATCGACACGCATGCACTAGGATAGCTTGCTGGTGATGTTTAGTCCACGATATTTGTAAGATGAGACAACTGAGAGAGGGCTATCATTGAGTAGATATGAATTCAGATTAGTAACATTAGTACGCTGCAATACATGCATGCATGTACATTTGGTTCAGTTAAGTTTTATAGACCACTTGTTACACCACGATAGAACGTTATCCATGTCTTGTTGAAGTTTGTTACAACCACTTAAGTCAGTAATTTTACGATATAAAACGCAGTTATCAGCGAAAAGTCGAATAGTTGAAACGTTCACACAGGAAGCAAGATCATTAATGTAGACAAGAAAAAGTAGAGGATCGAGAACCGACCCTTTCGGCACGCCTGAGGTTACCGCAAGGGGTGCAGACAACGAGTTGTTAGCAATTACGTATTGGGTTCTATTAGCAAGGGAGTTTTTAATCCAGCCTAGTACTAGCGGGTCAATGTTAAGAGACCTAAGTTTATCGATTAGTAGGTTATGGGAAACGGTATCAAAGGCCTGATTGAAGTCGATAAAAATGCAATCAGTGTCAAATCCTAGGTGAGTGTTAGAAAACAGGTCGCTAGTAAAGCAAGCTAGTTGTTTTTCACAGGAGAAAGATTTCTTAAAGCCGTTCTGACTGTTGTTATAAAAAAAGAGTTGGTCTTCAGAAAATCTATTAGGTGGGAATATGTTATGTCCTCAAGAATCTTACAGGGAATGCTGGTTAGAGACATGGGACGGTAGTTTTCCGGAGAATGTGCGTTACCTGACTTTTGAACCGGAACCACCTTCCCCACCTTTCAGTCGTTTGGCAGAGATGAGCAGTGTAAAGATTGTTGAAACATCGTAGAAAGAATAATTGATGAATACAGTGCAGTACATTTCAGAATTTTAGAATTGATTTCTTTCGAACCCGCCGACGAGGATGTTTTCAAATTACCAATTAGTTTCCCAATGCCAACCCAGTCTATACTAATCGGATTCATTTGAATAGGGTGAACTGTCGTAGTAGGTGTAAGATGCACTGGTGCAGCGTCATGAAAAAATGGAGCGAAGACTTCATTAAAAACTGTGCAACACTGGTCACTTTGAACAGGGGTGTTAAATTGGTACAACTGTATTGTGCCTGGTGCATTGCCACGAACAAAATGCCAAAATTTGCGTGGAATAACTTGTAAGTATGATGGCAATATACCTTTAAAAAAAGTTTGCTTAGCCTGTGAAATGGCGCGAAAATATCCCTCAATGATGCGGGGATACTCAGACCAACGATTCGAGTTGTTCGATTTTTTTTTCCGAACGATATAACCGTTTTTTCTTGTTACAAAGACGGCGCAAGGCCGCTGTAAACCTAGGTGACTGGGGATTACATCGCCCTCGTCGTTGGGGAACATAATTTTCGATTAGGAATAAGAGTTTGCACTAAAAAGAGACCAGTTTTGCTCCAGTGTTCGTTCATCGAAATCGGGCATCATTTCATCCATAAAACGTTTCATTTGTTCGGTAATTGGCGCAAGATCAGCTTTGAAATAATCGCGAATTGTTTTAGCTTTTTTTCGAGTAAGAAAGGCGGGCTTTTAAATCAAACTGCAGCAAAGAATGGTCACTTATTCCAAGAAGATGCTTTAAGGGGGAAACTAGGTCGGGGGTAGTGGACAGCACTAAGTCATGTGTTAGAACACGCTAGAGCGACTCGGGTTGGTTTGTGGACAAGCTGGGTTAGGTTGAAGTCAAAGCACAAATTTAAACATTCAATAGTCTCGGCTGAAGTACGTTTAAAATTAACACCGTCAGTCTGCCATATTATATCCAGGAAATTAAAGTCCCCCAAAACAAACAGTGGAGAGTTATGAAACCTTATAATCAATTTGTTAAGGACATCATGAAGATCTGTGCAAAATGTAGGGGAAGAATTTGGTGGCCTATAACATGCGCAGAATATGAAGTGACGGTCTGAAATGGTCACACGCACACAGACGATTTCTAGGGGTGAAAATATACAATAAGAGATGAATTTCGGTTAACTTTGACAGCAATCAAAACGTCACCCCAGAACGGATATCGCGGTCGTACCTGTAGATGTTATAAGTACTTTCACAGTAAATATTTCACTGTTTTTTATTTTTGCAGAGAGCCCAATTTTCAGTTAAGATGATGATGTCAGCGGAGCAAGAATCGATGGCTGAAGATAACAGTGTTCGCTTGTTCCAAACACTGCGCAAATTAGTGTAAAGACTAGACACGTTACTTTGACGTTGTTGCCTTAAAGATAGCTATGCAGAAGGAGACAAAGGATTGTTAAGAACTGACGCATCGTTTCCTGGTTCAGCAGAAGAATTGGAAGAATAGAGTTCGTAGATAGCATCGGTGGCAGGAGAATATATATATGTTTTCTTGTTCAGGCCCAACTTCTTAGACCGCAAAGAATACTGCTGTCCACTGGCTTTTGCAAACTCGAGAAGTTTTTTCCGAGATTGCCGTGTCGACCTACAAAAATCTTCGCCCAACGAAACGTTAGCAATCTTCAGCAGGCTTTTCAGTGACAGGATCTTTTCTCTTGTTTTGAACGATTAAAATTTGACGATAATGGGCCGAGTCTTCCCCACCACAAACGAACCAAGTCGATGTGACCTAGATATCGCTTCTTCGGATAAGTCAAGCTTCAGCTGGTTTTTAATGAGGTCAAGAACAAGGTTTTCAGTTTCTGCCCATGTTTCGGAAGCATTATAGAAAACACCATAGAATAAAAGGTTGTCCCTCCTAGATCGATCCTGCAAGTCGTCCAGCCTTGACCTTAGCTCAGAATTTTCAGCACTAACTGCTGTTGCAACTATTTCCGGTAGATCTGTGGGAGACGCTGAAGATTGAAGTGATTCGACAACTGTTTCAAGAGTTGCCAATCTGATTGACTGGTCCGAAACTTTATCAGCGAGTGCTTCTTGGGTTGCTTTGAGCTCCGAAAAGGAGCTCATTACGTCCTGATGACGGGCATCAGCTTTCGCGGACAAAGTAGCTATTGCAGCAAGAACTGCGCAGTTTTCATCATCAGACGGCCCAGGATTCAGCTCTACGTCCCCACAGACAAGCAATAGTTTTGAAACATGCCCACAGTCACAAAGAATGTCACATAACACACTTGGGCATGGCAGCAGCAGCGAGCAGACGTTATTTCAACGCTTACAATGCAGTGACGGACTGCCACTAACCTGCACATAGACGAAGGAGAATTGAGCGGCGAACGCATCTTTGCTGCTCCTTCGTGCCCACTCAAGGCGACTAGGCCATGCGACTCCTTTAAGTAGTGAACACGTTGTGACGTGCCATGTGACGTGATGAAGAGGGACACGTGGCTGGTCTCCTGGTGGTGACGATAGCAGAAGCCTCTGTTCGGATGTTACGGCAGTTCGGCTGATGCGGAAGATCGAAGGAGTCGTCCAGCCGATATCTTGTTATCAGCGGCCTGGGGTACCGGGCGAAACCATCCGCCGTAGAAGATAATCTGCACATAGACGAGGGAAACATTGAGCGGCGAACGCATTTTTGCCGCTCCTCCGTGCCCACGTGAGGCCCTCGCAGCGATACCGCATGCTCCTCATTCACCGATCTTACAGACGGGCCCCATGTTTCTGTGAATATGAGTTATGTAGCCGGATCGCCTATGTTTAACCCAAGGGAAGCTATCGTACATGCCTACCTCGGCGACACAAGCCACGGCAGTTGGGTCGGCACCGTGGTTCGCTTGCGGCTTGAGCTGCCAGACCTCGCGGACTTCACTTGTTGCAACCTCATTTTCCTCAAACGATCTCAAATTTATAATCTGTTTTTTTTTGCTCGGGTAGGCGCGAGCCTAGTTTACGTCTGTCAAACTCTTCCAAAGCGGCCGCCTGGTTCGGAACGACGGACACGGTACGTCTCGGTACCGTCCTGCCAAGTTGCTCCTGTGTGCGGTAGGGTTGTGCACATGGGCAGTGGTGTCCAGACGGTAAGCGGTACCGTACCGGAACCATTTTTCCGATGTGCTATAACTCTCTAATTATCTATTGTCCTCTCGTTAAGCGGTATTCACACGATGGAGAAATGCCATCTTCCTGGCCAGCGGAGCCACTTCACGGGACCAGTTTTAGGCTCCGCCCCTCGGCTGATGACGGCCGCAGGATGCTCCGGGAAAGAAAACACCTCCGCATATTTTGCTCGACGGCGGTGGAGGGGAGTGGAACCTGTTTTTGGAACTGCAGTCACCGCCGTTTTAGGCTGTACAATGTGCGAGGGCGGCTTTTTTGAGGCGGCGTGGTCGACACCTGTGGAAGTGACAAGTGCGAGTGCCGGAGAAGCACGCCTTGGCGTTTGGCGGCGCTTTCGGCGATCGATAACTAGAGTACCTCGATGTGTGCCTCTCGGGAGCCGCTTTGCTTCCTCCGCGCGGTCGTCTGCTAGTCGCTCCTGACGTGTGGATGCGCCGCCAATCCGGACCATCCGGTGATGTTGTGTTGGCGTCACGTATCCGTCCGCCTCCGCAGGGCTCCTTGTTCGTCGTGTGAATCCTGCTTTAGTGGAAGCACCACCTTAGTTCCGGAATACAGCGTAGATTATCTTACGTAAAAGATCCCTACAAATTTACGTTATGTCCATGTGGTTCTCCTTTGCCGTACCAAAATATTGGCGGTCACACTGCTTGAACGTATTTCAAGGGTTTTCTTAATTGTTCTAGCTTCTGAAACAAATTGCGAACAGTCCTGAGAGGATCGTGGACAAGCCGAGCAAGGTGTTCTTTTCTCAGGACGCGCGTTAATAAGCGTGGGTTTTTATCTTCCTCAAAATCAGGGTGCGCGCACCTGAAGAGCCTCTTCATAACTCGATGAACCCAACAACTTCGCTAGGCTGCTGAGTGCGAGCCCGCAGTAAAACCTTCGCCAATTCCATCCATAAATCCACGGTGAACATGCGTATATATTGTATGCTAATTTCCGTCTAGGACTCAAAGCTTGGTGTATTACATAGTTATCACTTAACATATTAATAGGTTAGGGCACCGAACCGACGCAGACTAAGAAAAATGCAAAGGACATAAACGGGCACGCGTACAAGGCCTTTGTTTTTCTTTCTGTCGAAGTCCGTTTAGTGCCCCAGCCATCAGAAGAGTGCATTGCATGCGCCTAATAAGATTAAAAGTCGATAAGAGCTTTGTGAGAATGTGCAGTTGGAAAAAATACAGGTCAATTAAAGCTCTCACGGAAGCTGCGGAAAGACAGAATACAAGGATGTAGGTATAGTTTGCAGGTACGGCGCAGTTCAAATTTATAAATAGGAGATTTATTATTATTTTTAGGGATTAGCAGATGGGTTCACTGTGCCGGCGAATACACGGGATATGTTCTTGGAACATCAGCAGCTGAAGCTGATAATTCTCGGGGGATGAGCAAATTTATCGTCATTGTGTGCAGTTGTGATTTAATGTCTCTTCGTTTACAGGCACTCAACAGGTTAAAGGAAGGGTGTTGGGTAGATTGGAAGGCATTGCGTTTATTTCATGGGTGGTTTAGGCATCTAGGAATGGACAAAGATGCAGATAGAGACATATAAATCCCTTGTTGCGTACTCGTGTGAGCGACCAGAGGTTGCTTGGGTAATCTTTTGTCCTTTCATCTACTCGGGCTTCGGCGGTACAGGTGGAAAGAACGCGAATGCCAAACAAAGCTGCGGCTTCAGGGCAGCTCTCTTTCTTGCCTTATGACTTAGGATATCAAATTTCTCTGGGAATTTTCTCGAGCAAGGCTCTTATACGCCCTCTCTTTATTAGATGCATGTAGCTGTTTTCCGCTCTTCATCGCTCTTTGCCACAGTCAGAACTATAGTGTAAGTTTGCATTGCTGTAAAATTTATTATGAATAGGACGGCACTAGACCTGTTGCGGTGGGAGGGGGAAAAGGGAAGCGGGTTACGTGCGTCGCACTATGGAGGCTTCACACGCAAATGTCCACAGTGAGAGTAGAATTCTTTTGTGGTCGCGTGTTGGCCGGATCGAGTCCTCGTATGTAGATACGGATGACGGGCGATGTTTTTCACGTGCGTCCTTCAGCCCTTCACAGTCCCACACCAGGTGACGCATGTTGGCCGGCTGGGCGGCCAAGCACACACTACACTGGGGCGGCAAGAAAGGTGGCGGGTTCGGCTGCTTGGAGTACTTCTGTGCGTGGTTCCACCTTGCCACCACGTCCTCCGTGACGGCAAAGCCACTTCGTGCGTTCACCACGAACACTTGGGCGCCCCGGGGAAGACCGTTAGGTAGGGGATCCTCAATGGGTGGTACGTGGGTCAGGGCTCTTTGGACCTTTAAAGCTTGTTCCTTCTTCGCTTCTCTTCAGGGCTATGACTCAGGGCTTTGAGAGGAATGAGCTCAAGCTGCGAGTGGTGGGAAGAGCGAGCCTCACTGGCCAGGTTGTGCAGTCTCATTGCACGTGTTGCCAGAGTGTCGGGGTACCCAGAGGACCTTGACATCAATATTGCTGTTTCATTGTAGTTCGCGGCAAGTCTGCTTTATGGTATATTCCGTGGAGGTCACTCGCGGGAGTCCAACCAGCTTTTTGAGTGCCGTAGCACTGTCCGTTGAAACCATGATCCGTCGTACTTGCTTGGTGCCATCTGTAGACAAAAATTCAAGCACCCAGAGGAGGCTAAGGTGAATGGCTCGGAGTTCGAGTTCTGTGGTTGAGGGGGTCTCTTCTAGAAGGAACCTTTCTGAGTGGTGGGCACCATCCTGTTTTCTCGCTGCCATAGCTGCGATTCGGGCCTCGAGGTCCCATGAGCAGTCTGTATGGGTGCGTAGCTCCTCCGGGTCATGTTTATGTGCGTTAAGGGCCTGGGCTATTGTTTTTCGCTGCTGGGCGTATTTCTGTACGTTTGTCTTGCGTGATAGTGGCTTGAGATCTGTTATTTGGATGTCTTGCCACGGCGGAATGTCGGGTAGAACATCTAGTACGGCTTGCAGGTGAGGGTCTTCATGTAGTAGGAGCCGCGGTCCTTGGAAAGTGTTCTGACGGCGGTCAGCCGCAACTTTCCGTCGATCGTTTATTATATCCCGCAAAGGTGGGAGTCGCGCATATCGGTACAGTTCGTCGATGCGTGTGTGCCGTGGCAGGCCGGTCACTACTCGCAGAGCAGCTCTATACATCGTTTCGAGCTTTTCAGTTTGTGTTTTCCTCAGGCGGTAGCACAGAGCACCATACGTGGCACGTGAGACGAGCACGGCCTGAACTAGAGTGCGGGCTACCTCCGACGTGGCTCCTCCAAATTTGCTTGCGAGTCCTTTGATCAGGTGGACGAGTTTTTTTCCATGTAGGCGCCAGTTGTCTTAACCATTCGGTTGCACCTCCCCTCTCCGCGATGCGTATACCGTGGATACTGATCCAGCCTGCGTCTGGTCGCTTGTGTGGTCTCCCCTCTAGCGAAAGGGATACCTTGGCTCGTTCTTCAGGAGTGCCTCCGATCAGGATATACTGTGTCTTCTCGACCGACAGCTGCATGCCGGTATGCTCGAGGTATCGCTCCAGGGCGGAGAGTGCCTCCTGCAGTGCGGCCACAGCCAACTCCGTCTTTTTGTGGTCAGGGGCTTCAGTCCAGATGGTAATATCATCTGCGTACAGAGTAAAATGCACACCTGGAAATTCAGAGAGTTTTTGGGTGAGCCCACACAAAACCACAATGAAGAGCAAGGGCGGGAGAATCGACCCCTGCGGAACCCCAACGCAGTTCGTGAAGCTGGTTGGTTCTGCATGCCCAGAGCGAATCTCAAAGGTTCGATTTGCAAGGAAGTTTCTGATGAAGTTTAACATCCTCTTGCCCGGATACGCGTCTTGAAGTTCCCGTAGAAGGGCCTTGGGAGTCACGGAATCAAACGCTTTCTTGAGGTCCACCGCAACGAGAATGCTCGGCTGAGAAAATCGGCGAGGGCTCAAGATTCCCCTTCAAAGAAAGAGGCTATGATGAGTGCAAAGATTTGGACGGTATCCAGTCTGATTTGGGTGAAAGTATTCTGAAACTTCTTCCAGGTAGTGATTGAGCCTGTTTGTGCACATTCGTTCTGAGTTTGCACACTGTGGAAGTCAAGAAAATCTGACGTAGATTAGGAGTCTCGGGGGGACGCTTACCCGAGTTCGGTATTGGCGCCACTACGGTGTGTTTCATTGAAGGGGGGAGATCAACGCTAATACAAATTGCATTGATGTCTTCAACTAGGGCTTCCTTTTGAGCTGCGGGTAGGTTACGCAGCATTGTCCATGTGACCCCGTCTTTACCTGGGGAACTTTGGATCCGCACCTGTTCTAGGGCGGTGTAAAGTTCGGCGATGGTGAAGTGCATTTCCAACTCGTTCGTTTCATCGATTGGCTCATTCTCGTATATATCGGGTGATGGAGGTTGTATGGGCTGCTGGAAAAATAAGTTCGCTGCCGCTTTTTAAACTCCTTCTGGGAGATCCCTTGAGTGAGGAGCACTGCTTCGACGACACTTAGCGTTTTACGTTTGTCACTGAGGGCGTGAATTCTACTTCAGAGTCTACGGAGTCCCGTGTCCTTTCCGAAGGACGCACAGTGCTCCTCCCACCGTTGCCAAGTTAACTGTTGCGTGTGCCTTCTACTTTGGGCTGTTTTGTGCCTTATGCGGAGGAGGTCTTTGTATGCCTTGCCCACTTGAAGGTTATTGGACTTGAAGTTGTTCCCGCGTTGCCCATAAGTTCAGTAGGTGCTTGTCTGGCGAGGGGGTCTCCACGTCCACAGTGACCGTAGTCGCTGCCGCCTTTGCTGCGTCGAGGATTCGAGTGACGAAGGAGCTCTCGTGAGCCTCCTCGACAAGCTCACGGAACTTATTCCAGTCTATGTAGGTCACTTGTCGGCGTTTCTCTTGAACGAGGCCACGAAGTTCTAGCCAAAGTGGGTAGTGATCGCCGCTCCAGGGATCGCTATTGCAGCGCCACCGGCGAATCGTATTTTCAGTCGCCCACGTTAGGTCAGGGGTAGTGTTTGATTGCCTTGGGTGAAGGGCGATGCGGGTTGGGTAGTCCAAGTCGTTAATGAGGTAAAGGTCGGCTTCATTTGCTTCGTCCTCGAGGTTCTGGCCGTGAACCATAGTGTTCTTATACCCCCAGGTGGTGCTCGCAGCATTGAAGTCTCCACCTATTACAATTTCGTCATTTAGAAACAAGGTTCTAATTCCGCTCATTCACTCGAAGCTGACTCTGCACCACCGCCCAGTATCAGGGCGGACGTTGACGGAGATAATCAGCAACGTGCGCCCCTGCGCAATTCGAGTGCGCACGGCCACCACTTCTATAAATTCGCTACAGAACTCTTTCGTGTCTATTTGACAGTGCCTGACATCATTTCGGACGTAGACCCCTGCCTGTGCGATAATTTCCTTTGTGCCCTCAACTTGTTCGTGTACAATGCTTGGAATGAAGTACCCTTTGTATCCACACAATCCTGGCCCTGTGCCCCGCGTCTCCTGCAGAAGTAGTGCGTAGGGTTTCTTCTCAGCTGTACGTAATCTTTCCCTGAGTTCGGCAGCGTTAGCTTGGAGGCTTCTGCAGTTCCACTGTAACAGTTGGATATTATTCGAAGACATGCGAAATGGAAGAGTCTGTGGAAGCAGGGCTTGTTGGTGGGGTCAGTTGAGTGAGCTGGCAATATTCGGCCATCAATGTGGTTAGTTGCGTGCGTAGTGTTTTAATCACTATCTCCTTGATTTCACTCTTGATGCCAGAAGCATCTGGGGTCGCTTGGGTTACGGGTGTGGATAGCCTTATGGACGCCGGTGACTGGGACTGACGCCGCCGCTCTGCTAGCAGTGTTTGCCTGCACCGCCGCTGCTCTTCAGCTTGGTGTTGCCGTTGGCATGCCTCTTCCTTTCCAGCTTTTTCATTGTCTCGTAGTTCTAGCTTGAGGCAGTCGAGCTCACGCTGGAGGTCCTGTATGCGCTCACGAAGCTCAGCCGAGGTTGCTTTCTTCTTCTTTGACTTGACACTGTCGTTCTTTGTGGCACCTATGTCAGGTTGGTAATCACGAGGCGGCGCTTTGAAGGTAACGCTCTTGACCGTGCCAGGGCTGACGCCTCTGACGGCAGTATCAGCAGTTACGGGTGCACGCAACGGGGGAAATTTGTTGAGGGCGTTCAGTTGTGTGTTTATGGTGCGCTTGCGGGAACGGCTGCGTAACTTCCTTTTCACTCGTTACTTGTTATGCTGTAGTCTTCGTTCCCGTTCTGGGAAATTCAGGTCAGTGGCGAGATGACCAGCATCTTTGCACAACGTGCAGAATGTAGCAGAGGGCACACAAGCACCCTCTACGTGGGTCCTTCCGCAAGTCTCGCACACGCCCTCGTTGGGGCAGTGGCGTTGCAGGCGTCCAACACGGTGACCTCTGTAGCACACCAGCGTTCGGGGAATGTACGGCTCCACTTTGCACAGTTCCTGGTAATTTCTCACTATTTTTGGCGCATGAGTTGTGTCAAAAGTCACAAGGGCGAAGTGACTACGTCCCATTGGCTTAACATCCAATATGGTAGCAGTTTCACAGGTTAGATGTTGTTTGAGCTCGACGTCCGTGTCGCTGGGATCAACCTGGATAACACCGCGGGAGGTACCTCGGGGATGAAGTAGCTGGGCTTCAATTTCGAAGGGAGAGCCATTCAGTTGAATGTGAGTAAGCTGATTTACTCGTTCAGAATGTATCTTGTCATAAAGGGTAACAGTTATGGCGTTACTCCTCACATCAAGTTTGGTTGAAACGTACGCGTTCAAGTCGGCTTGCGGCGAGAGTTGGTCAAGCACGTCACCGAGAACCTTGCGAGGAATATCTTTCATCGACTTCTGCCCTCGGGGGCGAAGAAGAACAAGATACCTTTCTTTCGTGAGTCGTTCAGTAGCAGCACCGATCGCTTCGGTGGAGCTCGGCGACACGCCGAGAACGCTTCGTTGTCCAGTTTTCTTGGTCGTCGTCGTTGTCACTTTTGCAGGTCGCATAGGCCGCTTCATCGTCATCTACCGGATGTTTCCGCTTCTTGGCGTCCGTTGAGGCAGTCCTCCGTGGATGGAGAGCGTCGGTCTCCATGGCCGAGGCCATGCCGGCCGGCGCGGCGGCCGTAGTCGACGTTAGGCCTAACCAGACTCCGCTAAGCCTAGGCGTGTTCTTCTCAATAGAACGTCGTTTGCATAAAATTTTCACGGGCGTGAAAAAAAAAACTAGATTTTTACTTTTTTTTTCAGGAAAGTCTGAAAAGTTGAGAAAGCCGACTTCGCACAGATGAACAAATATCCGACATACGTTTCAAGGTTAAAGCCTTAGATGTCTCACCAAAGGTGAAAAGTGACCGTGGCTCGTCGCTACACTAATGAAACAAAATTCCGCTCGCTGTAAAAAAGAACATCAGTAACTAATATATACGTATAAACTTATTTGGGATGGAATGGCATTTGAACCCGGGTCTCCAAGACCTCCCCAAATCAGTATCTTTACAAAATCCCTGCTAAGGTAAAAGCGATGCCAAAAATGTTAGATTGAAGTCGCGTTTCCAAAATATCCGCGCGTTTCCGCGAATATTATAAGTGACCCCGGTGTCAAAAAACAGAATGACGAGGGACAAAAATATCGAATTTTCCTATTTTTAAAATTTCCCTCGTCCTCTGATTTATGTATAGGATATTGACACTGCCCGAAGAACACCAAATAATGAGACTTTAACAATGTACGCGCAAGGACTAAAAGTAGCGATACACTCCAGACAAGTACGTAACTACGGAGCTGAAACCGTCCTCACGGTACTGTAGCTGGAGAGGGGAAAATGAGCATCGAGGAGTCGCTGCGCTTCGCGGGCGCAACACAGCAACTAAAGATTGCCGTATACACTGCGCAGGGAAACACAAGGGAAGCCTTCTTGTAAGTGTGTACTTGCAATTAGACTATCCCAGTAATTACGAGTGGTAATAAGTGGTGTAATATGTAACAGGAACGTATAAGAAATATTTTTTTTGTCTCTTTCATATTATTCTACGGTATCCTGGCCCTGTCCCGAACCATTTTCTTGTGTACTCAAACTCCTCGTTCAGATACGTCTCAGCGGTTCCAGGCCACGGTGCCACGACCGCAGCGCACCAGTGGCGTCAAGACATCATGTTTTCTCTGAAATTTGCTTCTCCCGATGGATTAAAAGCACAAACTGCGCTTGCTTTTGGTGTATCATCTTATTTATGGGGAGATAACCCACAACGGCGATTACGGCGAATAACGACGCAAATAGGGCAATACGTGTCAATTTTTGTGTTTTTGATTACAGCCAAACCCAGACTTCCTCGCGCCCCCCTCTCCACGTTCAATATTCGTAAGTGTAGGAAACGCTGGGAAAGACAGCCTGTGCCTAGCCTTAGAAATAAGCCTGAGTGGGACCACATAGGACCATTACTCTAGGGTTTTCACTTTCGCTTTAATGGTTTCAAAGAAAAAGTGTTTTAGATTATTCACAGTAAGTGCAATATTTTACCTTCGAGCACTTCCCCGACCATTTTTGCCCCCCCCCCCCCCCAACGGATATACTTACCCAGGAAGAGAGCGCATGGAGACATGAAAACAATGGAAATTGAAATATTTATACTGCACAACCACTCTTCGTGCCCCGCATGACGGTCGTCTGAGCGCGCTTTTCTGCCCAAAGATTGTTTTAGAAAGAAATCATGTATATACCGATTGCCAGCGCCAAATATTGCTAGTAACATAAAACTTATGATATTCGACAAAAATAAAGAGGGTAATGTTCTTTCCTTTCCAAATGAAGTACATTCCATCGCAACCGTATGCCCGTTAGAGTTGCCTACATGAATAAGAAGGCAGTGAGCCGAATCGCCATTTTTTCGGCATTTTTTCAGCTCACAAAACGAGCACAATGGCTCCTGTGTGTCATTTTGTCCCAGAAGAAAGATAGAGGCGTTTCAGTCTAAGCGGTGGCTCTTTATGTAACAAGAAACTTAAAGCTTTATAAAAAGTGTTATTGGAGCGTCAGAGATGGCAAGAAAGGCAAAGATGTGGATGCTGGTGGCTGGACACGGCTTTGTGAGAAAAGGTGAGTACAAAGGAAGTGGACTTATACGAAAACAACCTTACATCGCTTGCATGCTATCTAGAAAGGCAAGAAATTTGAACAACATGTAATGTGTCACTTAAGCCATTGTCTCTTTTTATAAAAATTAACTGAAGGAAATGTTCTGCATGCCTTTCTTTAACAAGTTGTGCTTAGTCTGAACCTTTGTATTCTTTTTATACAAATTTCACTAAATATACGACATGCCATGCTTGGGTTAGATTTTTGGACACGAGCAGAGCGTTTTGCAACATGATATCGCTCGATGGGAAGTGTTTAGTCAGCTGTGAAATTACTTCTTCAAAATGTTTTTGAAGATTGGAAATCTTTTTTAGACGTCGGGACGTATTATGCCAATATGAAATCACTGCTACTTGTTGTTATCAGCGATTCCATATTAGCATAATACGTCCCACCGTCTAAAAAAGATTCCTAATCGAATAAACGTAAACGTAGTTCTGTCTGCCCGTCAGAAAATGAACCAGCTCATCAAAATTACTAACCCCTACCACAAAAAGCCGGTAGTATGTGAAAATAGGGATCAAATGTAACACAGCACAAACACACGGGACGGAAAGAATACACAACGACGTGTGTATTACGTCCCGTGTGTTTCTGCTGCGCTACATTTGATCACAATCAATTACCAACTAGCCCAGTCTACAGCTTTACTTATTATGTGAAAAACAGAATCAGACGCACTTCGTAGTACGCGCGGTAGGGGTGGTATATGATGTTCCGTGTCGTGTGGAAAGCAATATATCCGGCAGGCCCGCCTATGTCTTAATGACCGCTTGAGAGAGCACAGAAAAAGCGTTAGCCACCACCGGGATGGTCACTTGTCTGTCCACTGCCACGACTGCGGCTGCGTGCCACTGTTTGAGTGACGCATTGTCCGAGCGAAAGCTAGAGAGCAGTCGGTGCGAGAGATTATGGAGGCAGAATTGATTCTAAAAGCGGGGTCGACGTGTGTGGGCTTGCCGTCGTTAAGTTTAACAGATAAGCAGTCGGCATTTCTTCGCATGGCTGCAACTCGTAAGAAATGGAGGTGAGAGGGCGAAAAGTGTGGATATATAGTGTGGAAAAGTGTGGATTATTGGATTTGTCTTTCCAATGAACACTAGTGGAAAGTGGCGCCCCCTGGTGTCTTTGTTCTCTTATCTTGTCTTTGTCCGTATGCACTATGAATGTTTCTGCAATGCAACACCAACTCGTCCAGTAATCTGCACTCGCTTCCTATGGTCGAAATCAAACCTTGGTCCCTCGAGTTATGAAGCCGACGTATATCCGATTGCGCCATTCCGACAGGGTCGAAGAAGTTTAGATTTTGGGCTTTCGCTCAGGTTGCATGGGGGCAAGCTTCGCGTTTAAACCGTCTTTCTCTGCAAAAAGAGGCTTTAATGTTTCCCTTTTGGCGCACTTCGTTGCATACGTTGAAAAGCGTCATCAATATTGTCTCCGACAACCATATGCAATGCTCCGACGTTGTTTGGCAAAAGTTAAATTCTCTGTTACACCCGAATGCCTCCGCAACCATTCTTGATAAATTCGTACACCAGGGACGGAAATTGCGTGGTAGCTCACTAGCTACTCCCTTCAGCTGATACTTTATTCAGCAATGTCAGGCTACCAATAATGATGAAACACTTTCTGGCACTGGCTACGATTTTTTATTGCATGCAAATAACACTGACAAATTACAGGTTGTTACATCTACTGATTGCGCAAAAGTCTCTTCGTGCATTAAAGCATTAAAAACAGGAAATTCACAGATGCACTCGGCTTCTGGATCGTACTTATTAAGTATGGGCTGGACTATTTATGCCCTGTGGTTCCCACATCTATTCGTTAATACTCTGTCCTGGCGTGATTCCCAAGCACATGCAAAGTACCCTTGTAGCACGTATTTTCAGACATGGGACAAAAATTCTATAAATAATTACAGGCCAATATCTACCATATTGTGTGATTCTAAGTACCCCCCCCCAGATTTTAAACACCCTCCCCTACAAACGGGAGAACATTTTGCAAAAAGTTCGCATGCGAATCTAAGCACCCCTTTTCTAAGCAATCATTCCGAAGTGAATTTCAGACTGTTGGGGAACGGATCCGAGTGGAAGTTGTGGTCAAATCATTTATGAAGTGGCGAATTAAAAACCACTCAACGGATGAGAAGACGACCTGCTGGGGGATACTGGAAGTGGCGGCCCAAGCGTCACAAAGGACTCCATTGGTCGTGAGGGGGAGTGAGTACCATACGTAAGTGTTCGGTTGACTATTTGTAATAATTTTTCTTTTGAATGTTCCTCAAATTAAACATTACTCGTTGCGCCCGTCTTGTCGGAAAAATTACACCATCTCCGGAAGGGCACTATGTGGTGATGCAAACCATCTCGGAGTTTTCAACCTAAAGCTAATATTGTTTTTGCTATTGTGAGAATGTAATTTACATCCTACCACATATCAGGAGATTGAAAAAGCAATATCGCACCTTTACGTGCGTCTTCTACGCCACAGGAAAGACAAAGACTGAGCAGTATGCAGGGGCCTGAACATGTTCCACAGTTGAAACCTACAGGTATTGTTGACGGTTGCAATATAATACATTTGGAATACATCGGTTAATTGAATTAGTGTTTGAGTTAGGCCGGGTTCACACTTGACACAACTATCACATTAACTTTAAAGATTGACATTACTTCACGACTCAGCTGAACGAACGGCGTGACATGCCATCTTTTTACGTATATAGATCACGATATGTCTTTTGCGTCTGTAGTATGAACATAGCCTTAGACGCTCTGTAGCCGCCGTTGTCGTTAAGCGCAATGCCACAAAATTAGAAGGCCCGAAGGTAATATTCGGAACAGAATCAATCGCATAACTCGATGTGCAGTGAAAGTGCCACATGTAGCCAGCGATGTCAAACATTAGAGTTGTCACACATTGGTACACGAGGCACTTGTGGATGGTTAGATTATTGCGTGAGCAATAGATGTTGTATGTTAGCAAATGCTTTGCATCTATCCTCCTGGCTTTGTAACAGAGCCAGCGATTAAATGCCATGCAAAACGACGGTCTTGGAAAATACGCTAATAATAGACAAAAAAGGAGCATCAAGCAGCCAATACGTTTGCTGAAACACTCAAATGATAGCATTCACATGCAGCTAAGCAAAGTATGTATGGACTAGGATGAACGTGCCAGAAACGCCGCGTGACGAACTTCTGAATATGGAGCAGAGCGGGCGCAAAGGTTCGGGCCTCAAATTCGTGAGGGCGATATTCGAGCTGCAAATTTTAAAAATATTAACGTTAAGATCATCAATTCATTTTTGCCGGCCTTTGGCAACTCCCGCAACAATTTGTTTAAATATTCGTATTCCGTTAGATCCGGAAGTTTCTCGGATTGAACGCCTTCCTCAACGCAAACACTGCGTTGGTTTTCTTAGCTAACGCAAATTTGATAATTTAGCAGCAACGATATAAATTTTTATATGTCGGAAAAACTCGTAGTGGGGTTAGGTGAGTTTCCATGATTCTTACGCCTATTTGTTTTTTCGCCTATTCAACACTGTCATAGGGGACCCAGTGATCATAGGACCCGATTTCGAAAATACGTGATTCAATTAAAAAGCAGAATTACCAGAAACAGGCGTCTCTTCTTAGCTTGAAAGAACGCGGAGAGTTATGTCCCGCAGGAAGCCAACCACGCACTTCTCGTGTTATAGAAAACAGGAAAAGGTGCGCATAAATTGTTCTGTGTCAGTCCGGGTGCAGTACAGCTATAGCAGTAGAACTTATAAAAATTATCCCTGCTTCACTGACTCAACGTCGCGAACGCTTATGTGAACAGCCAAACTGACTGGCATCCACTAATCGCAAGGCTAAGCTTCACAGAACTTCTCAAAGACAGCGGATGGAATTCCTTCACTCACCCTTATTTGCGCTCCACTGCTTGCGCCATCTGCTGGAACTATTTGTTCTTTTTGAACTTGCAACACTGCCACAAAGGGGTGCCGCGAGCTCTTTTTGTATTTTGTGATTAATCAGGCAGCCATGAACTTGTAATTAAAAGAACAATGCAAATATCACTTACGTATTCTTGTATTTTGTCAAATATGCTTCATGTTTTCCTTTCGCTCAACAATGGGGACAAGAATAAATCTGGCCACCATATTTAGTGGTACCCATATAAGGGTCTCGTTCAAGCATTCTCTTGAACCATTCTCCTAACTCTAGCATCCTCTTAACTAACTTTCTACCTCGCTGGGCGATCTTTGTTGGCATGCTTAAGGTACAGCGCAATAAATACACACACAATGACAAGTAAGGGACATACGCAGCGCTGACTTCCAACTGAGAGTTTATTGACACGGTAAAAATTTAATCACATGCAAGATATAGTGACACAGCAGCTAAAAAGCAAATAAACAAAAATAAACAAATAAAAACTAATGTATGAAACGCACTACACTTTATCCGATCCGTCGTTACCGTCCAGTGACAACACGGGCTTATTTGAAATAAGTGAATTGCTTCGCGGTTAAAGAGACTGAAGGCACACTGATGCCGTCGTCAACAAACTGCCCAATCTTTTCTGCTTCAATAATTTCCCTTGTGGTCTGGTTAGTACTTCTTCCCAACACCGTGCATTCTTCAAACGTCATTACGCACTTGTGATTCCCACAGTGGGCTGCCAAGTGCCCTCTGAGACCCCCTTTTTCACATTGCAAACATGTTCCCGCAAGCGGCCATTTAGGCACCAGCCGCTCTGACCTACGTCGCACTTTCTACATAAAAGAGGAATAAAGTACACGATACATTCAACACACTTCACCTAACGATTCGGATGATTAGTTTGACATGCTTGAGGCTGCTTGGTGGCTCCAGTACTCACTGGGCATTGGCCTAACAATTTATGTGGCGCGGAGAGCGCCACGCGAGCGTCCACCCGCTTTGCTATACATTTTAGGTAAGGGGAGAGAACGCGAATATAGAGCACTACCGTAGTTTTTTCTTTCTTTTTTGTTGGCTGCTTCTCGTGTGGAGAGTGAAATGGCGCTTTCCGCACCACATAAATTATTACGTCTGTGCCGAGTGAGTAGTGCAGCCACCAAGCAGCCTCGAGTATGTCAGACTAAGCATCAGAGTCGTTATATGAAGTGCGTTGAAGTTCTTGTGTACCGTATTCCGCTTGATGTGGAAAGCGCTACGTAGGCCAGAGCAGCCGATGCCCTAATGACCGCTTGCGGGAACATTATTGCAATGTGAAACGGCACTGACAGGGCACTTGGCAGCGCACTGTTGGAATCACAAGTGCGTACCGAAGTTTGAAGAATGCACGGTGTTGGGCAGAAGTACTAATCAGGCCACACGGGAAATTATGGATGCAGAAGAGATTGTGCAGTTCGATGACGACTGCATAAATCTGCCTTCAATCTGGTTAACCGCGAAGGAATTCGCTTACTTAAAAAAACGCGGGCTGTCACTGGAAGGTGACGGCGGACGAATAAATTGTACAGCGTTTCATATCTTTATTTATCTTTGGTTTTACCCTGTTGCGTCATTATATATATATATATATATATATATATATATATATATATATATATATATATATATATATATATATATATATATATATATATATATATATATATATATATATATATATATATATATATATATCTTGCACGTAATTAAACGTTTCCCGCGTCTACAAAGTATCAGTTCGAAGTCAGCGCTGCGTATGTTCGTTCCTTGTTCTTCATGTGTGTGTGTATTGTAGTGTAGCTTAACTAGCCCAGACATGAACCTTTCTAAGTTATATCTTTTGACATAACTGTCGCCCCGTTACAACATTTGATACCCTGAAAGCCTCGACCAAGAACACTTTCGCTGTTAACATTTTGTTGAAATATATGCGGTGGAGTGGTCTGTATGCAATTTGGTGTGTAATGCCTTGTGCTCAACTTTTTTCCTTTAATTCTGCAGGAATAGGATATCGTTACTATTCTTGCTTTTGTATACCAGATATTATTGCCATACTTATCATACGCCGTTCTTGCTCTCGCGGTTTTTTGTAGTTCACGTTTTGCAGCGAAGCTGAATATGGCTGAGTAAGTGCGACAGTTTTGTGTGTGTGAGCAGTAACTCTGTGTTGTATTTCAAAAAGTAGGCGAGGGTTCGGGGAAGCGCACCACCAAGCTTCAAGGCCTGTTAGTGTTCGGATCTCGGACAGGGGATGAATGAGGTCATGGTGTCGCAGTGACTCACGATGCCGCCATAAGATAGATAGATACCTGTGGGGTATTTCGGAAACGTGACAGATGCACTGCTTCAAAGCGACAATTACCATGGAATCATGGGTTGCAAGTGCACGGGCTCTAGAGTGGGTGGTATCCTGCGGTATGCGGATCCAACAGAAAGTATGCGCGCCTCTGTGTCCTGAAGACCTGTCCCACCTGCTAGACTTTTTTACAAGGTAGCAGTTTGCCCCATACCCCACAATGCTACACCCCTGCGTTGTCAGTGGAGAGGGGTATACTATGCGGATTTCGTCCGTATCGGGGATAGAATTTTCTTTTAGCAAACCCAACTTTAGGGCGAATTTCATTCAAAACACGGCTTAAACAGTTCCTTGATAAAATATATATAGCCGAAAGTTATACGACAATCAAGGGAGACTGCCGCACTACACCCAGTTTCACTTGTTATGATTTTCCGGTAGGAAAGTTTTCTAAAAGCCACTTTGAAATTCATGGTCTCAACAAACGGTTTCTTCTTGTCGTGGCAGCTGTACCAGGAAATCACAGCCCCTAGTACGTGCTGAATGAAGCCAAGCTCGAGGAATCATTTTGCTTTTTTGTTGAACACGAACTGGCGTACATCGAAGACAAAGCGATGTTGCCGCTCTCATACTTGACTCACGCAACGCAAGTGTCACCCTCCCCTCTCCCCCCCCCCCTCCCCTCCCCTCCTCTCCCCCCCCTCTCTCTCTCTCTCTCTCTCTCTCTCCATCTGTTAAAGCCAGATAAAGCTCAGCGGCTCGCTTTGGCTGGCAGTGACCTTGTCGACAGCGATATGCGGTGCAGTCTCCGAGACACTTCGGCGGCCGCGAAAGGCCGTGATGCCCAGAGGCAAAGCCACGTGGTTATTATCTAAGAAATGCAGTTGGACACCCCAGCAAGGTTACAGCAGCATTGCATAAATGTTGAAGGGAGACGCCAATAAACAACTGCAATAAAACTGTTAAAGTTTGCGCAGTCTTGGTATCAACTGCGTTCTGGGAAGAACCAGCCCGTCACCCCATGTTACAACCGCAACATTGTAATTCAGTGTCACATACGGCAGTAACACAAAGCCAATTCTTCGAAATGTTATTAGTTGTTCTAAAAATGCAGGCAACATTTTTTCATCTCAGTATGCTTGCTGGATGTCTTAGCACGTGGTGTGGACAGTAATAAACGAGCCTCCAGAAATGAGATTGCGTTAATTCAAAGGATGCTTGAAATACCAGTGAATAATTTTGTGTGGTCTTTAACAGCTCCATCCCACATTTCAACACATTTTAGTGGTTGTTTTCGCCGAAGCGACTGCAATCTAGCCTAGGCACGTAATATCAGCTATGATGAATTTGTTGTGCCACGAAGATTCAGCTGCGCTGGCAGTCCTGTCAGCTTGTACGACTAAATGCTACCCGAATCTGCGGAATGCGGGTCAGTCCCGCGTGCGCTGGCCCAAGGCACGCTCTGCTGTGAAGATGACACCCGAGTCGACTGCTATGACTGCCCAAATTTAATGCTGCGTTTGCACTAAGGCACCAAATTTGCACAAACATGGCAGTACACTCGATGCCAGATTTTTCATTTTGTCTTCTGGTTCGAGAATGTTGAAAGGTTCTGCAAGTCAGAGCAATAGAAGTTTGAGGCGTGCGACTTGAGACCGATACAATCGATTTAGTTTTAAACGCCTATTTTAGGGTGACCTTATATTTTCCTCAATTTCTGGTTCCCTTAGGTCCCTGAAATTCTACGCTGTCCCAGACGCCAGCAAGCAAACAACATGTCGACTTTTTTTTAATGCTTTAGTGTGTCCTGAGGACAGTGAAAAAGCCGGATGATGTTCATGATTGGGGCGAATGCTTAGAACTATATATATAAAGTAGAGATAAGACTTGTTGAAACTTCTTATAATCTGCTATTGAACTTTCTGAACAGCTTTGTGGCCATGCAATTCAGCACTTCATCAGTCCCTCCCGTTGCGTTTCACTCACTCGCCATCACCAGACCCAACTGTTTCTCGCCGTCGATGCCTTCGCCTCTTACGGTGCCTCGTATTCCACGTAGGGCCTTCTTTTCTTGGAGCTACTCTATTCCTCCTTCGAATCGTGCTGCGTTGGCTTTTTTCAGAGCCAGCGACCCTCTTCCCGCCCTTATCGTTCTCTTTTCCTGAGAGCGATACCCGGGTCTCGCCCCCAGCTCGAATTTTCTGCGTTATTTTTTCTACTTTACGTGTTCAATGAAATCAAGAGATCTAATGGTTTCGCCCTAAAGACTAGGAAAATGGTTGAAATCATGGAACTGATGGCCGCGACGCGGAGTAGTGACAAATCAAACCATTTACTGCAGAAACGGATCGTTAGCCCTTTGCCAAACACCAAAAATATCTGCCCCTAACTGATGGGCTTTCCGTCCTCTTCAGTCGACCGTTCGGCACAGACTGAACTACATTGCAGAACCGGTTTAGCCGGCATATTACACGCTCTTGTCGGCCCATTAGTCATTCCGTGACTTTGCGCTTAACGAGAAAAGCCCCAGAAGCGCCATTTTATGGGCGCTCAGCAAAAACGGCGCAGACAAGGAGACGCAACACCGGGGAATCTTAATCTATCATAATTATCGCGACAGCAGTGAGACGACAGCGTCTGTGACAAGGCGTTCCGCTGTCGCCAGGAGTGCACTCAACTGTGGGAACCAGCCCGCCTAATTTGCCCCGGCCTACTTTACTGGGGCTGCATCTATCCCAGTGAAACTTGCTGTTACGAACTAACCGTCTGGTTATCAGCTTTCACTGAACTGCATCTTAATAATTGTTTTTGAGAAGTAGTAGTTGCTTTGAATGTCCCTGTGGTTAGCAAAGGGTCTAAAATTTATAGCCAAGAAAGAACATTTCTGCTTTTTGCGTCTAATAAGAGCCAACAAAGATATTTTGTAATGTAAAACTGACAAACCAAAAAAACTGACAAATACATATAAATAAAACATAAACTGACTGTGCATGCCAAATGATATTTGATAAATGAATAGGTTTGAGCGAGTGAAGGAAAGGACGATTGATAATAACGGGCTAAGTGAGGAAAACGTAGTGAAGGAAGTTTAAGTACCATGACGTGGTGGTGTAGGTACATATTTATAACTTTTGCAACTGCCTCGAGGTTTCGCACGGATAGTTTATACGACACATCCTGCTACTGCGCTATGCGACTCCTAGCAAACATATTATGATACTTCCCTTTTGCATTTGTGGACACACCTGTATTAGGTGTATTAGACACACCAGTATTAGCTACACAATCGAGGAGCGTCCAGAGGTCGCAAGCTAACAAATTGTAATTCAGGGCAATCCTAGCGTGTAAGGATTCAAAGAATTGTGGTGGCGTATTATTTTGCATCGCTTATTACTAGGCAAACGTCGTGAACGTGTGAGGAGTTCAGGAATCAGAAGACCAAACGCAACCAAGATAGACTGGCGACAGCAACGAGTTCCTCATGGCTGGTGTCTGTAGAGTATTATGTTTACTCTGGCCGCGCTATTGCATTTATTTTCTAACATGCCACAAAACATTGTGTTGTATTTAAATAGTCGTGGCGAACGTAACCCCCAAATGAACGTTGGTACTCAATGTGGCACGAAATATTATTCTTTGCCACAATATTCCGAAATATTATCTAGATGATGAGTAGTGAGTGTGATGCAGTACTGTCAGAGGGATTTATTTCTTCCTTTAAAATCGCGCTCGGCACAAAATAAAGCGTTTTTGATACTGCGCCTCTTACCAGCTTTTGTTCATTTCTCGAATTGAGTTTACCGCTTTAAAATCCCGCGACAAAGTATGAACCTGCCCGCGTAAGCACTTCAATAAACTTCCGCAGATATTTACAATCCTTTTTTAGAAGTAGTGATAAACAATCGCTGATTTCTTGGAATGGTCTCTATGACTGCTTCAAGGAACCTCTGTCAAAACAACTGCTCCTTGACTTTAATTTGCGAAAGGCAACACACTGTCACCCAACAATATTTTATGGAAGAACCGCTGTGTAACCAATAATCTGCCTAAAACATTACCAATGTAGCAATAGCTGTCCTAGAAAAACCACAGGGTAGTATAAAAATGTACGCACCGTGAACAAAGAACTCCTAAAAACTAAAAAAAAACCATTTAACATGCCTACAACCCCCGCAAACGTCTAGAAATCTACCCGAACATTATACGAAACACATGCAATGCCACTGATGCAAACGCCGAAAAAAGGCGCTGAAGAAACCAGTGCTCTACAATGCTTCCAAATATGTTGGGTTCTTCGAGACGCATATTTTGCCCCCTTACTTCTTCTAATATAAGTGCTTGGACACCTATAATTCAGAAGCACATATTAGTATAACTCAAGAAAGTGACAGTTCTCGATTGCTCAATTCATGCCCTTATGTGCATTCCGAAGGTGATATTCTTCTTACCATAAATCACTTTATCCATCTACTGAACATGTTTATTTGAACAATGCTTTTTTACAAGTGAACTTGTGATTAAAGGTTGCACTGTGCCATTTCAGAGCGCTAAGGTGGTTACTGTTAAAGGTTCAATCCTCGTACCGATACCCTAAGTGAACGACAAAATATTTTGCGAATTGAAAACCGAATACACTTAAGGAACAGAAATATTACTTGAAAAATGTTAAGGTGGCTGCGCTCTACGAACAGCGTGAGCGCATATTATGCTGCCGATTTGCAACAAAAATTGTATGGAAAAGAATATTTTATGAATGCTTTAAAAAATATTGTGTCGTTTTCAAAAATTGCTCTTTCCACTACCCAAACAGCTAATATATTTTCTATCTTTCTTCAATACTTTGAGTTTAACTTTTAAAAAGTTTATGCAAGAAAATAATGCCAAACTCGGAATCTTAATTCGGCACGAATGAAGTGCGGTTTGTCATCTAACATCCTGGAACGCGTTCTGTACACGGGGCAAAAAAAAAAAAGCTATTTATGTTTCAGGGCCTCACCACTCTAAAATATCTGAAGAACACGTTTACTGCATGACTTTAATACGACGTATCTACACGGATTTTACGTGAATGAATGTTTTCCCTGATAGGTTTTAGTGATGGCGTTGTTTGAAATGTGTCTATTTTGGCGCCCGGAATTGACGGGGGATCTCGCTGCATTAAGTGGCTCCGAGTCACGTGAGACATCCAGCGAAAGCAATGTGGTATGCCCTAGAATTTTTACACGTCGACCGGGAAGTCAGTACTCCTGATTTTTTTATTGTTTTTACAAAATTAAACATTTCCACTACCTACGTTTTTCATGTATGGGTAATTCGCACTGTGTGGTGTCTTTTTTCTGTTCGCCCTGTCCTTGTTATGGCATTTTATTGTATCATGCAAAAGTACTTTGTGGTAGAGTTTGCTGTTAAATGTCTTCAATATTTCGTCTCTCAACGGCATTTGGGGGCACGCCTGAGCTTGATATGCTTTCTGAGTAGCTGTGATAACAAACCCCTTCGTTAGTTTGAAACGGAGCAGATCGACAGGATTAAAAGCACATGGCTGAACTATGCGCGGATCGAACAACGAGGCATTTAGCTCGCAATGGCTTCTTGTTTGTTGATCAGCATACCTAGTTTTGCAAACGTAAGTTCGGTATTTTGCAACACCTCTCTAAGTACTTGCTTAACTATTCTTCTCAGCCGCATTCAAAACCAACCTCAACCCTCCCGGGCCATCAATATCAATTATGTTTAGCTGACTTGATTCATGGGTTGTATAAATGTGAAGCAAATTTCCCGACAGAGGGCCGTCGGCAGCCCACTGGGCGAGCTAGGCTTTCCTCAAAGTATTGCCTTGTCCTGGTAGTACGCTCGGCATAACTGAGTAGGAGTAACGGAGCAGCAAAACTCAGAAACAGTTCCTCTTATGTTATAGAAGAGGCCAAATTAAGTGGAGCACTCTTGAGGCGGCACACTACAGTAGAGCAAAGGAGCACTTCGAGCACCGGTTGGGGGATATATGTAGAGAGGTCCACCGAAGACGACTGCGAAAACGCCAGAGTCGTTTGTTGATTTTAACTAGCAGGTTGAAAATAGAGCAGAAGAGAATCTCCTCGTGGGATTTTGAACCACTCAACAAAACAAGGAGCCATCACAACGTGTACTACTCAAAATTTTGTTCAGCAGATGTAATACGTATTTCTGACATGTGTAATCGTGTCTCTCACACCGCCATGAAGAAGTGGAGAGTAATCTGCAGCCGTTAGCAGAAACGTGTATTGGTGACTGCCTGGTTGACGATTGGGCGAATTCGAATTTCCGCTACTTGCAATCGGGCTGAGCGCCCGCTGACATGGATGATACCTTGAACATCCCAATAAAATCTAGGTTACCCATGCTTAGGCTGTCCGCGCAGCAGTTTTCGGTTGTGATAAAACCAGCGATGACTGAGGGCGCGACTTCCGATATGAGTGCTGGCAATGTGCCAGTGGCCTGAAAAATCCTGTTACTATCTCATCGTAGCCCTACAAGGAAGCGTGTCGTGTTGCCTTGGTATTCGGTCGCGCTTCCGTATTTGATTTCAAATTCCCTGTACAGTGAAAGCCTGACGCTAATAACTCATTCTCTTGAACTTGTAGGACTTGTAAGTCGTCCTCCTCACTTTCTCAAAGCGAGGAGGACGACCATTTTGCAATCATTTTTTACGGCGGCACTTCCATCACTCATGATCTCCGTGTTCGGCCTCTGCGCCAATGCCTTTAGGAAATCAGATTCCCCATGTTGTCTTTGCTGCATAAATGTCCGCATCACGTTCCAACAGTGTATCACCGCTCATCGGCACAAAAAGTATGCGCAATAGTAGGATCGAAACTGACATGTGGAGCTCGTTGAAACACAAAAATACCGAAAGGCCCTATTTGCGTAGAGCCCGCGTCTGCAACTCGAAGCTGCATGCCCCGATGGGCGAGCCTCAACGCGCGTTATGTGGCTCATTCTGTTTATCCCAACAAGCCAGGTTGTCGTTACCTTTCACTTCCGGAAAAACATTACAATTGATTCTAGAAGTGCTACATGGTCGTATTCAGGTAGTGTACGAATAAACGGTCTCACAGTCGAGGCGGTAGCTTGATTAGCTGCACGACGAGAGGTCTCTTGCGCGTTGTGTCGCTTTCTGATGAATAACTTTGGCTGCTAAAATGAGAGAAAAAAGCCGGACGTCCTTAAGGGGTTGCGGAATAAACACGCTTAGTCAGATCGCACTGGAACATCAAGATGTCTACTACTTAGCCTCCTCAAATATCTGCCAGAAAGTTTTGTCTCAGGCACGAGCTATTAGCAGTGCGTTATTTTTTATGCCGCTGAAAACGAGAACACAATAGCGGCACGCCTACTGTTTTATTAGGCCTTTTGCAAAATCTTAACTGCAGGAATAAATTTAGCCCAAGAAAATGACTGAAATTGTTGTCCCCGCAGGGGCACCTCGTCTATTCAATGTGACGGTAGTGGCGACACTACCGGCCCCGAGCCCATAGGGTTGAACCCCCCCACGCATTCGGCTGGGCGTGGCTTTGCCGTGTACGGGGAAAAGGGCATCCTGGTGGCTGAGCCAAAGCCAGGGTTGTTTTGGACCTTCATGGCCCCCTGTCAGAGGCAACACGCCACTTTGGCCCCCGCTGACCCTTGCTGCCCCCAGTCTGACTCGACCGGGGGGAATCAGCCAGCCGCCTTTTCTTGTCTTCTCTATTCTTTTCTTTTCCTATTTTCGTTCCTAACCATGTCCTGTCAGCTTCTCTGTTCCTCATTTCTCAGTTTTTTCTCCAGGTGGCGAGGGTTAGCCCTGTGCGAAGGCTTCACCCTAGATTCCGAGCATATGGTTATAGTGGCAATGCACACTTAGCGAAGGCTGCAAAGCCACGTTCCCTTATTGGGCTCCGTGGCGGGTGACTGGCCTTGCCACGGAATTTATTCCATATTTTATGGTTTCCTTCTCCATTCCACCCAAAGGGACTGATCGGCCTTCGCAACAAGGCCGCACCGAAGAACTTTTCAGGCCAATTTCTAACCTCGTCTTCAGCAACCTTGACAACTTCCCACGCTTCGTAATGATACAGTCAACTGATAAGGCAACCCCCGTTACCCGCAAATCTGTGTTTTAGTTGCAATGTTCATTGAAAGTTTGATAGGCAAAAACAATGCAGCGAAAAAGCTCACTTCTGGGGACCTGCTGATTGAAGTCAAAAGTAGAAAGCAGTCGAACACCCTTTTGAAGCAAACCAAGCTAGCCGACCTTGAAACCACAGTGACACCCCAACGTACCTTTAATAGCTGCCAAGGTGTAATCTCCGAATCAGAACTGATGAACGAAACAGACTCTGACCTTCTTGAAGGTTTGCGCGAGCAGGGGGTTACCGCAGTGCGACGCATCACCATGAGACGGGACGGAAACGAAATTAAGACGAAGCACATATTTTAGACCTTTGATCGCTGCACTTTGCCTGAGTACATAAATGCAGAATTTGTGCGCTGTAGGACCAGAGCATACATTCCGAACCTGTGACGTTGTTTAATCTGTAAGAGGTATTGGGACGGCAGCAACTCGTGCCGAAGAACACAAACATGTGCGAAGTGCACTGAGCAGGACCACTCTGCAGACGACGGCAGAAGCACACAGCTTAAGTGCAGCAAATTTGGAGGACCCCAAGGAGCATACTCTCGCTCTTGCCAGGCGTTTAAGAAAGAAAATAAATCATCAACCTAAAAGTGACAAAAATCTTTAATTTCCAGAAGCCCGTAAGCGTTATGCTCTGCTTGCTTCAGGGAGCTACGCCAGCCCGGTCCGCCGGGGGGTGGGGCGGCGCCTGGTTTCTGCGGCCGTCGATCTGGTCGGGCCAGTTCTGGCTTCAATTACGCTGACGCTGTAGGCGCCGTCGATGTTCCGGTAACTGGCCGCATCCACGAACACGGCTCCCTCGTCATTGCGATTACCGCCTTGGCTTTCGCCACCCTCCTGTCCTGGTTGTAGGTGGGATTCACGTTCCGTGGGACCGGGCACACGACGATGCGTCTGCTCTCTCCCTCCGGTGCTCCCTCCTCCGTCTCAATTTCCCTTCTTACGCTGACTCCCAGGCGACGCAGTATCGCTCGACCGGTCCTTGTCTCCGAGAGCCTCTCGAACTGCGCCGTCTGCTGGGCCTCCGCAATCTCCTCCAGGTTGTTGTGGACTTCCAGGGCTTCCAACTTCTCCGTGCTCGTGCTGCCCAAGAGTCCCAGTACCGCCTTGTAAGCCTTCCGAAACATCGCGTCGATCTTTTCCGATGGGAAGGTTATTTTTCGGGCACCTTGTTTTCCTCAGCATGTAAACTCTGGAACATATAAGCGTAAAACACGTGGAAACGCTGAAGATAGGGTCAACGTCTCACCTAATGTTTTCACGCGTTGCCGATTTGCGCAGCTTTCTGTGGTACAATATGAACACCAGAGAATACTAATATTTTAACAGTATAGGTTGTTCTTTTTTTCCATAATTCGCAGTGAACTTTGGGACGTTTGTTTGTGGGGCTTGAAGTTTTTTGGAATCGGCCGCAGCGACAAGATCTATTTCATTGTCGGTACACCTCCATAGTGTCAGAACGGCGGGGTGATGTGTATGCCCTGGTTCTGTGCACGGCTACCACTTACAAATCATGCTAAGGAAAACAGCATTGCAAGTAACTGGAAAGGCGAGTCATCCAGCACCAATTTTCGCCTTGAGTTTAAACTTAGCAAATAAGTCACATGTTTTCCAGTTAACAGCTCTCATCAACACTGTGGTGTATTTAATAAAAATAATCTTCTCGTCATTATAATAGTACCCGTTGAAGCTCCCAATACAACTTTGTATCACCTAAACAAATTATGTCTCTGCTAATCATAAAACACTAAAGACCATTCCACCCAGAGGGAAACCTGCTCCAACAGCAGAGCTGGGAGTTGACTTCCCGCGCTGTTTTATAACTCAGTTATGTACCAACTGGCCCACCTTCAATACGCGTTGCAGTGAATTCTGTAGCATTTAGAACTTCACTATGAACTAATCAATGACAAGTAAATAAACTCAGCATATTGTTAGAGTCGGCTTAGCGGTTAATTGTCATTTATTTCGTTTCGGGATACTCTAGATAACACGTGAGTTATAGCTTTTTCCGTAATCACAATCCCTGCGTAGAAGGCCACGCTTCACTCTCCAACGCACTAAGTGGAAATTACGAAGCTTACACCAATCCCCTTCAAGTGAGCTGCACCGCAAAACGCAGATTCGTTGCTGGGAAGCTATTTTCTTCAGGAGGAATATAGGCCGTCCTATACCAAAATATGAAGGCCATCGGAATTACTTTTATATTTAATGAATTTTTCAATACTTGGAACCAGTTTTTGCTTGGAGCAGGAACCAGAGAAAACGTGACGCGATACCAGCAGAAACTGTTGTAAGGGCCATCCCTAAAAGAGCTCCTTCGTTGCAGACAGCATTGTCACGGAAAAACGAATGCAATTAAGCAAATGATGTTTATTAGGGGCGAACTTGTGCCCAAAACAAGACAAAACGAACCAGCGTGGCATTCACGTAGCGAAGCACTGCCCAACTGCGCCCGCGTGATGCTCCTCTTCTATTTATTCTCATGGACATCTCAGGGCGTTCTCACGTGACCCCCTTCTGCTCAGAGCGCTCGCAATCCCGCTGCGAGACTAGGAGGGCACGTCATAGGCTGGCGAAGCCCTGAAGGCTTGCTGCATCTCCTCTCGTACAATGCTCGCGATGGTCCCTGCTGTAGGCTGTGGTGCCGTTCCAAGAATTTTATGTAGCTCCCCGCGGACCACGGAGCGGATCAGGTCTCGAAGACCATGCTGTCACCAAAGGCTGCGTTAGGACCATTCACCGGTGCTGCAGCTAAAACTTGACGCTCGAAGAAGTTGGAACGCTGTCGCAGGGTGTTTTGCATTACGGATACCTCGGACATGAACTCGGCGACAGTCTTGGAAAGGTTCCGTACGAGGCAGCCGAATAACTGCTCTTTCACGCCATGCATGAGGTGGGGCAGTTTCGTTTCCTCTGCCATGTTGGGGTCCGCTCGCCGGAAAGGGCACCTCATTTCGTCCACGTACATGCTGACGCTTTCGTTCGGTAGCTGTACGCGAATTCGCAGCGCCTGCTAGGCCCTTTCCCGACGATCCATGCTGGCATACGCTCGCAGGAACTTATGGCAGAATTTCTGCCACGTTCTCAGCTTACCGTCCCTGTTCTCGAATCATGTTCGAGCGCCGTTCTCCAAGCTAAAATAGAGTTGTCAGCTTCGCGGCGTCGTCCCACTGGTTGAAGCGTGCTACGCGTTCGAAGTGGCTAAACCAGTCTTCGGCGTCTTCAACAAGATCGCTGTGGAAAGCTTGTGGCGTCTGTGGCTGATGAAGGACGAACTGACCTTGCGCGCTGCTATCGGTGGTCATTGTGGTCGAACTGAGCGTATGCGCCATCGCTCCCCTTGTTGCGGCGGGTAGAAGCCCAAACACAGGTGTGGCACCTTGAAGCCGGCGACTGCTCCGCTGATGGACGGGCGTGAACTCGTTGGCTGCATCGGGCGTCGCGTGGGACTGTCGTCTCGGGGAATGCAGATGCTTTACAAGAGTCTACCCCTCACTTCGACCACTATTGTCACGGACAAACGAATGCAACTAGCCAAAGGACGTTTATTAGGGGCGAACTTCGCCTCAGAGCGCTCGCGATCCCGCTGCGAGAATAGGACAGCACGGGTTGGTGCTACTCGCCTTGCGCCAGTACATCTGTCGGTATTATCGCAATTGAAGCTCTTCGACGCCAAAACAGTGCGGTTGGAGGGTTGGTAAATGTATGTCATTATTTTCCAAGACTGAATCAAAAGTATAATACTAACCCAACAATCGTGCATGAGACAGCGCGAAATCTATCACAGTTACCTTTCTCAAGAGAACTCCAGCCGGAGCGCTGGAGCGACGCGGAGAAACATTTCCAGGAGCGCTGCCGGACCAATGCCGGGTCTGCTTAGCCTTGAATAAATTATCAGGGCGGTAGGTACTGCTTAAACACGCGCTCCCACCCAAAATATACCATACATGCCGCAAGCGCACATAAACGTACGTTGAGAAAGCGTGCAGGGAATCCTCCCTCCCACTGTGAAAGCGTAGAGCGTTCGTCGAGGGCACAGGGGCGGACTAATTGCATATGTCGGCTCTCTCAGGAAGATACATCCTTCCTTCCAGAGGAAGTACCCACATTCGCTTCTAAGCTAAATTGATGAGGAGAGGCGAATGCTGGCATCTACAATACTATTGCACTCTACAAATTCCCAGAGCTGTAGGTACACTTCCTTAATATTAAGATGAATATTTTTAGAAGGGACCTCCACCGTTGTCTTGCCTAAACATTAACTACAAGGAATATGTTCCGAGTCCAAAAACTCGCCAGGTTTAACTAAAAGCCTTGCTTGCCTAAGGTTTATTTTTCAGTAAAGAATCTGAACTCTAAACACTTCAAGGCAGAAGGAAAAACTATGAAATCTGGTTTCATAAAGCCTATTGTAGAAGGTGTCGATTACTAACCTTTTTGGCGAGGTTATTGAAGCATCGATGCTGCTCTCAGAGGCAGTGGTAGCAAAAATTTAGGGTCCTTCCACTCTGTGAAGAAGGACGACCTGCGAAGCTCCCAACCTCCATGGAGGGAACTAAACAAAACACGTTTGTTTATAATTTACAACTGAGCATACTTGCTATCCAATCACCAGCATGACATACGGAAAGACCCCAGCTTTATGGTAGCGGACAAAGGTGGAGCTGTATCATTCCCTCCCGCGACGTAGTCATCTTACTGCTTTCGCAACATGCTTACCCAATCCACTCTACCACTGACGACACCGGACCGGTCACACTGGGCGCTTTGACAGCCACGTTTAAACCTCATGCCAAAACAGCGGGCATGTCATCAGTATGGGCACGAAACCTATAGCTACGGGTGTTCCCCCCTCCCTCCACTCCGAACCCGTGCACACATAAACCGGCAACCAATCGTGAGCGGGTGCTTAAGAGTGAAAGACATGGTCGAACATGTCGCTCTGAAAGGCCTTTGTGTTGAACAAGTGATATTGGCCCACCACGGCGTTCCGAACGGGCCGGTTGCTGTTCTTTCGGGAGGGACTCACAGCTACTCGACCAGCTGAAATTTGACGAGAAAACATCGGCGACAGCAGCTGTCCGTTGTTTTCGCGCCCATTCACGCTTCTTATCAGACTGTCGCTTCTTCAGTTTCCGCTCTTCTTCCTGCAAGCGAACGACAAGCATCCGGCCCATAACGAGTGAATGCATCAAAGGTCTGGACCTTGATTCTAGCGGACATACACGTGGGTGCACCTTTCGCTGCCAAGTCATAGACATCTTGTCGTGTGTACAGTACACCAATCCCCACACAAGCCGCTCGACTGCGGACGACAGTAACAGAGCGCATTGAGCCATTATCCTCCCACGTTTAAATCTCCCACCACCACAGCGGTTATGTCATCGGTAGCGGCATTAAGCCCTGCTGTGCCTGCATGTCCCCCCCCCTCCGACCCTGAAACCCTGCAATCCCAAACCGGTGACCGCAAATGGGGGCTTCCTTAGGCGTTAAATATACCAGCGAAGGGAGACAGAAAGACTTTAGATGCGGCAGTTAAGATCTAGTATTCTTTCGCCAGAAGAACTACACCCAACTGGGCAATGAGGGCCGACGACGCGACAATATCGCTGGGAATGGTTTTTAAGCTGAATAAAAATGATGTGCTCACTCCAGCGATCCAACAGGGCAATTGCTTTCAACTGGCATTTACCCCTACCTAGTGGGCGAGGTGGAATTAGTGGCGGAAACAGCCGCAGCTAAATTAACGGCGCGGCTGTGGCAGCGGCTTCGGGAGTTTTTACACACATTCGAGCTGCTGTTGATTCTCCGCAATCATCTCATAATGGTGCCACGGCCGCTGTCATCCGACTGCGCAACTTCTGAAGGAGACATCGGTATTGGCGAGGGGAATCGCCGTGGTGAAAACCGTTCGGGAAGCCCTCGAACGGCACTGAGTAAATCACGTTTGCCAGAATGAAAACTAAATGTGGGGTGGGGGGGCGTGAAACATATACTGTTTCACAGTAAAAACTGTGAGGACCCCTTGCAGTTCTCTTAACTTGCTACCTCGATGCTCTAATTTGCAATTTAACAGCGAGGAGTGCTTTTCCGGACGTAATGAATGTGTCGGGAGGTTTCCACGGAAGCTGTCTCCACCACGAGCCGATCCCATCGAGAAGGCATGCAAAAATATTGGGTTGGTACGTCGACGTCGCGGGGAAGGAGGAATTGCAATGTAATCTGCTTGAAGTGTAATGTAATGGCCGTAATTATTCTCATTGTGTGGTAGCTCCTGCATTCGGAGGGAACATTCTAAGCAAGCCATCCTGGTCTCAGGGATGTCCGCGTAACCAACCACCGCCACCTTGACATCCAGACTGTATCACCTATCGAATAACGTCACGTTACTTTTGTAATGATGTGCTTCTCGGTGGTCGCTGTGTTTGATAACTGCGGCTAATATAGTTTGTGAGCCACGATAAAAACAGAGACGGCACATCGGACAGCTAAAGTACAGTGTGAAACGCTAGAAAACGTCGGTAAACGGTACGAAGAGCCTAGTGGAGAACTAAAGTAGGAAAACAGCGAAAATTGTGAGTTGGGAAACGCGACACAGAAGGGCGCGGGGAGTGTGAAAAATATCCCAAGAGAAATTGTCTGTATAGCGTGGGATAAAGCGAAAAACTGGTGTAACACCACCGCGTTACCGCAGGGGCATCAAGGGAAGTTGCTTGTGAAACGCGCACCCCGAAAACATGTCCAGTGCCGCCTGGGCGACTTTCAATTATTGCTCATCGGGGAAGGCGAAGTTCAAAGCCATCGCCTTGAATACAGTGCAGTTACAGCTGGTGAAGTAAAAGCCAAACGAACCGCAAGTCTCGCGGAGAGTGACAGCTCAACACTTCGTAGTTGCTGTTTAGTTGCTAACACGTTTGGGAGCGATTGCTTATAGTACGTGTGAATGGATCTGAGCAGAGTTCCGAACCTGTATGATAAGGTAGCTTTTATAAAGGCTGATTTTTAAATTCTACAATAAAATGCTTAAAAATGGATGGCACAGGATGAGGGCAGGCAAAACAACCGGTACGCTGTTGCAGAAAGCGTTCTAAATACGGACGTAAACAAACCTCTCCTTGTGCAGTAGTCTTTCTCTTGTACCATGTTATTTATCTTGGATTGGATAATCTTGGTCGGTGTCGTAAAAGATTATTTATATTGGTTAGGTTTAAAGCAACGCAGCCTCTTTTGGATATGTACTGATGCTCCGCCAGAGAAATGCCTAAGTGTTGTTTGAGCTACACTAGGGTCACGTAAAACGCACAGCGACTAGTAGGACTCTTTCGAAAAAAACCTTTGTCTATGCATACTTGCTGTCCAGAAATCTTTACTGATGACTTCTTTCTGGCGCTATGGCGCACTGAGTTGGAATCGGCTTCACTGAACTGATACAAAGAACGACACAGATGGCTACGACAAACTAATGCACCTCCGGCTGGCCTTGTAAAAGCGAGGTCAGGAATTTTAGAAGTTTAGATTGTTCACGCGCCACAGCGGCACTTGTGCAATGACGTGCGCCGTAGAGTAGTCCGGAATATTTTTACCGCTTGCCAATCCTTAACGCGCGTCAGAACCTCGACTCACGGGCGTTTCGTTTTACTCATTCATCAGAAAAATTGCCACCGTGGCTGCGTTAAACTTTCCTGCTTCGGCTCAGCAGAACTGCACAGCCTCTGAGCAACCATGGTGGGTGAACCAAGAAGCTTGACGCTAACATGCTGACTCGGTTTCTCCATTAGATCTTTCTGTATAAAATGTCTAAGGAAATCCCCGAAGAGAGATAAAACCATTTCTGACTCACATTGTACTGCACGTGGCAACACAATAAACGGATAGGCGCTGCTTCACCTGCAGAAAGGAAAGAGACATTTGAAGATTGCAAGACACAGTAGAAAGCCGCTGCGTTGTAACAGGCTTCCCAACTTTGGTCTAAAGCTTTATTCAATATTAGGGCCAACGCTTAAGATAATTGGGTGCCCAAAAAATCATCACAAACTGCAACGTTATGCCCGGACGTTGACGTCAGCGGTACACCATTACGCACACGTACAGCCAATCTGCACATTTCGAGGACGGGAATAGACGTGGACAAGCAATCGCGGCCGTCCCGCTTTTCCTGCTCAAGAATGGTACTATCGTGGCTGAAGGAAAGCACGGAAATAATCTGCCTGTAGTGGCAAGGAGACGAGCAGAAAGCCAGTTTGATAAAACGTAGGAGTTTGCGGAAATACGGCTGCCGCTTCTCGCTTCACGTGTGGATTAGATACATGCCCCGAAGCGCTTTTGTTGCACCTCGAGTCATTGCCTTCCTGTCTGGATGGCTTTTGTGTTTTGATGCTTGAGGGCGCAATTAAATACGCGGAAACAATATTAATCTAAATTTTCTCTTTTACATGGAGTGAAGGTAAGCAGTATGAGTGCGTTACACTCTGCAATTTAGTATAGTGCAGAATGAAGTTTAGTAAATGCATTCAGTGAAGGGACCTGAGAGCACTTAGAAACGACGATATCGATTTGCGCCGTTAACCACACTGGCAGCAAATGCCTGAAGGTGCTGCCTTCTTGCTGTTCTTTCTGTTCAAATGGTGGAGTGAGCTGGGCTCACGCATTCTTCGTGTCAGCAAGCCAGAATATTCCGAAATAAGTATGTTTTCATGGATTGGTACATGCACCAGTTTTCTTCAATGGAAGCGAACCACTGTATATGAACAACGTTTGCTACTCGCGTGAACTTTCATCGTCAGTACAAGCGCGGAAATGGCAACAATAACCTTAAAATATAAGCAAGTCATCCTCAGCGCTACTTGTTCTCTCAGTGTTCAAGCCTTCGGGCTGGCACTTTTTGCCTTTGCCGACATTTCATGATTCTGATGTGCGTCTCAGAGGAAAATTTTTGAAGCTAATACTCGACGTCTTCGCCGTCTTCACATCAATAACGTTGGCTGGGTGTTCTAACCAGCACACGCCGTCTAGATTCAGGGGTTATTCATCGAAGGCTGAAGAAAAGGTGTTCACGAAACGGCTAACCAATAGATCTTCGCAAGCATTTCGCGGCAATCCGTTCTGAGTATGCTATATTTTGTGTGTACGGGCGCCTTTTCATCGCCCCCGGTCTTCCGCACTGGAAATTTGAAAAGCGTTCGCGGGGGGAGGCGTTTTGATTTAAGAGTCTCTGAAACAAGCGCCACGAGCAGGCGAAGTCAGAGACGGGAACGCGTATTGCGGGGGAACACTCGAAAAAGGCGCTCCCGTTTTTCGAGCTCTTCGCGCTTCAGATGCGAATGCGGCCCCAACAGTGCCTACCTTCTTTCGAGTGTTATTTTAGGCTGCTCCCCGTTGAAAAAAAATGCGGTTTTCACTACTGAATTGGGGCCGTTTCGCAAATGATAAAGCGACAGCCGTAATGCAAGAGCAGGAACTACAGCTTAAAAAGCTTCTGAAAGGAGGTCTATGCCACCACAGAAAAGGGACGGCTGCTTTCTGCCTCCGCGTTCTGAAAATAGGAAAACGTAGAAAGAAATAAGGCGACACATTTCTCATTTTTCTTTCAAACAGATTTAGATTTCTGACTTGCTTGAGCTGCACAAGGGCTAGTAGAAGCACCACAGAAGAGGGCCGCGAATTTTTTAAGCCAAGCTTTCTCTACCTCAGTGGTGGCGTTGAACGAAATCTGGCACTGCAGGAAAGCCAACATTACACAATGGGATCCCACATGATGAAGATGATGATTAGAAAACTCAAAGCTTTTTTCGGAAAAACACAGTGCAGGACAGCCAACTTACACAATTTGTTTCCACAAAAGCCCACCAAGTTCCTCAAGAAAAAAAAAAAAAACGCTTCCCGTGGTCAGACTGGAACATGGGTAACTCTCGTTATGAAGGGGACGTCTCTCCGATGGTGCCTGTCTGACACTGTCGAAACAGCTTGGATATTGGACTTCGACTTTTACTCATGGCGCATGGGAGAAAGCCCCCGCGATTTAACAATGTTTTTTTTAAGAGAGGCGTTTTGATATCTTTTATTCCCAATAGCAATCATCTACCTGCACCAAAATGTGGATACGTCAAAACGTCTGCTGTGGCGCTTTTAAGAAATTGACTAATTTCGCATAAAATCCCACTCCCCGTAATCCTCAGCCCGACGCACCTCGCCACCACGACGCGTTCTTTTACATTTTTACACCTGGCTTTCACTACAATTTTTCCGTTGCCCTCGCTGCCTGGTCCTGATGAAATGAGCTTAAACGGCCAGCCAATACGAACCTGGTTACAATCAATAAAAGCCATTGCCACCTCTGAAAAACATGCCAGAATGTCCTTTACAAACCGCACTAGGGGCGCACAATACCTTTTCCTTCACTGTAAAATAAAGTTCAAGCAACCTGTCATCGGAATAGGTTTTTTGTCATGCCCTTTATTCCACAGTATTTGCTTTATAAGTGGTAAATACTTATCGCTCGGCATGGTAACTGTAGAATAAAACGGCCACCATAAAACGCACATTCCGATCGCCTTCGCATGGGGCAGGAACTACACATTCCTACCATACTACTCGGAAGCGCCAATTGTCATTTTCTCTTGCACGTTCTCGCCGTTAAAACACTCGCGCTAGAAACTAGTAGATCAAATAAAAGTTCAAATGCCTTCCGTTTAACGACGACGATCGTTGAAACGCGTTCTTGCGTGCGAAAATCAAATGGCAAAGGGCAAAGCCAAAGCGCCACGATTAAAAGTGCAAACCTCCTCAGAAGGTACATTCAAACTAAGACGTGGGGAAAAGAATGCCCCACAAATTAGCTGAGCGCCCAAACCACACCCATAGTCGTTGCTAAACCATGGTCTTCGTCCAAAAACCATGATACCAAAGTCCAAATCCAAAGTCCACTTCAACTCAGCCAAAGTCGGTGGTGAACGCACACACATCTAATTCAAATTGAATGCGATGATGGAGAAATCGGATTGATGTCGGCTTCATAACGCAGGGAACACAGGTTCGATTTCGACCATGGAAGCACCTGGCTTTTGTGTAAATATCATCATCATCATCATCATCATCATCATGTGCCCCCCTACTGTGCAAAATTAGCTTTCCTGCAGTTCGTTTTGGTTACGACGCCCCAATTACTGATACCACCACTACCGTTTCGCTTCCACTGTGTGAGTGACCCGTGGACCTGCAGCTTTATAAGCGGAAAAGCCCAAAGGCTTAAACAGAAAATAAAACAGTAGCCTCCTGGAACTGTTCCCTTGTTTTGGAATGTTTTTTTCTCTGATTCTAGCCATATTCAGGCGTCTTTTCTAACTGCCATTCATGTATTACTCATCAAGAGAGGTTTTGAGAGACGATTGATACCAACGTACATGTGTCAAAAAAAATTAGTTCAGCTTGCACAAGTGGTGCAAGGCGGGAGAAACAGAAGAGCTGGGAGAAGAACTAGCTTTTCCCCACACTAACAGCCGATACCAAGAGAAAGGAAGTAGCCGGACCCAAGCAGTGAAAAGCCCTTTTGGACGGCACTGTAAAGCAATCGCCATTAAAGTGTGTACAGTTTTTAATTCAGTAGCAATCGTCGTCCTCCCTTTCGTCGTCGCCTCCTGACATTCCATCCGCAAAGGGCAAATATTTCTTTAGCGCCTCCTCTCATCGGTAGACCTCTACTTTTACGTCAGCTGGTCCAGTGGCAGTCTGCATGTGTGGGCTGTGAAGAGATTGCTTGACAGATACATGCTCATAGCCTTTCGGCGCGGCGGGCGCGTGGCACGCCCATCGCCACACGATGACGAAGATAAATGCGGGAGCTCCTCATGGGGCGTAGGCCCATTCGCAAGCCTGGGTGACAGGGGACGGTGGCTGCGATGCGCGAGCTCACGTGGGATCAGTACTCGTTTTTTCCTAGAGCCACTGCGCGAAGGTCGTTCCAAGTGCATCACGCCTGGGACGTGGCGCGCTGGCCTGGAAGCACGTACTCACATGCGCTCGGAGTTTTTTCTGTATGGGGAACGATTCGTGTAAGCCTAAACAGCTCTGTTTTAAGAACACTCAGCTTTCTGTGTCAGCTTTTTGTGTTCTCCAAGTGTTCCACGTTTAGTTAGGCTGTTATTTACACCTAATTCAAACATAGAACACGGAGAACCATTTGGCAACAAAACGACAGCACGTTTTACGACTACCATGGTTGTAAATTCTGATCTATCCCCAGAAACCCGTGTTGTACAGCTTACTTCAAACTTGTAGAAGATGGCGGCTATATTATTCACTCTTGTGAGAACTACGCATTCGCTCTGCTATAATTTTCGTCGAGATGACGTGTTTATATCTGTTTCCCTTCAGATCAGCCATCAGTGTGCAAGAGGCGTAAAGTCGGCTCGGTTTTATAAGTTTCGTATGGGTTTCGTAATGGGCTATCAATTTGCCCAGATAGCCGAATTGGTAAGGCATTCGACAAGTAATCGAAAGGCGTGGGTTCGGTCCCCACTCTGGGCCCGTGTTTTTCTTTCTTTCTTTCTTCTGTATATTTAAAAAAATGTTTACTTAATTAACCGTAGTGAAAAAAAAGAGCCTAACCACACCCCTATGCCTCCTTTGGCATTGCAGACTGCCGACTTATCTTTCTGTATATATATATATATATATATATATATATATATATATATATATATATATATATATATATATATATATATATATATATATATATATATATATATATATATATATATATAAATATATATATATATATATATAGTATAAGTAAAGAGTCGGATACACAGCAAGAACAATAACAAACAATGTTTACTTACGTAGCGGCAACGGGACTTGCCTTCATCAGAGTAAAGTTACATGATTTTGCTGTCGCAAACATTTTGAACACATTTCTTATATAGGTTTGCATAAAACTGTGAGAAAGAGCGGAAACTGTTTCGGAAATGGAGAGTGTGCATACAGTCAGGCTACGCCTATGTTACAACATCAACAAACAAACAAGAAAAATAAAAAATAAAAATAAAAAGGGGGGGGGGAAGCGAGAGAGTGAAAAAGGGGTCGTGTTAACAATGCAGCGTTCAAGGTTGCACCATGACGGGTCAACGTATGCCGCGCGGGCTGCAAGTTCAGACAATGGGGGAAACTGGACAACTGCGGTTTGAAAAGAAAGGGAAGATATACACTGAGGTATTCAGTGACTGCTGAGACTGGTTCGGGGGGAAGCGAAGATGGGTGTGCCCCCCCGCTGGTCAAGAGAATAGATAGGGGGCTCAAAAGAGCATTTCACAGAAGCTAGCAATTTAACAGGAAATTGGTAGGGTCACAAAAGGTTACACATGAATAGATCACAAAGAGATCACAAACATGAATAGATCACAAACATTTTGAACTTATTTCTTATATAGGTTTGCATAAAACTGTGAGAAAGAGCGGAAAATGTTCCGGAAATGGGGAGTGTGCATACAGTCAGGCTACGCCTATGTTACAACATCAACAAACAAAACAAACAAGAAAAATAAAAGGGGGGGGGAGCGAGAGAGAGAAAAAGGGGTCGTGTTAACAAAGCAGCGTTCAAGGTTGCACCATGACGGGTCAACGTATGCCGCGCGGGCTGCAAGTT